>NC_054830.1:111983840-112294090 GCF_018345385.1 Vulpes lagopus | reverse complement strand
CATTCTTCCTGCAGTTAATTGTAGAATCACAGAAAGGACTGTGCGCATACTTAAAAAATTCAGACTATCAGGATTGTTTTCCTTTTCATGTTTATGCTTCCTTAAAATAAAAACAGGCAAGAAAATATAGCAACTTAGTTCAACATATAATTTATCAATTTATCAATATCAATATATCAATCTTATATATGGTTATTCATTCTTTTTTTTTCCTGAGATATTAAGCAAGTTTGTAAGCAATCTGTTTTCATGCAAAAAATACATTTTTCCATTGTTTACATTCATTTCATAGTATTTTGTATTCTAAATAACTATATCACCTTTGTGCTTTATACATTTGGAAAATAAAGAATAATTCATTTTCCTTACTGCAGAAAAAATAAAAGATGATCAGTTCATTGATGGGTAATACAACCCAATTAAGCGCTACCTTCAAGTTGCTGAAACATTACCTGACTATAAAAATTGCAATGGGAAGTTCTATTTTTCCTCATGCATCCAGTTTTACTTAAATTTAGAATGAAAGTTTGACTAGCATATATGAGGGAGACATGGTATGTTTATTCCTCGGATTTGTGAGTTTGTGAGTTCCTAAAATGTGGAACTAGACCTCCACACCATACCTCATTTTCTCTCACTGGAGGGGAATCACAATATAAAGATGTCTTTTATGGAAAAGGAAAAAAAATTGGCATATATATTCTATTTTAAAAAATACACAGGATTAGTTTGTAAAATGTGAAAATTCCTAATTTATCTTACTAATTATATTATCAATTTACATTTGAATGAAAAAGATAAAAGGCCAAAGAACATGTTTTCTATAATTGATCTCTGTTATACCTCTAGATTTATATCCAATCTGATGTCTACTGTATATGTGAACATGTTAAGGACATAACCTTTTCCCATATTCATTGAAGAGAAATACAAAAATTTCCCCCCAAAATGAAGTTGAGAAATCTGAAGCAAAAGGGATTTTTCCATTAACATATATTGTTTTATTTCTCCTTTATTAAAAAATTCAGCAGAGTTAAACAGAGGAATAGATAAATGTACCTGCAGTATATTTAGCGCCCACTGTCTACTTTTTTCAGCACATCTGCTGTAACCTATTTATTGGCCCAAATGTGATGCTTTTCACACAGATCAGGAAGGCCAGAAGACACATGAAGATCTTTAAAGTGAGAAAAAGAAGAAATGCTTAAGCTGTCTATAATCAATCATATCTAACTACAGACAGTGAGGTATAAATAGAACCAATGTAAGTTTTAAATTATTTGCTTATGTTACATTGTCCAAAATCCTTTTGGAAATGAACAATTATGAAATTTTGGTTGAGTAGAAAGAAAATGGGAAGCAGCTTCATTTTTTTTCAGATGTGAAGCTATTTGCCTTATTTAAAATAGTATGAGTAATTCAGGTAATGATTTTTAATTAGTCAGAAACTAAACATAAAAAATTAGTGCCGTATAGACATGGCCTTGGACATTTTTTTAATTTGTTCTTTTCAGAACTGCCTTTAAAAGTTAATATGCAAAGACTAGCACATATACTCAAAGTCAGATTTATAAGTGTAAGTAGAAGGTCTGCAGAAAGAATATGCCAAAGGAACATGTAAAAATTGGATAAATGCATCAAATGAAGGTGTGATCCATTTTTGCCAAGACTGAAATATAAGTGTATAATCACTTATTCAAATTCACCATCGGCCTGTGTGATAATGCTTTTTATTTTTTTTTAACCAATAGCATTTATTTACAGCTTGGATTTGCTCCAGCAGAGAGGAACTTCTGGACTGTGAACACTACTCCCACGTCTGCTTGCAGAGTCCTGTCTCTATAGAAGAAAACACTTGTCTAGGGATAGTTCCTTCTGCAGATGCACAGTCTATAGCTTAGAACCTAACTGCTGTCCATGCTGGGCTTTAGTTATATGAAACTGTTGGCACTCAGGTGCAAGAAGTATCGAAATACATAATGCAAGAAAGGACGTTTCCATGGTTAAGCTTAGAAGCATTTAAAGATTTTATGAATGGAATTATGCACTATGAGATATTTATCTATCTATGATGAACTTAAGTTTTCTAAGGGTATTTTGAAGAGGTTCTTCAAAATTAAGTTGTTGAAAAACTATTTTCTTTGGAAATAACATCGCCTCTTCCCATTGTTCAGGACTATAGCCATATTGGGTTTTCCAGGCCTGGCATGGACATATTGAGAATGGAAGGCCTGAAGAACCCAGCAAGGAACATAGGTACATTAATTGCTGCCTATCCTGAGAAATACTTCTGGGTTTCTTTTCCCAAGTCTTCCCCAAAGGTCTATTCATTGTACAGTCGACAGACATCTTTTAGAATTCATGTGTAAGAAGTCCATGGATATACACATAGTATCCTTGAAGTCATACTTTTTTTTTTTCTGGGTAGTTCCTGAATATTTTAATGAGCTTAATAAATGAAAAAATGTATTGAAAGATCACTGTAAAATGTTATTGTAAATTAAACATTTGTTTCAAGAATATCTGACTTTGCATTTTTCATGAATAAAAGTATAAATGAGAGGGAAAACTTGTTTACACCAGTAAGAATTGTCATGTATAAGGAATTTGAAGTTATATAGAATGTGCATTCATTATGTCTCGTTTTAGCATGATTGTGTACACATGGTTTTAATTTTTTAAGTCTGATTTAACTGTGATTCTGACAGTTATTGAATGAGGTAGTCCACATTGCCTAGATAGTTGCTGTATCTGGTTACTATTCCACAAATAATTAAGTACAATATATCAGTTATATTTTTCCTTTATGTTTAATAGGAGTTCTGTGAACATTGAGAATATATTACTTTTAGTGGTACACAGTCCTTGAGAAAAGTCTTGATTTTTACATTGCCATTTGTGATATTTTTAGCAGCTTGTTACAATATCATTTTAATAAAAATAAAGTGTACTCAGTGATGATAGAGAAAATATTGTTAAAGACCTCTTGGGACAGGAAAAGGCTCAATCATAAGGTCACGTGCTTATTCATTTTCGGCTGCATCATTCTGATTCATTACTTTCAAGAGTAACTATAATATTGCTACACAGTCCATTATACTGAGAAGAACTTTCCTTGAACTTCACATGGAGATTGAGTAAAGCTCTTCTATTTGTTTTTTGAAGTACTCTCTCAGCTCAGGTCTCTTAGCCTTTAGTGTTGGTGTCAGCAAGCCATTCTGAACTGAGAACATGTCAGAGTGGATGTGAATGGCTTTAACCTAAAAACCAAATGCAGAATATGTCTTTATCAGGAATATAACATAGCATTTATAGCACACATGATAAAAGTAAACAGGCATACAAGAATAGATATATTGATACAAAAACAGTATGCTCATTTAAAAAGTCAAAATTATGTTAATAACATTTCAACCTATTTATTAACACATCTGCAAGCCACCTCTTTCCCTTCCTATTTCTTCATTTAGCCAGTCAACAGAAATGAACTGGCTGCTTATTCTGTGCCAGGCTGAGGACACAAAGAAGAATCATGAGTGTCCTTGCCCTTAATGGGTGCACACTGGCATCCAGCAGGGCAGGCACAGAGTGACAGGTGCCAAACGCACCAGTGGTATTGAAGGAGGAGTGGTCAGGGAAGCCTTCCCAAAGTAGATGAATGTTAAAGAATGAGTGAGAGTTAACCAGCAAAAGAGGCAAAGTGGGTGGTGGAGGGCATTCTAGGCAGAAGCAACCCTAACAACAAAGCTATGGGAGTGAGAAAGGAAATCTAAGTGGTTTCTGGTTGTAGCTATATGAAGTAGGAGGAAAAGGGGGTAAGAGATACAGCTGAAGTGGGTAATATGACAGTTTATAGAGGAGCTTCAACTTCGTGCTAGAGTCAGTAGGAAGGCACTAACGGTTTTTAGATATGGCTGAATGATATGGCTGAATATACATTTTAGAAAGACCTCTCCAAGAGAAATGTGAAAATGGTTTTTGAGAACATGAAGGTAAGAAACAGGGAAACCAATCTGAGGGATCTAGTCAATCCATGGGAGACAAGATAAGGACCTAACTATGCTTAGAGCAGTGACAGAGACAGACACAAGCAAGCAGCTCGAAGAACCATTCAGTGGGCAAGAGGTAGTAAAGAGGAAAGCAGCCTCCAGGACTCCCGGATTTCTGATCTGGATGGATACATGAGGGTGATGCAATTCACAGGACGAATATAAAGTCTTGGGGGGGACATGATGAGTCTATACTTAAAAAAAAAAAAAAAGTCCTGCCATGGCATTTTATCACATCTACTGGGAGGAGGCATGCATGGAGGGATTAGGTTTAGAGTTGCATACTTTCTATTCCTATGAGACAGATCCTAGGCCTCTTTGTGCAAAGTCCCTTTGCAATGCTGAATTAGGGCCAGAGACAGGTGAACTAACTAGGAGGGCCTGGGTAGACTTGTACCACGTAAGGTTCCATCAAGGGTCACTGACAGTTCCATGATAATTTTATGATCTGGGCTTGAGCTTAATCCTTGAATGATACTGCTTCCAAGAAATTGTGTCCTGACTGATAGCTGGGTCTAAATTAAGTGATTCTTATTAAGATAATAGACCCAAATCATTAGATAGCAAATAGGGTTATGAATTGCTGCGGTAGACTTTCTAATAAGAATTTTTTATCACAGTTCTAAAAAATAAAATTGTCATGGACCTGAAGCACAGACACACAATGTGACTACAAATATCATTTGCTAAACATTCATGTCATTTGTCCTTACATGCATGTTATTCAAAGTCCAAAATGAAATTTTGAAACTGAAACAACAAACCTCTCAGAATCTTGTGGAAGAGAAGCCCAGCAAGAAGTGCACCAAATCCTAAGTGCTCCCTAGGTATGTACCGCTGACCCTTGAACAACAATGGGGTTAGGGTAGCTGACCCCCTGCACAAATGAAAATTCATGTTTAACTTTTGACCCCCCCAAAACCTAACTATTAATAGCCTATACTGATTGGAAGCTTCATCGATGACATAAATGTTTGATTAACACATATTTTATATGTTACACATATTATATACCATATTCTTACAATGAGGTAAGCTAAAGAAAAGAAAATGTTAGAAAGAAAATCATAAGAAAAAAAGAAAAAAAAACATAAGGAAGAGAAAACACATTTACAGTACTATACTATATTTATTGGAAGAAAAAAAAAGCCACATCTAAGTGGACCCCTCCAGTTCAAACTTGTGTTGTTCAATGGTCGACTGTCATAGACATTTAGAAAATTAATTCAAAACATATATGTTAAATACACATATACGTTCATTTGTTGTTTTCTGTAATTGACATTTATTGAGCAACTCCTTTGTATTAGGTCAGGCATTAGGGATAAAAGAATAATAAGACACAGTTACTAACCACATGAATTTATAATCTAATGATAGATACTGCTATATGACATTGTGGTGACAGTATGATATTGCTACTATAGGGACAAGCACAGAGAAGGCCACCTTTCTCAGGCAGAATCGGTTGCTCTGCCAATACCCAATCTTGACTTTTTCCATGCTAATGAAACTCTAATTTTTTTTAGGGCCAAAAGCATCTAAGTCAACCATGACAATCACCTTCCCTAATTTCCCAGCCACACTGGCATCTAGGGGACAGCCATGAGATCTATTTTTGGCTAGTGAGAAAGGAAACTTTTTGCTTTCTTAATAAAAGATTCAGCCATAGCCATCTCCACCACTCTCCTTTTTTCCTTCCTTAAATATGGACAATGTCTAAAGCTGTAGAATCCACCCTGTGATAAGTCAACATACCAAGAAAGGAGAGTGGGAAGACAGGTAGAGCCTAGGTCTCTGAGGACCTGCACCTTCCTTGGACCACCTATCATCACACTTATGTGAGAAAAAATACAAAAACACACCCAAGTGTTTAAGACATTGTGGCTTTTCTGTTAGAGCTGAATGCATTTCTGATATAGCACCCAACCCAAACTTGGGGAGGGTTCATTGAAAAGAGATGCCTGAGTTGACTCTGAAGGATAAGTCAGCTTTAGCCCAATGAAGATAGCAAGGGGAAAAAGGAGTGGTTGCTATGTAGCCCAAGGAAAGTAGGGTGCTCTAGGTAGAAGCTACAGATGCCAAAGCACATTTGGGGCATTCCATGTGTAGGCTGAAGCATATGATACAGGTGGAGAAGAAGAAAACAATCGGGCTGGAGAGATACACTGGGGCCAAGTTATAAAGGTTAATACACCAAAGAAGGGAGTTTGGACATGATTCTTTCAACAGTTTTAAGGAGTGAGAGAAAGAATGGCTCTTTAGAAAAACTATTGTGCTAATGGTGGACTGAAGTGAGGTAAAAGTGGAAACTGTAAGACCAGCCAAAAGGCAAGAATAAGAGTGACTTGGGCTATAAAAGTTGGCTGTGGAGATAAAAACAGATTTTGAGGAGAGAAAGGACAGGACTTGCAATTTGCTTGGGTAAGTGGTAAAGAAAGAGAAATAATAAGAATGACTCTAGGTTTCTGCTTGAGAAGAAAAACTGGAGGAATAAGATAATTCTTTGGAGGAGGGAAGATCAAGTATTTGTGTTAAAGTCTGGAATGCTTCTGAGACAACCAAGTGGTTTTTGGATACTGGATATCAGTTATCAGTATGTAGGACAGAGCAGCAGCCTGGGCTTGAGACAGAGGAGTGACATGATGAGTAGAAAGGAATTGGAGTGTGGGTTACAAAAGCCAGGAGAACAAAAAATGAGAGGTCACTCTGTTAGATGCTACTGTCATATAAGAACTGTTCCTAAGGGATGCCTGGGTGGCTCAGGGGTTGAGCTTCTGCCTGCAGCTCAGGGCGTGATCCCAGGTCCAGGGATTGAGTCCCGCATCAGGTTCCTAGCGAGGAGCCTGCTTCTCCCTCTACGTCTCTGCCTCTCTCTCTCTCATGAATAAATAAATTAAATCTTAAAAAAAAGAAAAGAACTGTTCATAAAATCAGTGGGCACAATCAGGAAATGACTTATTTCAGAAATCAATTTATGTACCACCTCAATACCCTTAGGATAGCTATTATCCAAAAAAACAGAAAGTAACAGATGTGGAGAAATTTGAACCCTTGCACCCGTTGATGGGAATATAAAATGGTGTGGTCACTGTGGAAAACAATATGGAAGTTGCTCAAAAAATAGAAAATAAAATTACAACATGACCCAGCAATTCCACTCCTGGTTATATACCCAAAAGAATTGAAAGCAAGATATGGAAAAGATACTGGTACATCCACATCCATAGCGGCATTATTCATAGTAGCTAAAACATGGAAGCAATCCAAATGTCCCCTGACAGACAGATAAGCAAAATGTGGTTATAGGCATACAGTGGAATATTATTTGCTCTAAAAGGGAAGGAAGTTCTGATATGTGCTACAACATTATGCTAAGTGAAATAAGCCAGTCACAAAAAGATAAATATGGTATGATTCCGCTTATATGAAGTACTTAGAATAATCAAAGTCATAGAGACAGAAAGTAAAATGGTGGTTGCCAGAGGCTAGGGTAGTGTGGGGAAACTTGGGAGTTATTGTTTAACAGGCACTTTCGGTTTTACAAGATGAGAAGAGGGGATCCCTGGGTCGCGCAGCGGTTTGGCGCCTGCCTTTGGCCCAGGGCGCGATCCTGGAGACCCGGGATCGAATCCCACGTCGGGCTCCCGGTGCATGGAGCCTGCTTCTCCCTCTGCCTATGTCTCTGCCTCTCTCTCTGTGTGTGTGTGACTATCTTAGATTAAAATAAATAAATAAATAAAGATTTAAAAAAAAAAAAAAAAAACAAGATGAGAAGAGTTATGGAGATGGATG
Organism: Vulpes lagopus; assembly: GCF_018345385.1. Lineage (NCBI taxonomy): Eukaryota > Metazoa > Chordata > Mammalia > Carnivora > Canidae > Vulpes > Vulpes lagopus. Next base: position 112,286,246 of record NC_054830.1, on the reverse strand, counting down.
GTAGTGATGACTGTATATTACAAATATATCTAATAGTACTAGACTTGTACACTTAAAACGGGTAAGCTGCTAAATCTTATGTGTATATTACCACAAAAAAAAAAAAGAAAAAAGAAAAAAATTCAGTGTATGCAAATAGTTGCAAAATGTTGAGTATGTCCATGATTGTTTTCAAAATCTCTGATGTTAACAGTCCTGTGTCCTGGGAGGTGGGCCTTTTGAGATGGCAAAGAATTCTTTGCTGAGAAAACTGCATTATTCAGATAGAAAACTCTACATACAAGGAAGACTCCTAAAACAGCTGTACTATCAATTTCCTAACAATCCTTAAAGAAAAATTCTCACAACTTCTGGCATTTTTAAACCCATGCTTGTAATTTAAAAATGTGAAAGTTTTCAAATGAGCACAACATTAATAAATCAGGTTCACTCTGATTCTTAGATTTTGTTCAGATGAAGGACTCACTTTGCTCTAAAAGAACAACACTTTAAGGGATTTGAGTGTGTAAGGGAGAGTTGAGGAGGGAATGTTAGGCTAAAACTAGAGCTAGCATGATAGGTAGCTGCCTCAACTTTACTTCACACACAAGGGATTTCTACTTGGATGTCCAATATAAATAGCTGGAAATCTGAGGCTCTTGGCTAAAAAGAGGTACTGTCAAATGTTTCAAAATTAGTTAAGTTTCTTGTAAAAAAATGTTTTGTTTGAAAATTCAATGTTCTTGATATTCAAAGAAGCAAGGATTTGGTAAGGAATACGACTGCCCTTTTTTGGACCCTCTGAAATATTCTTTCTTTCCTAATTTGTTCTTATTAAACACAAACCATTCTATTTAAACAAAACTCACTGGAAACTGGTCCCAAGGGAGACATTCAAAGACACAGTACACTGAGAAGTAGGGGTTCTGTGGAGGCTACTGCTATGGGTGGTGTGGTGGTGGAGGTGGATGTAGATAGGTGGGGATGGGATGAAGTTGGGGAGAAGCAGAGGTGTGTGGAGGTGGAGTGGAGGAGGGATGAAGTGAGGTGGTTGGGTTGGGAGGCAGAGGGAATAGAAGCTCTGGTTCAAGTCCCTATCCGACTGGCACAGCAGTGCTCTGATGTTTGGCATGAGCTGGACTTTTCAGATAAGACACCATCTAAGTTGTGCTGCTTAAAGAAATTTGGAAATCACCACGTGACAACAAACTAATTAGCTTGAAGAAAATATGAACACAATCTGAATCAAACTTAATCTTAGATACTGTGAATTAACTTAGTAACTAACTCATGTTTATTATTGTAGTTTCCTGAACTTTTTTTTTTACGTTCTCTTCTGATAGAAATGGTATCATGTAAAGACTTTGGGTAAGTGCAAATGATCTCTCCAACCTTCTTTCGTAAATGAATAAAACAATATAATTTTAAAAGGAGGAGCAAATGCCAAGATATATAATATCTGCGGTATCTGTGCAGCCTGGGTTTCAACTCATCTGAGCACCTCACTGCTGGTGCAGAACACAGTAACTGTGATGAGATATATGTTCAGTATAGGGACTTAGGGTGAGCACCTCTGAAAATTTAGAAGCTACAGACAATAAACTACAGGGAAGATAAATCTCATAGGGAGAGCTATGTAATGCTATTTAGATGCTTAGTAGACAATAAAAGAAAATGCCCTGATTTTAGGAATAAGGGACTGAACCAAGGGGTAGATTTCACAGCAAGCCTAAAGGCTGACTGGGGCAGTTGCAGTTGGCGTGGCTCACTACAAAATAGTCTCAGTTTGAGGAGAGGGAGCATCAATCCCTAAATACAACTTTACAGGAAGCCAAGGCATTTGGCACCCAGCTTATCTTTAACACTCTTAGTGAGTGCATTAGAGTGGCTCTGCTGCCAGGCTGCCAGTCCCTGCTCCAGTCTGACCTACAGCTCTGGGTCTGTTTGAATTCTTCCAGGAAAATACCTATAGATACAGCCTGAGTGGCTAAAAATCTAGTCAGTAAGTGGGGGAAAAATGAGTCAAACCAGTTCTCTAATACCGACCTTAACTGTGGGTCCCAAACTTACAGTTTTTTAAAAAAAGTAAACCAATATTAAAACCAATTTTCATTTCTTTACGTATTTTCTAATAAAAGCAAACTGTCAATTTGTGAAAAAAAAAAAAAGAAAAAAGGAATGAGAATCTTTCTTCTCTCTATACATCTAACACAATGTGAAACTCGTTTCCCAATTTGAAATGGGCAAAAAAAAAAAAAAGTTTTAATGATTTATCCATTTATTTGAGAGAGAGAGGATGTGCATGTGCACACACGTGAGTGGGGAGAGGGGCAGAGAGAAAGGGAGAGAGTTCCTAAGCAGATTCCTGCTGAGCTCAAGGCTTGATCCCAGGACCCTGAGATCATGATCTGAGCCAAAACCAAGAGTCAGCTGCTCAACTGACTGAGCCACACAGGTGCTCCCATAACCAAACTCTCTGTTAAGGAAAGAAGGAAATGTTAAATGTTAGCTTCCTTTCTGAAACTATACTCTAATCATGGAAAAGTGATTCCAGGGGTTTCTTTTGTTTGTTTGTTTAGAAATACTGTAACATTTAAATATTGTGTTGGAGTAAATTACTTCAAAAGTGTCAATTTATGCCAACTCATTAAAGCACAAAACTCTTCATAATTTTGAAGAAACATAATATTTTAAATTTTCAATGGCATTACTGAATGAAACACAATTGCTTGAAGATAACAAACACAGAAAGAATAATTAGGACATTAGAGGTAAAGTAAAAAAAAAAAAAAAAACACTTGAATTAGGGAAATGCTCAATTTTTTTTTTCCCTTTCTGATTTTAAGGCAAACTGGTTAGGTAAGTATTCATTTCAGTGACAGAAACACAAAAACATTTTTACTGAGAGTTTTGCATCAGAATTTTAAAAATCTATCAAGTGTCAAAATTCACTTTGTATTGTCTATACAAACTAATAAAGCTTATATAAATATCAAGAATATGGTTAAATCATGGCTAAGTATGCTCAAAAACTTCCCAGTACTTACGTATTTTAATTATTGATAGAGTTATTTTAAATGTTTCCTATCTACTCATTCAAATTTACCTTTCAAAGATCTCTATAAATTAACAATGATTGGTTAATGGACATTAAATTACATTAATTTTTTGAAGACTAATTTAAATGTTAATTCAGATTCAACCCTGACCAGTAAACCTGAACTCCTAAAGCTTCTGGTGAATGGTTTAAGCCTCAGGCTTAGATTATCTATTTGTGTTTGCATGGTTTTCAGAAAATTAGTGTTAAACCTTAACTAATGGCTCATTTTTGAGGAAAAGAGAAAAGAACAGGCTGACAATGGATTGTAGATTAATTCAAATATCAGGAAGGGGGACAGAACATAAAGACTCCTAACTCTGGGAAACGAACTAGGGGTGGTGGAGGGGGAGGAGGGCGGGTATTGGAGGGGAATGGGTGATGGGCACTGAGGCGGACACTTGACGGGATGAGCACTGGGTGTTTTTCTGTATGTTGGTAAATTGAACACCAATAAAAATTAATTAAAAAAAACAACAACAAATAATCTATGTTGATCTTTGGAACACAACCAGGAGCACACCCATCTCAAGGCATGGGGCTCCCTGCTCAGTGGGAACCTGTTGCTCCCTCTCCCTCTGCCTGCTGCTCCCCCTGCCTGTGTGCACTCTCTCTCTCTCAAATAAATAATTTAAATCTTTAAAAAACAACAACAACTCAGTCCTTTGGGATACCTGCATGGCTTCCCTATATTTCAGGTTACCATGGTGAGGGCAGATTATTAGCGCAGAAACTGCTTAAGGGGTATGGGAAGACAAAAACACCTCTCCACTCAGTCAAGGTCTAATCTGAGCACTGGTTAACACCTGAAACTTTACTAAAGCCCCCCTTTCAGAGTAATCTTATGAGTTGATGGTCTTTTCCATGAAGAAGAATCTAAATGTGAAGATTTTCCAGGTTCTGGGGCAGGTCATGCCTCCCCAACCCAGCAGGGGGCGTGCCACCCCTGGGAATCACAAGGTATTGGCTGGAACTAATCGGCTTAAGCAATGCACTTAGTGCCCTGATGGCTCCCCATTCAGAGGAACACGCAGGCCCAGAACAAATGTCTTGGACCACTGGGTCTACATCATCATCATATGATCCAGTCACACAGCTCCCCTTAATGGAAGGACAATGAAGTCAGTCCTGGCAAATTTAGAAATTTGAATTATTATGCCAGGAATGACCTTTCATTCAGAAAGATAAATATAATTTGCTTGAATGCCTCTGATTTTATAATTTTTTTATGATGAAGATTTTGTTCATCCAAGCCTTCTGCTGTAGATGCTGGCAGATAAGGGTAAAGCAGTGCTTCTCAAACTAGATTAATATAATCTCAAAATATATCTCAAAATATAATCTCAAAATATGATCTCAAAAGAAAACAATTCTGAAACTATGTTTAGATTTCACCAGTTTGAAACTTAAGAAATTAAAGTCTGAATCTGTGGAAATGGTTTTTAATTGCAAATGCTTTAAGAGTTTAAATTTGAAACTGGTTTTAAAATGTTTTTAGGTTATCATCAAAGTGAACATACAAAATTTAAAATTCTCAGAAACCCTGTAGATCCCTAACACTAACACTATATTTGGGAACCCTATTGGAGAAACGCAATTTTATTAAAAGCCATTAAGTTAAAGACAGGCTGGAAATTTTAGAAAATCAGAGTATTATTATTTCTCTACTTGAAGAATTTTTCTTTTTTTGAGTTTTTGACTAAAGAGGACGTATAAATGGTGTAGGTAGGTAGGACCAAGTGTGCTTATGAACTCAATTACAGTAGGAACCCCAAACTTGAAAAGACAAAAAGCCTTAGAGAACTGCTTGCTGTGTCATCTAATACATTCTGTGTTTCCTCCTCTTTGTGGTAGACATGCTGGGCTGACAGATCACTGGCCCAAGGAGCACGATCTTTCCGATGTCCTAGCAAGTAAGCTTGCCTGCTGCAGCCAAGAAGACAGTTCCCATAAAAATAAAAATAAGAGAGGACGCTAGTCTTGAGTATTGCAGGCAGCTTGTGTACATACTCTGCTTGTGACAGCTAGGGTAGTATTTCAGCTTTATGAACGTCTGTGATTACGAGGACAACACAGTCTCTCTCAACATACAACCTATTTTAGTTCAGGATACAGGCAGGCTGCTGCAAAGCCAGCTTGGAACAGGCCTTCAGGGGTCTGTCAGTACACAGGCTGTCCGCTGGCCACAGCACGGAGGGTGGAGAATCTAGGTCAGGGTCACCATGGGTGAGTTAATTTTTGTCACAAGGGGTTGTAACAAGTATGGGGAAGGTAATAGTTACCTGTTCAAATGAATGGAGTCCGCTCTCTTTTCCTAACCTCACCATATCTTCCAAAATGGCTTTTTTCAGCTCCTGAATTGAACCATATAGGAAAAATTACAAGGCAAAAACACATTTCAAAATGGAAGTAGAGGAAACAGTGAGTTTTGAGCAAAGTACAACTGGTGGTTGTGCCAACATCCACCCCAACCCCCACTCCCCTCACTGGGGCTGACACTCCCTGGCAGCACACTGTCACCACACTGTCACCACCTCTCATTAGGTAAGTGTGTGCCAGGAATGGCCAAAGGAGTGATCATGAACAGGCTAAGGGACTATTTCACTTTTTAAAGTGGCTTTCTGATCAGCCTAACACTAACACTATATTTGGGACTCTGGTTAGAGTCCCAGGGCCCCTGTCACCCCCAGAGGAGCTAGGGTCCATGGATGCTGCTGAAAAATGAACCATGTGCCTGGAGAAGGTGATGTTGAGCCAGACTGCAGAGATCTGTTCCAAAGAAACCTACACCTGCCTGAAAAGTTTCAGGCAGATGTGAGTGGCTAAAGCTCTAAGTAGGAAGAATTGAGTTATTTTTTTCAATTCCATGACTATTTAAGTCCAGTATATATAAAAGCCACCTCATATTTGGAAAGAGTGAGATCAATGTGTCAGAAGGCCTATACTCGCACCTGACACTGCTGTTAACCAACTGGTGTCAGCCGTGTGGCCTTGGGTATGCCACCACCCTCTCTGGACTCTATAGCAAGCTGTAGAACAGCAGGGCTGGACAAACTTTCTGTGATTCAATAGTTCATCAAACTTCCTAAGAAGATATCTGCATTCCTTCAACAATAATAACAAAAAGACAAATCTCTAGTTCAGGATTTCTACCATTATAAAATAACGTTAGAAATTTCCCTACAGGTATGCCTGGGTGGCTTAGCGGTTGGGCGTCTGCCTTCAGCTCAGGGTGTGATCCCAGGGCCCTGGGATTCAGTTCTGAATCCGGGTCCCCATAGGGAACCTGCTTCTCCCTCTGCCTATGTCTCTGCCTCTCTCTGTGTGTCTCTCATGAATAAATAAAATCTTTAAAAAAAATATTTCCCTACATGTTCAAGTTCCACTGCTTTACTGTGTCTCTGCCCTCCCATTACACAGTATCATAGGAAGTCCAGTAACCAAGGTACCTTATTCGCACAGAGCTCTGTGTATGAGCCTTCAATTCCTCTCTTCTGGGCCCATGTGGGCATGACCTCAGGGTCAGGCACAACAATACCCACCAAATAGGCCTGCAATCCCAACCAAAGGAAAACACAGTCAAGACAAAAGCTTTTAAAGTGGTTATTTGTGGTCTAGCATTAAAAATAATCTCCTGGTATTCTCAGACTCCATCCTTTTCTAAAAATAAGTATATGCTTATGTTATGAAACATTTCCATCAATACAGCATACATTCTTGACTGTTTTCTGGTATATTTCCTCAACTTCATAAAAGAAAATTAATAAAGGGTAAGCTTAAGGAAGTAAAGAATCAGTGAAGTTTGGTTCTCATGTCAATCTTAAATGAGTACACCTTTAAGACACTCAATGAACCCAAACACATATATTTCTCAAGGTTTCCCAGACCATTTTGAAATTGCATATTAAGATGGTCCCCATTCATGAAGAAGTCTATTTAAAAATTTTAAAGCATTTTTAAAAGAAAAATTTAATACGAGATGTGTACGTGGCTCAGTGGTTGAGTGTCTGCCTTTGGCTCAGGGTGTGATCCTGGGATCCGGGATCCCACATCGGGCTCCCTGCAGGGAGCCTGCTTCTCCCTCTGCCTGTGTCTCTGCCTCTCTGTGTCTCTCATGAATAAATAAATATATCTTTAAAAAAATCTAATAATATTTGCTTAATGAGTGCAATGACAGCACAGAATATATTCACAGTGATCTTGCTGACTTCAAGTCTTAATGATGTTGAAAGCAGAATAAATATAAATCCTCTCCAATAATTTAATCCTAAACTATGTTAACATATTAACTTAATATTACTAGTTTAACATATAATATATATATGTTAAGCTATGTTATCATCAGTATCATTACTTGGAATACTGTACCCATTTATCTGTAGAGTTTATTTAAATGTTTCAAAATCCAAATAGCAGAAACCCTGAATCTTGCTTTAGCATCTTACCTCAAATCCCTCTTGGTAGTAGGTACAGCCTAAGTTAAAAGTAGTGAGAATGTTCATTATCACTACTTTAAGCAACTTATTTACCTAACTGCAATTTACCAAACTATAAGCATGTAAGATTTCTCCTTCTAAAGGCATTTTCCCTCATGATCTAATATGCAGACGAATACTGGTGTCTGAATGGAGATTCATTTTTACCACTACAATCAAATACCAAATACTCAGGAAATGATTCCCAAATAACTCTAGATTTTTCAGCAGGCCCAATATGTGCAGAAGGGCTGAAGCACAGGACACTCACCTTTAGGCTGTTCCCATGGACATAGACTTGTGCCACGGGCTCACTCCGTATGTAGATATTTTCAATCTTCTCGGGTGCAATATATTCTCCCTGAGCGAGTTTAAATATGTGCTTTTTCCGATCGATAATTTTAAGAGTTCCTGCCTGTGGAGGGAGACAGCAGCTTCATGAAAAGACCCCTGCCCTGTCCCACTCGGCAAACCCCACCTGGATTTGTTCCTCTGCTGCAGAGGCTGTTCTTAGCCTCTGCATGGCCAGAGCGGGCCTCCCTGCACTGAGGTTGACAGCTCTCAAGATCTGCTGGACCTGGAGTGCCCACTGTCATCTCTCCTTGGCGTTTACCTGCTCCCCCAGCTGACACCCTCATGCCCAGAAACAGGAGTCCTCCTCCTCAGAAGTCCTGGTTCCCCTCTTACCCAGGCCCTTACTCCAGCTGTCCCTTTTCTCACCACCATCTTTAAATTTACTCCGTTAAACAATGCTGAGGCCTCTCTAGCCAGCTACTGCCTCCACTCCCAAAGAGTGGCCTCTCCATCCCCCAGCATACAGCACACCTTGGCAGAGGCCCCCAGTGACGCCCACCTCACAGACCAGATGGCATTAGGAGTCCTCACTGCTCCAGGACCTCTGGGGCAGGCAGGCCACCCCTTGGGCAGTGTGTGCTTGTATTCCTGGCCTCTAGAACCACCCCCACACACATCTCCCTGACTCCCTTCAAGTTTTTTTGAGTTTCTCAGGGGAACTGGTTTGTCTCCTTTGGCTCAACCCTTGAATGTTGCACTTTCTTCACCTCCACTGATAATGTTCCTTGAAATAGCCTCCATTTATTTCTTCATTGGTCACTTCCATGTCTGCCTAAGCTTCCAGCCAAACCTCTTCACTGAATTCCATATTCAGAACCTAACAGTCAGAATGCTTCAGAAACCAGGTTGTTTGCCCTACAGGATGCAACAGGCCACTAAGGAAGCCCATCACAGGCCTCCTCACACCTGTCCCAGCCCTACAAGCCACAAACTTGGAGATGACCTTGCTGTTTTCTTCTCCTGGAACTTCTAGCAGTCAAGCTCATTATCCTCAAACACAAAACCCTCCCACACCCACCTCCTTCAACCATCAAAACCACTTCCTGACCAGGCTTCTGCATACACTCTGTCCCTTCTCCATCTATGTGATTGGCCAAAGCAGAGCAAAGTCTCCAGAAAAGAAAAATGAATAGGCCCTGCTTTGTTCAAAACCCAGGCTGGACTTCAGGCACTTTCCCCACACTGGCTTCTTTTTGACCCTCATGGCACCCTGTGAGCTGGGTGTCATCACCTCCATTCCACAGAAGATGAAAATGAGGATTAGAGCATCTGGTTAATTCCTAGAAAGCCACATACTAGAAGGCAGGGGAACCAGGACTTGAATTAGGTGTTTCTAGATCAGAAGTGTATATCTTTTCCTAATCAACCTAATACTATTTCAAAAAATTATCAATTAAAAAAAAAATGGATGTCTACAGATCACTTGCCTGCTGTCTTAGGCTCTTAGTGTAAGCACAGCACTACATCTCCATAAGAATTAGTTTACTTGCTTCTCCCAACATCCTGCAAGGTGGCTGGCTGCACTCAAGTTATCAGGATTCAGTACCAGATTGAAGGTTCTATGGAACGTCAAGCTTTTTCAATTTGGAGGCCCTCTCTCTTTAAGAAGAATGAAGCACAGAGGCTTGGAAGGGGCCTACACCAGTGAGGGGCTCTGAGCTTGGGCTTCAGGGGACAATCTGCCTTCTGCCAGCCTGCAGGGCCTGCTGCCTCGCATGCCTCCCTCCTCCACACCTGGGGGCCTCAAGGGAGAACAGCCTACCTCACACCTCTTTCTCTCTACTCAGCATGTGCTATTACTCCTATCCTGACCACACTTCCCACTCTCTCCTCTCCCTTTGGAACATGACTCACATCCTAAGTCTCCTGTAGGTGCCTGTCCTCCTCTGCCTCTCCCCAGGCAAGTGTGGCCCTCCACTTACGCCCATCACATTGGACATCACATTGGTATCTCTTTCCTGAGCAGAGTCCCTGGCCTAGGGCATATACCAGGGATTCCTGCTACAGGAATGAGGACTTCTCAAGGAGGGACACAGATTCAAGCAGGGGTGAACCAGCTCCCCAGTCCACAGGACCTCTGGAAGTTTCAGCATCATTCACATGCCTAATAAACTCTATATTTCACAACGGCCACCCTAAAACTTAGCAACTTCACAAAGACACAGGGAAGTTCCTGGGGTGGGCTGCATCAGGCAAGGGGCTCTTGGTTCCAGCAACAGAGCCATTTTCTGGTCATAGTTTTTATCTAAGCATATCCCGTGTGCCAGGCATTATGCCAAGCACTTTACAGGTATAACTCATTTATTCTTCCAAACAACCGTAGAGGTAATCAGTGTTATCATCCCCATGTTACAAGTGACAGAGTGAGGCACAATAACACGGTCTGGTTAAAAGCTGGGAGCCACAGCCAAAGGATATCACATAGCCTTACTCTCTTACTCTACAAGAAAGTAAAAACGGAGCCCCAAAGAGGTATGAGGCTTTGGACAAGGACTCAAAGCAACTGCTGGCAGAGCCAAAGGAACTCAGACACCCTCCTAGCTGGCTTCAAGCTTTTCCCACTGCTCAATGCCAACTCTCAGTTAGGGGCCAGTGTCTTTGGGTCCCTAGGCCCTGCCTTTCTCAGATCTCCAAGGCTATGAACTTCCTGCACCCTGCACTCCACCCATTCGATTCCACAGCACTGACAGATCTCTATCGGAAAACAGGTCAGGTCGGGAGTGGGTCTCACACTCCAGCTCTGTCCCTGCATAAAGATCTCTATCACCTTTATCAGAAGGATGGACAAGAACGCTTTGGGGACAAAATAAGGAAGAACCTCCCTATCCCTCTGCAGTTGTTCCTGAATGGCTAATTATCAGGGAAGATAGGGAGGAAAATTTTGCCTCAGAAGTGAGTCAGATTTTACACCCTCCCATCTCGAGAGTGTGTGGAGAGCCACAGCTGCAAACGTACGTACCGGCAGCCACTTGCCAATGTCCCCAGTGTGAAGCCAGCCGTCGCTGTCCAGGGCTTCCTTTGTCCTGTCTGGATCTTTCAAGTAACCTTTGAACACATTTGGTCCTCTCACACATATCTGTAGGGACAAACACCAGGTTTTTGTCAGCCCATAGCATGAGGAATCTCACTCAACAGTAGGGCTGTCATGAGGTCTGTATAGGATAAGGTATCCTATCCCCCAGGAAGTTCACTGTGGAAACAGCAAGGATGGAGAAAGAGCACAGGAACAGCCACCAGCAGACTGAATGGTCTCCCACTTCCCTCAAATAGCATCGTCTGTCTTCCATGTTTTCTCCCTGTCCTGCCCCTCTAACCCCACCTCACCCCCCAGCCTCCTGCCTTCCCCCTCCCTTCAGCGTACGCTGCTTTGTGACACTGGATGGGGTCTCCTAGGTTACTGACGGCTGGTTGATTCCACCAGGGATGCTCGAGCCCCCTGCTTCATGACAGGGCAGTCACTTGCCCATCTATTCTCATGGAGCGAACCGGTATAGGCCAGCTCTATCTCCCCCTTCTGGCCGGGTTGCAAATGGTCCCATTTTTGCTGAGACACAGGAAAGTTAACAGGCCACGTCAGTTAGGGGAAAAAATGGATTTTTTAAATTTAAAGTTTGGAAATTTCTTTTTTTTTTTAAAAGATTTATTTATTTTAGAGAGCATGAGTGGGGGTAAGGGCAGACAGAGAGGGAGAGAGAATCTCAAGCAGACTCCCCACTGAGCACAGAGCCCAATTCAGGGCTCAATCTCAGGGCCCTGAGATCATAAACTGAGCCAAAATCAGGAGTTGGACACTTAACTGACAGAGCCACCCAGGTGCCGCTAAAGAAGTTTGGTAATTTCAAATCTTGATTTAGACTAGCCCTGTTCAAACCCTGGGGGTCAGTTGCTTCATAAGCAAGAGAGGAAATTCTGAATTCAATGGAGTCAAATTAATCAGTAATTTAAAGTGACTTTACATGGAGGGTGAAAGGAAAACAATTCCATTTTCTTTTTGTGTTTGTTTGTTTTTTTGTTTTCTTTTACTCACTATATGTGGCATCCAGAGGCATAAATGGCTATGTTCCTAAATTTACCTCTCCCTCTCCTTTGCAGGTCCAATAGTTCAGTTCCTCAACATCGATGAGCTTGATATGATTGCAGGGCAGAGGTGCCCCTACATGCCCTAGAACACCAAAACAATATGGCATTTGTCAGTGTTCAGATCAATTTCAGCACTAAACTGTTCCAGGCAATATAAAAATGGGGGATTACAGAAGGGGAGCAATATACCTTTAGACAGGCATTTGTCACAAGCAAGCACTGATGATTTAAAAAAAAGTTCTGGAGAAAAGACAGGCCAACCTCTGCTGGGCCTTTGTTTTGCATCTGATTCTTTTAAAAGCTAAACAGGCACCCCTGGCCCAGCACCCTGCACAAAGTCTGCAGGAGCTGGGGGGAGGGGTTGGTTCATACCCACATCAATCACAAAATCAGGATTCTTTTTGCAATAGAGTCCATATTAAATGCTTTTCCCCCTCTGTCAGACCCTTGATTTGGATCATAAAATACTGTCATCATTACTTTTCCGCCAGTCACCAGAATGTTGGCTAATGTGCATAGTAACCACCTAGAAATCTTGTTAAGATTTAGATTTCTGATGAGGCCTGAGAGTCTACATGTCTTACAGACACCCAGGAGATACTGATGCTTCTGGTCCACATACTATACTTAAGAGTAAAAAAGAAATAGAAGACAAGGATGAGATAACTCGTCCCTGAAAAATATGACCTCATATATTCCTGCTCATATATAATCCAACTGCACACATCTAAGTCATTTTATAGAAATTATGGTTGTTAGCACAATTCACTAGCGAGGTGGAAGATGGTTAAGCAGGTGCTGGCCAAGGTCCTGAAAGAAAAGTGAGCCATGCAGATGAAAACTGAGGTTGTGACACTGGTTTCTTTTTCAACAAGAGGCTGCCAACATTTATAATATTGTACAAAGAAATCTATCCTCTCATATGCAACATATTTTGCAAGTTTGATGATAAGGATGACTTAAAAAGGCAAAATCTCAAAACTCTTACATAGGAAAATGCGGAAGATGACAATAAGAGGGAAGAAAGTACCCAGAAAGATGGGGATACGTATTGAGTGGTCAGTAAATATGATGGTAGCAGTAAGAAAAAAGTTACTGATCCAGGACTTCAGAAGATCATTTTTGTAGTAAATTTCTGAGAGACAGAGACATCAAAGAATCTATATACAAGAGAGGTTTAATTCAGCTAGAATTTGGAGAGATAAACCTCAGAGAAAAATGCTTCTGTCTTTGATGTGATCAAATATGATTCTAATTTGGAATCCACCTATCATGTTTCTGCTGACTGCCTCAAGGTGTTCTGAAAATAGTATTGCATTACTATGCATATTTCTTTTCCACATGCATCACCCTGAGTTTTCTAGTGTGTAGTTGAGCAAATTTGAGGTTGAAGAGTGGCCCCAGACTCACAGAGGAAGTTGGTATCCTGAAGGATTTTGCTCAGTGTTGTTTAGATTCTTCCAGTGCCTGGTCTAAATTTGGTGATGGACAATACAGGGGCTACATATTGCTTCCTCCTTGCCCTGGAAGATGAGTCTGTTCACAATGAGGGCATGGAAAGGAGCTGCTCCTTCCTGAGGATGCTGTTGCCTTCTAGACATTAACATTATAGGAGACCCCAAAGAATCTCAGAAATGGCCCTTTAAGAAATAGTGCTCTGGTCACTATGAACTTGCCCTTCTTTCCTAAATCATATCTAATTCATGGCCTGTTCCCTTTATTCTAAAATAGGTTCCCATCTACAAAATCCAACATGCTGTTATTTACTGGTATTAAAAGCATTTTTCTACCTGGAATTATATACTGTGATCTATTGCTTCTTTTTTTATGACTTCTAGTTATCTATAAAAGAAGTGGGAAAATACTAAATATATTTGGAAAAGAATATGTACCAAAGAGAACAACACCCAGTATGCCACAACCCAGACATAACCACCATCAGTGTTTTTCTTTCTTTTCTGTCACTTTTTTCCTAAGTGCCCATGTAAGTTTGCTTTCTGTAAGGAAGTTTGAGATCAGCATGAGTCTTTCCCACATGATCTCTAGCCCATCCTACCTGAGGTCCAATCTCCAGGTGTGGTGAAGGTACATCCAGCTGTGCACTCAGTTTGGCCATAACCTTCATAAACCTTCAAACAAAAAACAAAACTACACTGTAAGTATACGTGCTCCTACATCTGACTGGCTGCCCTCTGCAGCTAGGGAACCTCCCATGGAGCATGTGGCTGTTCCACGCTGGGGAGAGTGGTGGGGGTGGGGGGGTGCGGGGAGGGAAGCCCCTCTAGGGGAAATTGAATGCAGACAACAGGTGTGGTTCCTTGGCTTGGAAGAAGGGCTATTTTTTTTTTTTCAGACACTTAGTAGAGAAGGTTATTTGGTTTGGGGGTGAAGATTTCTGACCTATTTTCAACTACTGACTTTATTTTTCTGACCTATTTTCAACTACTGACTTTATTTTTTGGATAACAGTATGGAAGACAAGTATTTTAAAAGTTACTATATGTTTCCCTTTGGCTCTGTAAAATATTCCTTTCTAGAGCCCCATGTGCTTGTAGGAATACACTATGTGTGAGAGTCTGCCTTTAGGAGTGGTCGGGCTATGTTGGTACAGAATAGGATGACAGTGAAAGGAGCACTGGCTTCTAAGGTATATAAACTTAAGCATGCACATTTATGAAACAGATACAACTACTTTGCATAAAATATATGAGTCATAGCCCTGCGTATGCAGGAATTTAATAAATATTAATTGAGTGGATAAATGAAGGAATGAATATTTTAGAGATGACAAAACCTATTTAACCAAATAACAAAACACCAATGGAGTTCATTCCCCATCTCGACAGCTCCTTTTCTGGGTTGGGAGATATTTTGCAGGTTGGAGAATGCAGAGATGCTGGCTCAAGTGCAGTATGGGTTCTCTAGAACAATGATGATCCATATATAGTTTAACTACCTTTTTTCTCAGAGTGGGTACAGTGGGTACACTTGGACTTTGCAGAATGTCACAAGAGCATCTTGGCTTTCACTGACTCTGAGCCTTTTTTATCCTCAGAGGAGGGAGCTTTTGTCCCACTCAATTCCTGCCCCCAGAATCTTTCTCCAGTAGAGACTGTAATGGGCTCTGCCCTGACACACATCCCATTGCCCCTAGGGAAAGCCACATGGAGACTTTACCTGGCATCCTAGAGCAGCCCGGAGGAATCCCAGGACTGTCGGTGATGCAGGGGCTGCTCCGGTGACAATCATCCTCACGCATCCACCAAGACTGGCCTGTGGGAAGAGAAAAGAATCTGCCACAGTTTGTGCTGCTGGAGATGGCGTATAGACCATGTAGGCCCTATCCAAGGTCAACATTCAACAGTTGGACTTTACCTTGCCATACGATAGGGATAAAAGAGAAGGTCTGAGGCTGCATACCACATGAGCTGAAGGAATCTCATCTCCTTTCAAATGAATCAATCCAATCAGCTTTGCAACTTGACCACAATATGGCCAACTCCTCTGTGTCTTTGGAGGTAAGTACCATTAATCTGTGTACTATTCTATAACTTTGGCTTTCCCTTCTTTAAAGTACACAGCTTTTTCCTCACTCTCCCATCATTTGCAAGTAGCCAAAACAATTACTTAGGACAATTTCTTCCCACTTCCATTGTAATGGCACAGCCTTTTCTCATTTTTAAATCAATACCATGCTCTACTCTATTTACTATGCACTGCAGAGGACAACGGATTCTTTTAAACACTTTGTTTCTGTAATTTGAGCCAAGAGAGTTTAAATATTAATTGTCTTAGCTAAAAATAGAGTAGTAAGAAAAAAACGAGTAATGCTACTAATTAGCTACAAATTCCTTGGGTATTTGTAGAGCCTGAAAACTTATATGGGGATACAGCAGTGAGTAATTCATGATTGGCCCAGTCCAGGACTAAACAGGCTCTGTTTAAAATATTCCTGGACAACCAGGACAGGGTTGAAGGAATAGGAAATAGGAAAGGAAAGGAAGATTCTTGGATACCTGGGTAGAACCTAGTGCTGTTGGAAAGCCAGCATAGCCAAGGCTACAGGGAGGGGCAAGAGAACCTTCAGGCCATAGGAATACCTGATGGACCTGGCCACCAAAGGGCAAAGTTGCCTGTGGAGGCCAGGGGGCCTACTTTCCAGGAGTCCTTCTTGCTGGTTGCCTTTTGGCAAATATCACACACATCCAAATAATAAAAAGGAGTCCTTTAATACTTCAATGGTAGCTTAAGCTTTGATTTCATGAGCAAATGAGTTATTTTATAAGATTACAGGCCACTGGAATAAGCCTCCCAAATTATTCCCTAAGACCACCTGGGTGTCACTTGTTCATTTTCTTACCTGAATCTTATTAAAGAAGAGTTCATCCCAGATACTATCATTCCTGATGATTCCACTCCGGACCTCAGCCTGCTTACGTTTTGCTGCAAACTCCAGGAGCCAGCGCTTTAGTCGTGTGTCTGCCTGGCTGAAGATCTGAGGAACAGAAATAGGAAGCAGCTGTCAGGCCTGTGTGTACTACCTTTAGACAGACACTCCTCGCCCGCCTAACCCACGAAGAAGGCAAGCCTGACCAACAGAGAAGCCATGCTCCATTTTGCCTCTGCGGGAGGTCAGTGGGTATGCGACACCCAGCTAAAGGTTAATCAGCATCTGGTCACATTGTGGGGATAGACATTCCTGAAGAAAAATCTCCTTAAATAAGGTTTTAGAGAATTGGAAGAAAACAGGAGAAGGAAGGTGAGAGTGAAGGAAGAGAAGAGGCAAATTCTAGGACCTCATGCCCCAGGAAGCATGGAAAGCCTGCCTGGGGCTCCAGATCCTGTCCAGACAAGCAGATGCACAGCAGCTTAGTCTGGCCAGAGACTCCCTATAGGGCTTACCTTGTCATACATCCGGTTCAGCAATCGAGGGACCACAGGGAAGATAGTGGGGCACAGAGCCTTCATGTCATCTGAGAGGAGACGGATGTCTCCCTGGAAGAAGCCGACACGTCCCCCATGGCAGTAGACAACAGACTGGAGGGAGAGGACAGGAAGAGAGAAGTCCCTCAGGGTAGTCACTCCTGGTTGTAGTCCAAAGCTCTGCCCTACATGGAGGGCACCCATGACCCCCTAACCCAGCTCTGGCTGCTGCCATGAGACACTCAAGAATACCATCTGAGATGCTCTCCCTTCCCATTAAGACCCACTCGGCATGGGGGTGAAGTAGCAAGAGACAGAGGGGAATCCTGAGTCTTTGGAAGATGCAGAGCAGCAAGGCTAAGTGGAGCCTACTCCCTCACACTCAATTCCCAAGCCCTGGGCAAGGACCTCCCTGGGAACTCAGGTCTTTCAGCTGTACCGCACCCTATTGATGGGTCCACTCTAGGTCTGTGGATTTCCCTCAGGGATACCTGGAAGGCTGTACAGTGCCCATGAGTACTGTGAGACACTGTTTATGTTGGCTGTGGGTGTTACTTGATGGAGGGCCAAAGGGGGGCCGGGATGATTCTTAGTGGGTTTAGGAATATGCCAGGGGCTGAAACATGCTCTTTTCTTTAATGTTCACAGCAACTCTACGAGTGAGGCAGCATTTATATCTCCATTTCACAGGCGAAGAATGCAAAACTCAGAAAGGTAAAGGGACTTGCCCAGAGTCACAAAACTAGCTCATAGTAATGAACTATGGCATTCTAATCCAGGTATGAAAAGCTGGAAAGCATGCCCTAATATACCAGCTCTCCTCCAAGTGAGACAGGAGAGGCTTAGAAGACACGGCTCATTCACAGGCTGGTCCCTTGAGTGACACATGCATGGAAAATTCTTTGTTTCCACAACCTTATGTGGAAGGTACCCGCACCCCCACCCCCACCTCCCACAAGGCCGGTCTCAGGGCCAATCATAACGCCAGTCCCATCGCCGGAGTGAGGGGTCATGACAGTTGGATCCCCCAACTTCACTGTCTTGTTTTCCTCTCCAGGAGTTCATGAGTTTTGGAAGTTATGGTATGTAAGTGTCTTGGCCATCATACTGCACAGAGTGTGAATAGTAAATCCTCTCTGAGCAGAGGCCATTTGCTGGGGCCTCTGTCAGCTGAGGCATATCCACAGGTAAGACAAGGCAGGCCTGGGGTCTTCCCTGGAGTCATACCAGAAGGGACAGGTCCGGTGGCCAAGGTCCCTTGACCCCTATGGTACCTTCTGAGGACAGGGCAGTTTAGTTCTACTTCATGGCACCAGTGACAAGTGACACCCTGCTAGGGTCCTGGGTTCTGGGCACAGATTGTGCCTCCCTGGAGCCGGGCCTTACCTGCACCATTCGCTCAAACATGTGTGCTAAAGGCAAATAGGAAATGTGCACATCCGCACAAGTGGGAGCCCACTGACTCTGTAAGAAAACAGAAGGAGCCCAGGCAAGGCCCGGTCAGTCAGGTGGGCGTCTTACCTGGATTACTCTCTCAAACATGTGAGCCAGAGGCAGGAAGGAGATGAGCACATCGTCCTGTCTCGGAAAGATCACTTTCTGCAGGTGACGGGCATGGGAGACAGAAAGGAAAGAAACACTGACAGGAAGACGACAAGAGAGTCATAAAACAATACAGAGAAAATGGTCCTGGAGGGGCAAACAGGAAGGGGGGGGCAAGGGGGGTGGAGGGAAGGGGGCAGAGAGAGGGGCAAGATGAAAGAGAGAGAAAAAGTGTGTGTGAGAGAGGGAGAGAGAGAGAGAGAGAGAGAGGTATATGAAAGACGCAGGAAGAAAAGAGGGAGAGAGACAGGGCAGCGTAGGAGGCGGAGTGTTAGGGCGCAGCCAGTAGGTCTAGGTTATCTGCAGAAGCAAAAAGCCCAGTGAAGCACACATAAACCAGCAGAGCCCAGCTCCGCAGGGAAGTCTCCTCGGGGGGCCAGGCCCCACTTCGCCATCTTCCTGGGCCACCTGGGCAGGGAGTTTGAGGGTCTCGGCTTGTTGGCACTTTCTGGTCCTTGTTCCAGAAAAGGGACCCAGGGCACCCTAGGTCTACACCAGTTGTGGCTGGGGTATGAACCCCAGACAAACAGATGGCAGAGCCAGGCCTCACAAGCCATGGCCTGGGGACAGGGCCTGTGGGGGAGGCTCAGAGGAAGGCCTGCTGTGCCCCCCAGCCCACTATACACAGAAGGGACTGACCTCAGGGACAGAGGCTGCTCTGGCCAGGGGGATGTGCACAAGGCCAACACTCAGGGGCTCTGCATTATGGGACTTCCCTGCCCCTGACCCCTTCACAGAGCCTTCGTCCTCCTGGGCTGGCTTTTGAATGAGCCTGGACAAGCCCCAGGAACCTGGCTCATGGCTCCTGACTAGGTTCAGCCACAACAGTCTCTCAGAGTCTTTTATCAGAATCTACCAGTACTCGGGGCATATACTCCATAATGTCATCAGGCATGAATGTGGAGGGTGATCTTTCTCCACAGCAGAGAAAAAGCCTAACTTACATGAAAAGGAACATTCCATTCTCCTGAAGGAAACTTGCAGGACTTATGGATACTCACCACTTGAGGAAAAATGTCCTTCCTTCTTAGCCGGTTATAAAATGTTAACATGTTTTTGTCAGGCCAAGATGTCAAGGGGTTTTTGTTTGTTTTTACTTTAGATTTACCTTTTTAAGTACAGTCTTACAAATTAGCAGTTGCCGTTGTTTCTCAGACTCTAGTAGTCCTTAAACACAAAATGAATTAAAGCCTGGCCTATTTGAAAAACAAGTTATTAAGGATCACTTTCTAAATAAAGGTATACATAAAACCACAGAAAGCTCACTTTTTTGCAGTTAAAAATGAAAAATAGGTTCACATGTTTTCTCTTTCTGGGATCTTAGCACTCTTAAAACTCAAATTGGCTATTTATGAGGTATGGATCATTTCAGAGTTTGGGGGGGGTTAAAGTGTTGCTCTAATGACAACAGAAACTCCTGCCTGGGAAAGGCAGCTCAGATTACATCGGGGAGGGGGGATAAAAAGAAAACAAATAAA
The DNA here is from genome assembly GCF_018345385.1 of Vulpes lagopus. NCBI lineage: Eukaryota > Metazoa > Chordata > Mammalia > Carnivora > Canidae > Vulpes > Vulpes lagopus. Next base: position 112,266,258 of record NC_054830.1, on the reverse strand, counting down.
AAGCCTCTGAGGCTTGAGAGTATCCTCAAGAGACACCTGCTTTAGTGAGTCTACTTTATTCACCTCTGTCACTTTCAGAAAGCCTGAGAAATCAGCCACCACGTTCCCATGGGTAAGCATCGCACCTTTTGGGTTCCCTGAAAAGAGAAAACAAAAAGGCAAATTAGTTGGAAGCTCAAGGGCCACTCCTTGAGAAGACTGTCCAAGTTGACAGTCCCACTCCATACTGCCCATCCAAGCCTCTGGCCTTCGTCTGCAGCCACTTTAGAGTCTTAGACAATGAATGCTGTGTCAGAGACGTTCATCCTATAGACCCTCAAAGCCCACCTTGAGGTCCCAGCAGCTTAGGACCAGAAGACAGGTGACAGTCACACAGCCAGGCTGTCCCAAGGCTTGACAGGCTGGCTACTTGTGGCCTGTGCCTTCCCCTCTCCTGCCTCTTGGGGAAGCACAGGCTCTCAGTTCCTAGTCTCCTCAGATACTGAGTACCCTGTGCTGCTTTCTGAGCTGAGTGGGTCTAGTCCCCAGAATCCAGCAGCCATCTGTGCTGTGCTGGCAGAGGACTTCCTTGCTGCACGCAGCACTAGGAAAGGCCCTAGGCTCAGGCCAGGCTAGAGGAGCAGAGCACAGGGGCAGCCCCTCCTGCCAGCTCATCAGCAAAGACAGGACACGGATATTCTCACTTTGTCTTGATAAGACCTTTCAGTACTGCTTGTAGTAACCCCAAGTCTGCTAGAATGACTCAGAAGACAGAGGCTAGATGGGGACCCAGGACACAGTGGGTTGGGAGGGAGGCCAGCTAGTTACCATTTCATGTCACAACATTCATGGACACAACATGTGCTGCTGCTGGACACAACTAACTGGCTTCAACTCCTGGCCTTGCCTGTCACTGCCAGCATAGCACAGGGAAGCCATCTGTCCTCTCTGTTCACTTACCTGTAAAATAAGGACAATGCCTACCTCATTGGCTTTCAGAAGGTCTAAGGATATAATCCATGTGCAAAAGATGTTAAATTAGAAGATTCGACTAAGACAGCAGATAAAACATTTGTGAAACTCCAAACATGAGGAGCCAGGCCATGAGCAGAATTTACCCGGTATATATTAAATACACGAATATGTTAACTTTGCAATCCTTACCCAGAAAGAGGTGATAAAAGGTCTAAGTGAACAGAGCTAAAGAGAGTATTGTAGTACATGCTACCACATTGTTCACTTTAAAATGTTTAATTTTATGCCAGGTGAATTTTAGTTCAATGAAGAAGGAGGAGGAGGAGGAGAGGGAAAAGAAGGAGGAAAAGAAGAAGAGGGAGAAGGAGGAAGAGGAGGAGAGGGAGGAGTTGAGGAAGGGGGGGAAGGGAGGGAAAGGGGGATAGGAAGAGGAGGAGAGATGGGGAGAAGTGGATTTGTGAGAAGAATTTCTTCAGAAAGAGCTACACAGTTCTAGACCCTGTCAAAGTGGGGAGGAATGAGGGATCTTCTTTCGGGGCCCAAAACCCAAGCTAACTCAAAGTTTGATCTGTTTCCTGCAGCTGAGGGTCCCAGTGAGAAATGTGAAAACTGTACCTACAAATAAATAATAAATCCCAGGGACTGGATATGGAGTGTGCAGAGGGAATATCAAGCTGAGAGGGTGGTGGTGGGAATGGTGGATTAAAAAAGAGAAAACCATGAGATTCCTAACTCTGGGAAACAAAGGGCTGCAGAAGGGGAGTGGGTTGGAGGGATGGGGTAACTGAGTGATGGGCATTAAGGAAGGCACATAATGAGATGAGCATTGGGTGCTGTACTTTGTGTTGGCAAACTGAATTTAAATAAAATTTAACAGGAAAAAAAAAGGCATCTTGTCCACAGGTCAGTGTCTGCCTGACTCGGGGAAGCAGCTGGGAACACCACAGGCAGAAGCTGAAGGGGAGGAGGGAGCAGATAATCAAGAGAACTCCTGTAAGTGGCCATCTCTCCGTTTCATCTTTCCCACTTCCTTTTTCTCCCTCCCCACTTCCACCTGGTGGGAGTGGACCAAAAGCCTCAGAGCTGGAGGAGGAGAAACAGCAGAGGGAGAGGGGACAGGCAGCCTGCCCCACCCCGCCCCGCCTGCAGCCAGCCCTAGCTGGGGCCGAAGAAATGGCAGTGAAGTGGACCCACTTGTGCTTTGGACCTGCAGTTCTGAGATCAGGCTGTCTGTGACTTAGGGACGCCCCCCTCCCCCAACACACAGCCTGATCCACCCCTAGAGGGGGAATTGACCTGGCAGTGATCAGAAAAGGTAAGTGAGGTGCCTGTTTTCATTACGGGGCAGAAAAATTCTGTCAGATGCAGGGGTCAGGACGGGCCCATCTCGGTCTGACCCAGGTATGTGATGGGCGGGGGTTTTAACAAGTGCTCTGGCACACACAACCATACTGCAAACTGCACGGAGGATTTTGGGGACACAGAGGGTTACAGGGTTTGAATAGGTAGCTGTTAAAATATCCTTCTTCTTTTAATGAAGAAGATCCATGGGATCCATTGCACCTCTGCTGGTCATCCTTTCATTCCAGCATCCTTCTTCGTCAAACCCAAGCCCATATTAAGAAGTGTCCCTGAACGATCCCTCATGCATAAGTCCCACAGAGTCTCTGGGCTCATGAACTATCCTGAGAGTATCACCTGGAGATTTTTACCTCTGGATTCTCAAGTTCTGGAAACTTCTAAGGAATACCTCCAAAATGCTAGGTATGAAATCAGAGCTCCTACAAAATATGATCTGATGCTATAGAGCTTTAGATCTGCTAAGCTGGCTGACTTGCTCATGTCTAATACAACCTCAGAGTGGATGGCTGAGAACCTCAAGAGAAAGTTGTCTTCATTAATGAAAATTGTCTGAAGCCTCCATTCAGTTCAGTCCACAACACATATAAGGGTAGCAGTCACTCAGGCCTGCTTGGACAAATCTTTTTCCTCTCCAAAATGATGAGAAAAGTTTATACCTTTTAGAAACAAACCTTTAGCTCCATCTGTGCCTTTAAAGTTGCTCAGTAGGGGGGGTAGTAGCTCTTTTTCTGCCCCCAGGATGAAAACACAGGCACCTCACGCCTTTTCTAGTCACCACCAGGTGAGTTTCACAGGGGTCATAAGTCACAGACAGCCTGAACTCAGAACTGCAGGTGTAGGTCGAAAGTGCAAATTGGTCCACTTTGCTGTGTCCCCAGCTAGGGCTGGCTGCAGGCCAGGCAGTCTGGCTGTCCCTTCTCGCTCTGCTGTTTTTTGTCCTCCTCCAGCTTTCTTACATGTACGAGTGAGGTTTCATAAACTTCCAATGAGTTACAGAATTTTAAAATGTTCCCAGAAATGTTCAAATGATTTCCTCAAGTCAGCCCTTGATGCAGTCCCAAAGGATGAAGGAGAAGCACATGTGGACAACAAATCCTGGGAGAAGATGCAAGGTCTGAGGTGGGGGGTAAGTAAGCCTTTGGAAAGTTCTGCTTGCTTCTCTGATTCCAGGACAAGTGCAAGCTTCTAGCAGCATTTCTTTCAAATGTGATATGGAAAAATTTCCAAGCTACTCATATGGAGGAACAGGTAAGCATTTCTCACTAGACCCATGGCAAAGTTAAAGAACCAATGTTTGCTCTGGCTTTCTCCTCTTCTGGTGCAACATGGGCTGGAGGTGCAGCTGTCTGGGCCCCGACATCTCAGCAGCATGAAGCCTACTACCTTCTACTGATAGGCTGGCCATCCTCCCATTTGTCCTCCCTCCAGCTGATGAAAGGAAAAAACCTCTTCGTTTCAGATTCTGCAACTGTCATTTGGGCTTTAGCCAACATTCCTGGGCTGGCCATCCATGGCTGATGTGCAGAAAGGCATTTCACTGGCTGAAGGTCTACACTGGATGGACACTGGCTCCAAGTGAGAGCAATTATGGGGGTCAAGCTAAGCTCAAGGTTTCTCCTACAGGGGTGGGTGGGAGTGGAGCTGGGAGCAGTGCCGGGCCCTCTGGCTGGAGGTTCCTCTGGCTGCTTGTTTCCACTTTCACACAAAGATAGGTTACAAAAGATGCCAGTGACAGAAATGCTCTGGGAGCTTTCTAAGGCAGAGTATTCATCTCCCTGCTAGAGGGTCCCAAATCTTCTTTTAGGATTGAGTCTTACTTTCATCAACCCCATATCCACCATTAAAAAAAATTTTTTTTAAACAATCAGACTTGAAGAGCTGGTAGGAATACAAATAATATCTCTAATAGCAGCCAGTTACTGAACACCCACGAATGTGGGCACTGTGCTAGGTGGGCATCTCATGCATGGCAGCTCAGTTATTTCTTAAAATAGCCCATGCTACAGATATCAGCTAGCTTCATCTAATATCCAAGGAAATGGGGGCTTAAGAGAGGTCAAGAAATTCTCCTAAAGCTGCACAGCAGGAATACTGAGATTATGTCAGTATGATGCATATGGTCGTATAAGTCCTGAACTAAATGGTGTAAAGCAAACACGTCAAGGAGAACATTTTCCCAAGATCCCACCTCTGAGCAGCCACAGACATAAGGCTGATGGGTATCTACATACTCAGCTAATGGACTGCAGATGGCTGAGTTTTGATGGGTGTCCCCAATCAGCAGAGACGAGACGCCTCCCCCTATACTTCCTCCCCTTCTTCTCCAGACAGGACATGTCTCTTTCCTAGTGGTACCTGGAAGCCTCCTCTCTCCTCTAATCTAAACCAAAGCTTTGTAGGACACCTGGGTGGCTCAGAGGTTGAGCGTCTGCCTTTGGCTCAGGTTGTGACACGGGGTCCTGGGATCGAGTCCCACATCAGGCTCCTTGCAGGGAGTCTGTTTCTCCCTCTACCTGTGTCTCTGCCTCTCACTCTGTCTCTCATGAATAAATAAATAAAATCTTAAAAAAATAAATAAATAAACCAAAGCTTTGGGGGCTTGGCTCCACTGAACAGCACTTCCCTTTCCTCTGTCTCCAGTGGCTTTTTCTCGATGCCACAGAACACTTTCAGGGGTTTCCAGGAAAATAACATGAGCCTCATCCCCTCCAAGCCTCTGTCAGCTCCACTCTTGCTCTGTTGTTTCTTCAGAGCTAATTTGTTTTTTACTTAAACTGTCTCTTACAGCCTAACATACATATAATAAAGTGCCCAAGTGAGTGTCAGCATGTCTTTTGGTGACATGGCCACCAAACTGAAGGAATTGTCCACACCTGTTGAAATCACAACCTCACCTCCCATTCACTGCTCATTCCACTGCATCAGCCTCTGCATCCAGCCTCCACTCTATGATTAGCCTTTGCCAAGAGCACCAGCAACATCCTATGGGCAACAGCTTAGCCACTGGATAATGCTGACAGATTCTATTCTGCTCTAGCATCTATCTCCAGCTGTCTCCATTTGAAACTCCTGCCCCTATCACTCCTCCCCTGCCAGTGTTTCCAGATCCTGTCCCCAGACTACCAGTCCCTCAGTCAGCTCTCTCTCAAAGCAACATTTTCTTTCTTGCAGCCAATCCTCTGCATATGCTGTTCCCCCTGAGAGTGCCCTTCCTTCTATTCTCCTCCAGCTACCACTCTTTCAAGACTCTGCTCAGATGGACTTCCTCTGAGAATCCTTTCTGTTTTGCTCTTCCGACCTCTTGGTGGCCCAGTGCTCCATGCACCCTGGGATGCAGACCCTCGAGACAGTGACCAAATTTTACTGAACTGCTTGGTGATGTGAGCTGTGAGCTCAAGAAAACAGGGCTCTGGCTTATCCATCCTTGTGACCTCAGCCCCCAGCACTAGGTCTGATGCATAGTGGATGCTCCATAAATAAGCTGAATGAGTCAATCTATATAAATAAGAAAAAGAATGCTAAAAACATAGATTGAGACCACTGTATTTTCTTCTCTGGGAAGACAGAGTACATATACTCATAGGACAGGTCTTAATTATCATTCCTGAGGCCAAACTTCCTAAACTGGACTATGTTATACCCACAAGTTGTCTTTTTTGGGAGGAGAGGGTGTCAGACTCCAGTCCAGCTAAAAGTCATTTTATGAATTTGGAATAACGAGGGATCCCTGGGTGGCGCAGCGGTTTAGCGCCTGCCTTTGGCCCAGGGCGCAATCCTGGAGGCCCGGGATCGAATCCCACATCGGGCTCCTGGTGCATGGAGCCTGCTTCTCCCTCTGCCTGTGTCTCTGCCTCTCTCTCTCTCTCTCTCTCTCTCTCTCTCTCTCTGTGACTATCATAAATAAATAAAAATTAAAAAAAATAAACCTCTAATTTAAAAAACAAATGAATTTGGAATAACGAATTACATAACCATCCAGTAGCCATCCCTGAGTATAGACAAACCCCAAGCTCTCACCTCCTCCAGGACCTTGTTGGCCTGACTATAGGCTCCAAAGCACTGGCTTATTCTAGGAATTTCCACAGATGTTTCCATCACATACCAACAAAAAAAATCTTCCCAGAATGATTCCACCAGAATCCTGAACCAAATATCAGGTTTAGATCATATTTTCCATCTTTCCTCACTGAAAGAACAGTGTAGCTCTTGATGAGCCAGGACGCTCAGTATGGAAAGGAAGCTGTATGCAGGCTGTGATGCCGAGGACATGCAGGGCTGATGTGCTTGACAACAGGATGGCTACCAGAAGCAAAGCTCAGGCTAATGCCAGGGAAATCCAAGTACAGCCAGGCAGGGTGATAAGAGGTACACTACATCCTCCAGTTCTGCCCTGGCACCAGCAACATCTCTAGAATGGAAAGCTCGGGCACTAAATCACCACTCGTTGGTCAGGTTCTGTACGTCCCACAACTTCCATCACACAGAGCTTGGGCAGGATGGCTTAGCTTCCAATTGTGATTTCATGGTCTGGAAAAGCACTAGACATGAGGCCTGCCCTCTCCAGCTGGGTGACAGCACATTTTTGCACTGTGAAGTTCTTTTCCAGATATGGGGCAACATCAAGTGACTCGTTAAAAGCCTAGGGGAGCGCTCCAAGGGCACAGGTCCAAAGCTAAAGGCCACAGTAGTAACCTGTTCCCCAGCCTTGGAGAGACAGGTCACCAAAGTTTTACGTCATGAAACTCATGACAAAAACCAATGTTAACCTGAAGGGCATTTCTAAATTCCAGGTTGAATCTAGATGTCAGCTCCTGGGGAGCAAGAGCTATGCTATTTCTTTTCTGACAAAAATTAGCAATGTGGGGGGAAACCCCCAAACCCACTTAGTTAATGGCAAAAATCCATCTTGATCCAATAAGGTCATGTTTATCATGATCCGTCCTCATGGAGAGTCCTGCTTGTGGGGCTGGTCAGGATCTGCCAAATGACTAAGAGGCTAAGTCTGCGGGAAGCATGGAAAGCCCTGGTTTGCTGTAAGCCCCACTAAGAGCTAACATCAAGGCAGGCCAGTCCTCAGTCTGGAAAAAGAAGGCTGGAAATTCCTTGACCATTTAGGGAAAAGACAAGCAACTTTCCAAGTCAGTAGATGAGATGGAGCATTAGCATGGGAAGAGCACTGGGCTGGGCGTTGTGGGACTAGGGCACAAGTCCCCTACCATCACCTACTAGTGGCATCCACACAGGACCAGCCCCCACATCTGCATGCCTCACAGGTGGTGCTGAGGCCCTAGCAGCTCAGTGAATGGGTGAGCAGGGCACCGCAGGCTGTGAAGTGCCATGGCCCTGACTGTGTTCCTCGTGTGCTTCTTGCCCCCCAGCCTGCCCCAGGCAGCCTGCCTTGGCTGTCCCTGCAAACACCACTATGTATACTCTGTCAGCACCAGGCACGGGGTGGTGTTATTTCTGCTTATCCCTGTCCTGACAGCCATGTCCATGGCAAACCAGCCCCATGCTGCAGAGCTTTGGCACCGCCTTTTCACACACCATCCCCTCTCCTATTCAGCACTTTTAACCACCCTCATTACAAGGCGAGGAGCTGGGCAGAGTGGGTGGCAGCGAGGTTAAGTGACTGGCTTGTAGCTGCCCAGCTAGTGGTGGAAGTGGGACTTTGGGGCTCTCGGACACCGAATCCCACACCTGTTCCCCAGTCCCTGACACAAAGGCCAGGCAGAGGCAGGAAGTGGAGGGGTGAGAGCTGCTTCTCAGAGGGGAGTGATGGGACTCAGCTACCCAGCCCTTCTGTGGCCCCAGCGCCGGGGGATGGCATCCCCACCTTGTACCTCCCGGTCCACACTGTCCATCCATGTCCAGCCACCTGTACTGCCTCCTGCCGAGCACTGGGGGCAGCAGGAGGGGCCCGCCATCTGTAGCCAAGCACAGGACAAGGCTCAGCCCAGGCCATGGAGTGCACCAGAGACCCCTGCATCTGCCCCACCAAGGCTGTGGGGAAAAGGCTGCAGGTGGCCCTGGCTGATGATCTGGGTGCCTGTGCTCACCTGTTGTGCCGCTTGTAAAACACACAATGGAGAGGTCGCTGGGCTTCGGGGGCTGCAGAGTTGAGAAGAAGTGTGCGTTAAATAGACCCAGTATGGCCAGCCAGGGCCCAAGAGCCCTGGGCCCCTCTACTAGCCCCACTGGCCATGTGTAGGTATGGGGGTCTGTGTGGGTACATGTGCACACCCCTGTGTGCTGCAGTCAGAGAGGCAGGCTGGCAAGTCCCCAGGAAAGGGGGAAAGAGGCTGAAGAGACCTACTGGATGCCTGGACATCCATCTGTCCCACTAACCTCTTACCTGGTTCTGCTGCTTCCTCAACTTGAATCTGAGCTGAATTCTAGATGGGATCAGGCTGTAGTGGCCACATTCAGGCCTCTAAAAGAGACCACACCTTTCTAGTGGATGTGATCTGGTTCCACCCTTCCTTCCTACTTTCTTCCAAATGTCTGGGGTTAGGCTTGGGAGGAGAACACGTGGCCCAGGAACTGAGCTTCCCACTGTGTCACCAAGACTGCTCTGCGTCAGGCCCTTGCCCCTGGCACTGGACACACAGTCCTGGGGTCACTGGGAGGAACCTATCGTGTCTGCTTATATGCAGAGGAGGTGACATGAGCTGAGAATGAGGGACAGGCCAGATCTCTCCAGATAAATGGAGGGTGGGCTCCGGGAGAGGAACTAGCCTGGCCATTGGCAGAGGTCAAAGAAGCAAGAGCATGCAAAGGAGTCGGAGAATAGTGCTCTAAGGCCTTGTATGGAGGAGGTGGGTACATCCCAGGGCTACCCGTGAAGGGCCGGCCTACGTAGGACAAAGCTCAGGGACAGGTAAGAAGAGTGGGAAGAGCTGAGCTGGAGGTGAGAAGCCTTGTAAGCAAGCTTAAAACCCCCACAGGGCCCTCCCAGGGCCAGTGACTGTCACTGGTGACTTAAGCCCAGGCAGTATCACTTTGGGGTGACACACAGAAAAATTCACAGAGCAGAGATGAACAAAGACAGCAGACATCAAAAGGCCACTCAGCCCCAGAGTTCATTTCTGGTTGTGTTGCTGCTTCTGCTCACCCCATCCTGACAGAGTTCACTACCTTCAAAGAAAAAAAGAAGCCTTCCCAAAGAAGCCTTCCTAGAGAACCTAGACTGGCCAGGATTGGCTCCCTTTTTTCTCACTCCTAAATGTCAGACTCTTGTTGTAGGCCCCTTTCTAGACCACTCCCCATACCTCCCCACCCCCGCCCCCCGCAGAAGTTCTGGTACATTTCCCAAGCTGCTCATAGTGGCTGCTTATTAACACAAGGGGGCTGCTCTGACCTCCTATCAAGCCCCTGGCATGGAGTCTATGAGGATAAGCCCTGCTCACCATCTTGCTCAAGAAAGACCCACTGGCAGATGAGCTTACCACAGGAGCATGATGATTCTGTTGGCCACATTCCTGGAAGAGAAAAATCCTATTTTTAAATGCTCAAAAGCTCTTATCAATCAACACAAGCAAAAAACCTAAAAAATCAAAATAAACTCAGCATACTATTCCCTGCCCTTGTACCCAGCCTAGAGTTCAGGAGTCCCTATTCAGACATAGCCCATGTGGAGACCTGAGTGGTCTCCTCAAATACACATCCAGGCCTAGGCCATCCTGCACATTACAGCCAAGGTGCTCAAGGCCCAGGGCAAGGCTAGGCACTGTGCACATGCATAGTTGGGGAGACAGCTTGAGGTGCCCACCTGGACAGAGTGGCTGGGTGACCTGGACTTCTAGATAAATGGTCAGGGCTAGAGGGGCAGATGGGAGTTGCCACTGTATATGTGACCCCAAAAGCCATGAAAGGGTACAAGTGTACAGGCATTACAAGCATAGTTAGAAACGTACAGGCATGCAGGAGGACAAGTGGAGAGCCCAGGGGCCTGCATCCAGTAAGGTATGGTTGGGGTCAACTGCAACTGAGCAGAGTGTGAGTTCTGGGAGGCCAGGATGGCCTGTGTCACTCCAGCAGGCAAGCTGCCATCAAACCCACACCTCCAGAGAGGTCACACACAGAAAAACTGGTTCTGCTGGCCGCTGGGAGTCTCAGACACATTGGAAGAACCTCTCAAAGACTCTGGGACCTCATGTCTATACTCCTCAGGTTCAGACAGGCTGATGGTTAGATGGAAAAAAGGAAGCCCCAGACACGACATAACTCTGGGGCAGGCTGGTACCGTCACCCACGTGTTGGAGCTGTGTCATTAGCTGGGCCAACAAACTGAGCCTGTGGCCGAGAGGATGCCTATGGGCACCAACTCTACCACCCTCTGCCAGCCCTTGTGAAGCCTGTTCTGTTTTGACCCTGAAGTACTCTGATGGCCTAAGACATCCACCCCAGGGCATGAGAGGGGCAGATAACCAGCAGCTCTGGCTCACTGGCCCAAGTAGCTGTGGCCCAGTAAATAGCCCAGGAGCAGATCCTCACCTCCACAGCTTGCATGGACTTAATGATCACCCCGCACTCCTGCCCTCTTTCTTTCAGAGCCTCCTCGAACGGTTCCATGATGATGATGAGCTTGAGCCCCGGAGTCTCCTTCCTCTCCACATGTTCTAGCAGAAGCACGGCCTTCTGAGGCTTATCCACCACCACAGTGCTGATGTCAGCTGAAGGGACCATCAGGGAAAGTCAGGCTGTGACTGTGGGTACATGTGCCAGGCAACAGAACTATGGACTTTGTGTGCCAAAGCTTGTGTATAAAAATGCATAAGAGAGGCCATGTGGGCCATATAGAGTGCTGTATAGAGAGGAAAGAGCAGGGAACTTGGGAGAAACCAAGGGCAAAAGACCAGGGAATTTCCTAGAGCAGATTCCAAGCATTCCTTTGCTTTAGGATCAGGCTCCGTAATCTCAGATCTGTTTGAGATATTTGCTGCACCCCCACCTCAGGCAACTGCCCCCAGCTATACTAAGCCTCAGAGACTTGGAAGCCCATGTGGGGGCTGACTTGGAAGCCCATGTGGGGGCTGGTAGCCCCTTCATAGTAGCCAGGCCCTGTGTAAGGTGTCTTTCTGGGAAGTCCAACCAGGGAAAGCTACCTCAAGGGCCAAAGTGGAGAACGTTCTTTGAGGATGGAAGTGAAGTACTTACTTACTAGTGTCAGACAATTAGTATAACCTAATGGGGGGAGGGGAGGGGATTCTAGGAGCTGGCTGCCAGTGGCAAGAGGGGGCAGTGGTGGCTCACCTGTGCTGATGATGTAGCGGATAGCACCAGGGCCCAGGGTGTCATAGAGTGGGACCACCACCATAGAATACGTGTAGCAGGCAAGCTCTGCAATGATCCACTGTGGAGACACACAGGTCTGGGGTTGGGAGAGCACAGAGCTGATAGGAGGGCTATACTGCCCTTATGCCCAGGCAACCAGGGTACTTGTTCTGGATCCTACTGAGAAGGTTCTGTTCTGGCCCTCTCTGTGTGGCAAGGAATCCATGAGGCTAACTAGTTGTGCCTGCTTACCCACAACCTTTGGATCATGCATATCCCCAAGGAATTCTAGGACTCCAAACAGCCCAAGTGTATATAATAGGCTTGCATGGCCTTCTGCCCTGGGTCATTCTTCCCCCATGGCTCAGAACACAGCTTTTTGTGGGACTGGGTGGTATGGATGGAGCTTGGCTGGGATTTCCACTCCTGATTAGGGGCAAAGCCAAGCGAATGAGGGGTGGCATGGACTAACTAGATCCATTTTTCCTCTTATCCCAGGCCCTACAAACAGTGGGAGCAGGGCTGTTGTATGATATTCAATCCCCCTACTCCACTGATACCTCCAAAACTTTAAGGCAGATGCTTACCTCTGGCCGATTTTGTGCAAAAACGCCAATAAACTGATCCGTACATGGTTTACAATTGTGTTGGAGAAGTCCAGACCCTAGAAATTCAGCCCTGTCGGCCACCTGCACACAGACATGAGGAAGTGATAGAAAGCAAGGACTTTTGGCAGGGGAGGGAGATCCCCAGGTATGGATTCCTACAGGTCTGAGACCTCCCCAAGTCCCATCCCTGCCCAGGTCTGCTGGAAGCCCTATGAGGTTGCTGCCGGGAGTCTGGCAAAGAGGCCAGGCAAAGAAATAAATGACCCTCTGAGACCTCAGGGGGCCCTTGGGGGCTTGTACCCACAAGCCCCCAAGGGCCAGATCTACATGAGTCGACAGGGTGGGGCCTGTCCTCCATCACTCACCTCCTGGTAGGACAGCCACTGATAAGGTTGTTTGGGCTTCCTGAAGCCAAGACAGGGTCCATTCCCTGCAGAGAGATAAGCAAGCCTTGTACCAGGGAGGATGGTAGGGTGGGGTGTCACCTGCACCTGCTCATCAGACTCCTGAATGGACATCCCATACTGTGGGGTTGCCCATGAGTCAAGTGAACTGCTCCTTAGCTGCCCCTCTAACCTGCAGAAGCCCAAGAAGGCCTAAAGTACACAAGCATGACACATACTCAGGAATTAGGGAGGCCCAGAAATGTGGGAGGACACATTACCAGTTCCCACCATGACCTGTGTGATGCAGCCGCAAGAGGACACAGAGACCTGGCCATGAGGCAGAAGCAGAAAATTGTCTCTCTGGAACCATTTTCTTTTGCCCCATACCCTGTCTCACCCAGACATCTTAGAGGCTCAGGTTCTGAATCATGCCAACCAGTGGCCTGACAGTTTGAGGTTTATCAGGGGCTGCCCACAGGAGATATAAAGTATGGGCTGAGAGACAGCTTAAGGTCAGGCAGTCTGAAGTTCTAGAACAAAGCTGAGGTCAGCCCTTTGGCCACATAATGCAGCTATTTATCTGATGGGGTGAGAGAAGGGCCAAGAGTGGCTTTTCTCCTCTGATCCTGGGCACCACCCACCTCCCAGGCCCCTGGTACCTTGTTTGCCCACCACAACCTTTGCACCCGATCACTCCCTGCCACAGTGCCTCCACATCCCCACAGTCCCTCTCACCTGAGATGCTAAGCCCACGGCGGAACACCTGGTACATGGTTCTGGCATCATCATAGTAGTGGGTGAGCAATTGAGGGCCATCCCCGATCACAGATCGCCGGGCCCCACCACTGTCCTACGAGCCAAGCACAGGCCAGGGAAGCTGGCTGAGGCAGGCAGAGGCATCAGGAGAGGGCACCAGGGTGCATCAGGCTGCACATAGCTTGGATGCACACCAGGGCCACATGGCTGGGGCTGTGACATGCTCTGTATGCATTCATACACAGCCTATACATAACACCTGGACTGTACACACACAACCTCTACACATGTTCACATACAGCCAGCTTGTCTACACTAGGCCTGTATGCACCCACACTCAAACACAGTTGGCTCACACACATAGGCCAGTACACTGATCTCCCATATAGGCACACAGTACCTCAACACCAGGTTAGCACACACAAAATGTACAGAATTTTAGTTACTGTTCATATACACCTCTGGTTCACTCATTCAATGGAATGGGGAGTGTTGGCTACAGTCAGGCTACCCTCTGGCATCAGGATCAGCCTGCCAAGGTGGCTTTCATCTCATTTGCTGCTGCTGCTGTGCCCCTAGGTTAAGAATCATTTGGGTGCCAACCATCATTCACATAATAGCGTGAATTAGTGTGTGTACTGGCTGAAGATACCTGTCTAGGCACGCTCTTGCCCATGCCACTTGATCCTTCCATAGCACAAATTGGCACTGTGTCTCTATACTACTAAAAACTCAAAATAAATCCATGCTGCCCTTCTCCAGGGTCCTGGCCCATGGACCTTTGTCCTTATTAGCCTCTTCAAGTGAGTTATAATTATAAGTTTACCAAAACAGTCTAGTACTTTCTCTGTGTCATCTTACCAAATCCCTACCACAACCTTAGGAAATGGGTGCTCTTTTTATTACCCACCTGGCAGTTGAGAACAACTGAGGCTCAGAGAGTTAAGAAACTGCCAAGGACCATATAACTGGTAAGAGGCATGGCCAGCCCTTCGGGGCTGCTGGTCACCAAAGGCCATTCTGGAAACCACTCTGCTAGCCCATGGGTATCCCTTCTGCCATCTAGACACCCCATGTGAATCACCATTTCCCAAAGCCACCAGGTACAATTTCACATACCCCCACCTTTGCACACATCATTACTGGAAAAGTGCCCTGAAGATGCTCATCCTATCTAGACCTGCATCCTCTCCTACCAGGCAAAAGTCTGGTATGCTCATGGTTGCCAAGATGCACCATCAATAACAAAAAAACAGGATGCCAAACTGTGTGTGCAGCGTGACAGCATTTAGAAAGAGGGGCAAGGACACCTGGGTAGCTCAGGGGGTTAAGCATCTGACTCTTGATTTGGGCTCAGGTTGTGATCTTGTGAGACTGAGCCCTCCTAAAGGGCTCCATGCTCAGCGGGGAGTATGCTCAAGAGTCTCTTTCCCCATGCCTCTGCCTTGCACCCCCCCAAAGAAATACATAAAATCTTAAAAAAAAAAAGAAGAAGAAGAAAAGGGGGGGGGCAGATACTATCCATTTGCTCATGGACGGTTCTCTAGGACAGAAAACTTGTAGGCAAGGGGAAGAAGGTAGAAGCTTTTCAGTCTGTGACCTTTCATTCTTCTGAAGCGTGCATATATTCGAAATGAATAAAGTTTAAGAAAAAGACAATTTTTAAATTTCATAAGCTTAAGAAAAAAAGAAATCTCACTAGTCCTTCTAGAATTAGCCTGGGATACCCTTGTCCAGGCTGGGCCACAGCACCTCTTCTCCTAGGTTACCCTCCCTGTAAGTCCATGTGCTCTGGGAAGACGGGGCCATGGGGTAGGCTCAGCTCTGAGTCCCAGCTGTAGACCAAGGCTGGGCACAGGATGAGCACAGAGTGGGCACAGGGAGACCAAGAGGGGAGTTATCTGGCAGCTCCCTGAGAACCTTAGGTTTTCTACTGAGGAACCAATGATCTAAGGCTTCCCACCCAAGAAGCTGGCAAACTAGAGGTCTGGTGTAAGGCCACGGTCAGGCTCTGCCCAGGGCTCAGTTCCTAGGAAAGGCAGAGGAGCATCTTGTAGGAGACCCTGTTCAAGGCCCCCGGTGGCGGTGGTGGTGTGGTGGTGGTGGGGTGCTTACTGCTAGCTGCCAGGGGAAAACGAGTTCTCCGCACCATTTGAGGTCAAATCAGCTACAAGTTTGGCTTCTACCTTCAAGATGCCTCTGTCCACTACGTCCCACAGCCCTGCTGCTTCCACACTGCTCACCTCCACTTCCTCTGACTGCATCAGGAGGTTGCATGGTGGTTGTAAGGCCTTTGGCCGGTGAGTGAACCAGTAGGCGAGGATGGCGGCCAGTGCACCCACACTCACGAGGGTAGTGGCTGAGAGGCTGCGGAAAAATTGGCCCAAGTCACCCAGCTCGGGCAGCCGCAGCAACCTCAAGATCTCCTGTGTCTGCATTTTCTCCAGAAGTGAGAGGATGAACTCTGTAGGAAACAAGAGGCAGGTGAGAGAGAAGACCTGAGAGTCCCTCCCCTGTCGTTCCATCTGTCTTGGATCACAAGCGACATCGTGACCTTGGCCAAGCCCTGGCCAAATACACTGTTGGGCAGGCCCGGGGCTAGTTGGGGTGTACCATCTCCTGGTGCAACACAGCATATCCCAGAAGCTGGCCTCCTAGAAGGGCCTTTCCAGGTGACAGGCCAGAGCCCTTAGGAGTCACATTTGACAGGCAGACATCCAACCAGTTTTCCTGAGACCCACAGGCTCAGGCCCCAGGCCATGACTGACAGATGCTTCCGTATCTTGCAGAGGTCAGCATGCGCTCTGACAGCTCTGTACGTAAAGCTTCCTGAGCCCCAGGGTCAGGGTGCTCTGCCTCTCCTGTGTGGTCATACCATTTGGCTTATCTTTGCTCCCAGAGTATGAAGAGCACAGTGACCAGAATGAGTGGGGTGAAGGGGTGCCTGGTCCCCCCACTCTATCTCAAAGCTCCTGGCCCCAGGCTCCAACCATGAGGGAGACAGAGAAGGGAAGGAGAGTGGAGCCCCCAACCCATCCTGACAGACACCTCTGGCCCTCGTGACATAAGGGCGGTGATCTATCTGGCAAGGGTCCAGTGAGTGATACAGCAGGGGTCCCCCAGGTCCACATCCTGATCTACCACAGGCTCTCCTTAAAGAAAAGTTGGAGCCAAAGTTTTGCCAGGGCCAGAGGTGATGCTGGGGCCAACTTTCTGAGGGAACAGCAGGGTTACCAACAGCAACGGGAGTGAGGTCAAATACAGCTCCCTGGTCCCAGATTGCTGACCGCTGTGCACTGTAGCTCCGCACTGCCACTGACCAAGTACCAAGAAGCAGGGGTGGCCCCATCATGAACTGGGCCCTAAGCTGTCTTCCCTGTGAACCCATCTGCTAATGTCCCGAACAAACAGAAGCAGCATAAGGAGCACGTGTTAAACTGATGGGAAGGGAAAGGAACCAAAGTGCAGAGAGAAAGGGCTCAGCAGAATGCTGTGTGTACTCAGGGTGCCGTGCTTGCCTACCACAGCCCGAGTGGACACAGTGAGCCTATGAGGAGACAGAGTGGATGCCCTGGGGTGGGCAGGGGAAGCATTTCTGTAGGAAGCACTAGTGACTAACTTTGGTTCAGAGAGTAGGTCCCAGGGGCTACCACGTCCTCCCGATGGCCGCTAAGTGAAACAGTGTTAGCAGGGCAGAGAGGGCCAGCTGGGCTCAGGGGTCTGTACTTCTCCCAAGACTGACCAGGCATTGGATGATTTATCCTCACTACGGCTTCCTCAGAGCCACTGCCCACTAGGATCTGAGGCTACCAGTGCCACAAAACATCTCCAGGTCTGCCAGCCTGATGAGGGCTGGGTAGGCTCCCAACTGCCCTGCACTATCTACAGCTGCTCTCCTTACTGGCCTTCTACCTTTGGAAGCATGGTTGTGGTTTCCCTTCTTGGAAACCAGTGAGAATCCCAACAGCAGCCACTCTACAGCCACAGGAGATGAACCAAGCAGCAATTGCCTGACCTCTGAGAGAGGAGACATCTACTGAAATTCTGACAATAATATTTGTACTAAACTGTAAGAGCACCACACCAGAGATGAGGTCAGTGATGTGCAACATCATTGCAGAGAAAACAGGCAAATATTGGTTCAAATTCCTTCTCCTTTACCTATAAACTACACAAGGTTGCACATAACCCATCTCTCTGGACCTCCCGTTGTCTATCTTTAGAGTGGGGATAGTATCACTCAGCCATGTACTCATACTGTATCTGGCTGGCACAGAGGCATGCCACGATTAAACAGACAGCTAAGAGGTGCTGTCAGACCGGGGAGGCTGCTCAGTCCAGGCAAGTCTAAGCACCAGGCAAAGGTGATCCCTGGCGAGTGGCACAACTTGCTGTCTGAATCCTGGTAACACTCATGAACCACCCATGGACTCTGGGTGCTCCCTGGGGAGCAGAGAAAGTAAGCCCCCAGCCAGCCTGATCATTTTCACTGAGTTCCTGAGCTGGAGACCCAGTTTTACTGGCCGCCTCCTTGAGCTAGATCAGTTTTGAGGCCATCCCATAGGAACAAATCACTCCTGGCATACCGATCACATTAAGGTACCAGCAGAGAAGAGGCCCAACTATGGACCCCAGTGAATTCACCAATGAAAACCACTCTGGGGAAGACCCCCAGCAGACCACCAGCTAGCTTCCTTGGGACATTTATTTCCCTCAGCCGCAGATATGGAGACCAAGTCACTGCTGTGTCTATCAGGTAAATGACTTTGTATACACATAATAGAAAATCCAGATATACTCATCAGTCTTTGGGGTGGGCTCCTGATGTTTCCTCTAATGGGATTAACTGAGTCAATGGGCTGAGAAGCCTCTGACAAGCCCAAGAGCTCGGCTATGTGGTCCCAAAAATTTTAGAGAGAACCCTGGAAAGATAGGTCACTACCAGCAGTCCCTAGCCCTTGGCAGTTGCTCCTGGGTGCTACCCTGCAGCAGAACATGGCCATTTGCAGCCTTTGCTGCAGTGCTGGGTTTTTTACAGAGCACAGCCCAGAAGGGTCAAGCCATCCATCCACTTACCCAAACCCCATTCACTGGGCAAACCGTCACATGGTCGCTGCTCTCGTCTGGCCCAGGGCTGGCCCCTGGGATAAGCCAGATGAGGGTCTGCCCTCAGTCCCATGAAAAAGACACATAAAGGAGGGGGCAGTGCTGTGCTGTGCGGTCTGGGCTGTGATCAAGCATGGGGAGCCAAAGAAGGTACCTGACTCAGGTATGGGGAGTCAGGACAGGCTGCTGGCTGGGAGTCATACTGATGCTGAGACAGAAGACAAAGAGGAAAGGAGTGTCCTGAGCAGAGGGAAGAATCACACAAAGGCTAGAGCTGAGAGAGAGAGAGAGCAGGGAGCACTTCACCAGCTGAATATTCCACTCAGGAAATTAAGTCCGAGCCCAGGAAATCTTGTACAAAGGTCAGTGCCACAAGTCTGAGAGGCTGGCCTACTAGGTACATGAGCTCTCAGAAGTCACCAAAGCATCATAGTGCCCAGGAGAGGGAGGAACAGAACTGGTCCGTCTCAACTTCCTCAATTCCTGGTGTCTGGGAAGCCCTTGCCTAAGGTGGAAACACACAGACTCCACTGAGGAAGGTACCTGCCAGTCACAGGTACACTGGGAGCAAGTCGGAGAGCAGAATCCAGACCCCAGACTGCAGCCTCCCAAACCACTACCTCACCTACTACCTACCACCACCCCACCCCTGCCGACACTGGGCTGTCCACCAGAGCCCACGATGTAGCATCAGGCCTGTCACTTGTTCTTCCCCATGTACATCCTAGGGGTGGGCTCCCTCTCACCAACTTCTCCTGGCTGGCTCCTTCCCTCCAGAAAGCCCACTTATCTGGCTGGCTCATTCTCTCCAGAAAGGGCTTGACTATTCTTCCCCTCAGGTTGGGCCTGCACCTCTGCCTAGTGGGCAGCAACCAAAGGAATCAGTAGTATGCTGCATCACGCCTCTATCTTGCCAGTCTTCTCAGACATAGTCAGGACTGCCTGCATATACCCCGAGGTTCCCTTCAGACCTGGGAGCCACTGCAGGGCAGAGCTACAAACTCAGGTCTTCTGAGGACATGGGCCTGAGAGCCAACCGAGGCCACCAAACCCTTGGCAAGGGGCAAAGTAGAGCCTAGGCTTGGGAGTCTGGTCTCATTTCATTATTTCCCAGGGCCTTGGCCTACTTTGACCTTCACTCCCTCTCTGTTGAACTAGGGTGAGGCTCAGGGGTCCCTGGGGTGCCAGCAATAGCTGCCTCCTCCCAAGCCCCAGGAGGCTCTCCTGGTTGCAGTGGCATGGGACATGGGTGGGGGTGGGGTGGGCAGTGCTCAAGGGGATCAGTGGCGCCCTGTTGCCAAGTGAGCTGCAGTGTTTGTAAATATCCACCTCGAAGGAGGATGCCGCCCTCAGCTGAACTAGTCTCTCCTCTGGCATATCCCTTGCCTTTTTCTCCTCCCGCACAGAACAGTTCAGAATACCACCTGGTGGTACAGGCTAGGAGCTTGGGGTTTCCCCACCATACTATGTCTTCCACTGAATCAGGGCACACAGGGAAGGTAGTTGATGAGAGGCAGAGCTGTCAGAGCGTAAGAAGGGAGAGAATGGGAGGAAAGAGACCCTGGCGGGAAGGTTACTGGCACCACGGTAGCAGGGTGGCGGAGGTAGAGCCCCAGAGCACAGGCCTGGAGCTTGGCTCCAAGAACACTCTGCTGACCCAGCCTCCTAACCCTAGCGCCTTAGACCTTCACAACCTAGCTAGATGGCTCTGCAAGGGCCACCTCCTAAATATCTCTCAAAGGTAACTATTCCTCTTCACCCCCACAGCTCCCAGCCTGGTCCAGCCACCACCAGGTGCAGTCCAATCTCCCACACCCGCCTCCTCACAGGCGTCTCTGCACTAACTGGTGCTTACGCTGATACCAAGGTTATTTTCCTGGCACATAGACATGACCATGTCATGCAACTACACAAAGACCTTATCTAGCTCCGTACTACCTTAGGACAAAAGTCCAACTCATCCTGCTGGTACCAGAAGACTCCACGACCCTCAGATCCTTACCGTCGTTTAAAATCACCCAGGTTCCTTGTATATCAGCCTGGAGCGGGGTGGGGCTTCTTGCAGTGAGGTTCTGAGTCTGAAAATCTCTGAGGAGTTCAGAAATGGTAGGCAGGTGCAAGGCAAGCCACCAGATCATTAAAGACCATTCTCAACTCCCAATGATAAGCTTCAAAAAGAAAATCACCACCTCTCCCAGGGACCAGGGTCCCCAGCAAAGAAGCTAGGGAGAGGGCCCAAAGGTGAGTTCTGGTGCTGCATTGACCTGGTGCCAATCTTGACTCAGACTCTTGATAGCCGTATGACCTTGGACAAGTCACTTTACCCCTCTGGGCCTCTCCTCCAAGAAGCTCATGGACAGAGAATGTGGTGCCAATCACACAGTAAGTGAAACCTCGGTAGGCGGTAGTTAGCTAAAGCAGTTACTCCATCTCTTTGCCAGCCAAAAGGGCTCAAAGTTCACTTGCCAAAGTACATGCAGTGACACCCTACCTTTCCAGAGGGCTCCTGGCACTGGGGAGGCGGCTGAACTGACCCCACCAGTACCAGCCTCCCTTTATAAAGGGCGTGTGGGGCTCAGGGAGAGAGCTTACCACATCTTGAGCAAAGCACAAAAGTGGCGAAGGCCCTGCCCCAAGTCTGCCCCTGGGGACAGCGGATGGCAACAGCCGCCTGCTCCGAGAAGCCGGGTGGCGGTGGAGGCGTTAGCGGAGGTGGCGGAGGCTCCCTGGCGGCCGTGGGAGCAGGTCTGGCCAGGACCTGAGCACAGAACAGCTCTATGAGGAGTTGCTGGCCCCCCCTCCATCTGCACGCGGGGTAGCTCTGGCTCAGATCAGCTTAGAGCCAGCAACCCGCCTTAACCCCCACTCTGCCGGCCGCGGAGCTCCGAGCTCCGTTCGCTGCTTCTCCCCCCACCCCCATCCTGTCTTCATTTCAGGACAGGGTTTGCCAAATGGGTTGCTTAAGGACAAAGCCTCTTTACACGTCCATCTGCAACACCGATGAGAAGCCAGAGCCTCAGGCAGGGGCTGGGGACCTGCAGCAGGCGTGAATGGTGGAAGTGGTAGGAAGTAGTAGGGAGTGGGGGTAGGGATGCCAGCTCTCTGGCTTGAGCAAGGCATTTGGAGGCCCAGGAGACTCCACCTGTACCCCCCTCTCAGGGGCTGCCTCTACCCCTCGACTCCTCACCACAAGGTCACAACCTGTCTACTTGGGGAGAGGAAGGAAACTGGACACAGTCCCCGATAAAACATCTGCTTAGAGATGCTCTGGACACTCCAGAATAAAGATCAGGGTCGGCAGGTGGAAGACATTGGCTTGTCTCCCCTGCAAGTCCCTAGGCTAGCACACCAGCCCATCCCTAATGTCTGCCCTTAGAGATACTGTTTCCTGGCTTACCAGAGACTGGCCATCTTGAACCCAGAATCCACATCCTGGCCTATTGGGATCAAAGCTGAGCTCTGAACTCTCTTAGCACCTCTGGGAGATATACCAAGATCAGAGGTCCCAGGAACTCCCAGGGCCTCACTCCTGCAAGGTCTGTCTCCAGAGGATAAGGCGTGGGGGTGGGCATCAGATATGGCCATTTCGTACTCCTATTTTTGTGACCAGCATGTGGCTGAGCACACAGTAAGAACATGGTGGCCACTACTGAAGAGTAAAATGCAAATCCAGGCCACAGTAGTCAGCTCACCACCCTCCAGGCCCTACCCACAACTGGTGCTTCCAAGTTGGCCAATACCGGGGCCACCGTCCGCCCAAATCCGACCTACCTCCTCAGCAGCAGGACCGTCCCACACCACAGTCCAGGGCTCTGAGCTCCCTCTTAAGGGGTCATGTGCACAACCTGCTTGGCGAGTCTGGAGCCCAAGAGGCCTTTCAATACTTTCCCTGGGGCTGATGTATGTAGCCTCGCCTGCTCAGCTCCTAACCTGGGGGCAGGCCAGGAGGAGAGCTTCCTGCCTCAGCAGCCCTCTCCTGGAATTTAGCAGGAGCTTACCTGGGCCCCCGGGCCATAGCCTCCTCCAATCCACCCAAGGAGGCTTTAAAATACACGAATGCCTAAGGACCCACCTCCAGCTCACAAAGCTCCTACCTCTTCCTTCTTGGCAGGACCCTTACTTTTCCCTAGGCATCTTCAGAAATGTTTTAAAATAAGACAAAAATCTTCCTTTATTGCTTCTCAGGGCAGCTTTTAGAGCAGGAAATTCAACAGCCACAGCCAAGATCCTGGCTGATGGAAAACCACACAGGGTGCCGGGGACACAGAGCCTTAGCAGCCACTCTGTCCCAGGAAGGGTGTGGCTCGGTCCCTAGGTCAAGAAAAGGCCAGCTCTCACCATCATCCCTGTGTGACCCTGACATGCAGACACGCAAACACGGCAGCCCACCACTGGTCCACTATCCACCCCATGCTCACCGATAATCATGCTCGTCTCTACTGTGAGAGAGACGTTTTTTTCCACCGTCCTCTTGGGTTTTAATTAGTCACAGAACCACAGATGATTGGGGCAGACATGGGGCCTAGGGCCTCCCCAACTGGGGAACTGCCAGGTGAGACCGACGGCACATCCCCTGAGAGGCTGGGATGCAGGTTGCTGGGTTACACAGCGACTCACCTGCCGAGCTTCCCCAAGAAGCCTGACGATCGCTCTGAGGGTTCAATTAAGCCTCTTCAATGTGGAAAAGCCCACCTACAGTTGGCTGTGCCTGAACCCTGTACAGGGCCACCTGTACCAACTAGCCTGGACTCACCTTGCACATGCCTCCCTTTAGTAATTCGTTTCATCCAGGAAGCAGCCTCACTGCCCTCTGATACCTCCCTGCTTACCCCCCTACCACACCAGCACCTCTAAAGAACCCTACTCACCCAAAGCCCCAGTCAGGGAACATGGGCCCACACTCCTGATAACACTGGGAAGCCAGGCTCAAAGGACACTTTCAGGAACTTTAAAAATACAAGTAACCTTGAGGACAGAGGAGCAAAAAGAAACACAGTGTCTTTCATAAGCTTGGAGATAAATGTTGTCCTCACCACAAATCAGGCCCAACTAAAATTTCAGAGCAAAGAGGTGCATCAGAGGCAGCACTCCCTTTGGCAATATATACAGAATGCAACAGCCAGGGTGATGGTGAGGATGAGGCTCATTGTCCTTCCTTTCACCAAGTCCGAGGACAGCAGGAGGACTTGGGGATGCTGGTGAGGGTCACCAGTGCCACAAGAACAGAGGGACACCCCTGGCCAGGCCCCACTGTGCAGGGAGCCAAATCCTGTGGCTGCAACATGATCCTTTCCCCTCCCAGCCAGTATGTTTTAGGACTGTCAGTGTCCTGGCCTTAGAACTAGTGATCTGTTTCCGTCACCAGCTCCAACTGAGAACACACAGCCAAACTTACAGGCTCAAGCCTAAGGGCCTACAGGCCACTCCTGGCAGGACCAGAGTCTTAGAGCTCACTGTGGCGGCTGCTGCACCAGATGTGGGTCCTGCTAAGATATGGTTGTCGTCATGGAGGTAGGGGGAAAAAGAGAGGGTTTTGCTTGCCTGCCTGTTCACTCTGGAGCATCCGAGGACACCTTGCCCAAGAAAAACACACACACAAAAGACAGAACCCAAGATGCATCCTGAGACAGGGATGTGGAGCAAGGAGGGAAGCAGAACCAGATGGGAAGGAGTGTTCTGAGAAGGGGACACAGTGATGGAAGTGGGTTGGTAAGCCGTAGGAAGAACTTGTAAGATGTTGAGGCTCCTAGGAAAGAGGCAGGAGTCTGGCTGCATTGAGGAAAGGAGCAGTGAGCTGAGGCTGGAGAGACAGCACGTGGCTGCTGAAGAGAAAAGACTGTCATGGGACTGTGTATAGGCCTCGTGCCTTCGGGGTCACAGCCATAAGCTACAAGAACCCACCAGCTCCTAGCACCTGGGGTTTTAAGATGCAGAAGTGCCCTGGGCAAGCTGTGCCTCTAGATCCCTAACCAAGGGACTGGGGCTACAGCCAGGAGCCCACAAGACTCCCTCCCAACCATTCTAAGTGACACTGTTTGGTTTTTTTTATGTTGTTTTTTTTTTCCCCACAGGATAGACAATGAGCAGAGAAGAAAGTTTGGCCTTTGGTTAGAGGTAAATTTTCTGGAAAATTTGATAAACAGCTTAATTTCCTGGCTTCCTTGTACTCTGACAATGTTCCTTTTCTGAATGCCACAAAAAGAAACAAATCTGAGTTTCACTCAGTTCAGCAGAAGGCCATGCTTGTCAGTGGGACCCTGCCACCTCCCGAATCATCCCTCTGGAGGCCAGGGCCACACAGCAGCTGTCTCTTGCTGCCCTGCACCTGCCAAGTCCTGTTCTCTGGCCAATGAGGGGCTATGGTGTCCATAGGGTTAATGCCAGGCTCAAGCAGCCCAGCCCTCAGCTGGGCAGGGAGCATTGAGAACTCAGGCCTCCTTTTCAAGGCCAGGATGAATGGGGAATATGCAAATACCCGCCTCCCGAGGAGTGCAGGGGAGGGCCTGGTGCTGTATCTTTCCACTCTGGGGCTGTCACATGAAAGGGTTTGTATTCCTGCTGCTGGCTCTGGCGCCAGACTGGGGCTGTTCTCACCAGAAAACAAAAATCTCTTTCAGACTCAAGCAAAACGAGGCCCTGGCTGGCCTGGCAAGGCTGTTGGACGTTGTTCACACTGACCCACCGAGAGCACCCATCACTTGGATTCTTACTGAACCCACCACCTTTCCAGAAGGAGCCAGAGGCCTCTGTGGCCCCCAGGAGAACAGTGTGTCAGGTCAGGGTGGGTGGTATCAAGAAGTGGAACTGGTTCATTCTGAGGCTCTGCTGGTTTTTTGCCCGTTGCCAAAATAGAAATGGCTGGGTCTGAGGTCACCATCTTTTAAATATGAGGGAACGCCACTGGTAATTCTCATGGTGTTGATGGTAGTTAAATATGGAGAAAGAAAAGGGAAGAAAAATGTGATGGTAAACAAAAGACCTTGCAGCACACAGAGAGGGCTTGTAAGAACGGAGACCACGAGCATCCTCAGCCTGGCTTGCAGGGTGCTGGTGCTGGTGCTGCTGCTGCTAAAAGGGCCCTCAAGCTGTAGGTGGGGTTCCTGGTAACCCAGACCCAGTGTGCGAAATCACAAGCTTCTGGGACACTCCAGGGTTTGGATTCCATCCTCAAAGCAGGCCCCACGACAAGATTGGACTTCAATTTTGTTCACACTTCCAGAGACCGGAAACGCTGCTTTTCTGACACCTGAACGTCACCAAGTTGTCTTTTATCTACAGTACAGATCTTGTACCCTATGAAGTATGGATGCTACTCAGACTCCCATTAACTGGAGATAGTGACACTGGGAGATCTCAAACACACACATGATGGTTTAGCCTGAGGAGAAAGTTAGAACAAAACCAGTTCAGGAACTGATTCAGAACCAATCGGAGGTCTAGAGGATGCTCTGCAGATTCCCTGCTATCCAAGGGAAACAGGCCCAGTCAGCTTTTCAGCCCAAAGAAAATGCCCATCTTGGATGAGCATCCACTGCTACTCCCACCACAGGTCTCCCTTCTATAGACTGGGGCCACACGGTGCACCCATGAAGCCAAGAAACCAGGCATATCTGAGAGTGTTTAATGGAGTTCCTCCTGGGAGGAACAGGATGCAGAGGAGGAGGAGGAGGAAGGGGAGGCAAAAGGACACTTCAGTACAGATGGAAAGGGTGCTTCCCGGATCACAGCCTCCCCTGATATCAGACCTGTGGTAAGGAGATCAGGGACATACATACCCCCACCTCCCACCAGCTCACTGGCCAGAAGGCCTGTCCTCCCTTTATTTCCACCACTCCAGGTACAGCAAGGCTTGTGGAGAGAGCCTGCAGGCAGGGAGGGGTGCTAAGTATGGGTGAGCTGAGGGTGTCCCCTAGAGAGCCACATCCAAATCATCTGCTGGAAGTTACTATCACCATTAACACTGAAGTTTGCCAGACACTAAGCAGGGTCCTGGGGTTTAGGTGGCTTCAGACAGTCCCACTTCTAGGGACCATAGCAGAGGGGCCAGAAGCATGGCTCCTTCCAAAGTTCAGGAGTCAATGCAGGCTAAGATGGGTCTCAGTGAGGCCCTCCTCTCCATGTTGGTAACTGCCTTCCTCTCACTGGCCTCTGGAGCCTCAATATCCAGCCTCTGGCCAGCTAACCTCCCTATCTAATCTCCCTGGGAGGCCCGTATTCCACCCTGCCGCCCCACCTCCAACTACCTTCCCTGACCTCTGACTGTCCTTGCTGTGTCGCCTTGCCATTCAATCTCTGATTGACCTCACTGTCCCTCCCAGTGACCCTTCTACCTACTTGACAGGATCTGCAGTCACAGCCCACAGTGGTCTATAGCCAAGGCTAAGGCAGAGGTCAGGCATCTGATTGGAGATACTCAGCCCCAACAACAATCCACAAGTTGGAGGGAAACACAGGGCTTTGCATCAGGGCTGAGTCCTTTTGGTTCCTTGAGATCCACCTGCTGTGCTGGTGGTCCAGGCAGATGCTGTGTGCTGGGAACAGGGCAGGGTTCCTGGTGTCGGTTAATGATCTTGGCCCCAGAGCTGCCCATTCCACCTGGGCCTGCCTGTCATCTCCCTTCTCTCCAACAGCCGTCTATCACTGGGTCTGTTCCTGGCTCCAATGGGTATCATTCGGATTTGCTTATCCCGGGGTCAGAAAATGGAGATGCTGACTATTCCCTCACTGGCACCATCCTGGCCTCGCTTCTTGCTCTAAAGCCCCCAGAAGATAGCTCTCTCAGAACGCAGGCCTGAATGGGCAGATAGGAAATCAGAGGCTAGCTTTCTCGATTCTCCACAGACACTCCCAGCTAAATGCCTGGACTAGCTGTTGGGAGAGGAAAGATTTCTCCAGGCAGAGCTGGTGAGTAAGCACAGGTGGGACTTCTTGGGATTCAAAATCCTTCAGGCTCTGAGATTACAGGCTCTAGGATAGTAACTTCCCTCAGAACACACAGCTCAGCTTGGTTCAGAATTTGTCCCAACCCACTTCCCATCTTTCTACTTCTGCCTGTCACAAACCCCCAAGCCTCAAACGAATCAGAAGCCACAAAAAGGAACCAATTCTGGGAATGACTCACCCACTACTGGCTTCCAGAGCAGGCAAACAATGGTGGGAGACCAGCCTGGGCATCCTGAAGGACACCCTAACGGCCCAAAGTGGCACCCGTGAGGCTCAATGAGTGAGTAGTGAGGACTCTGGTCAGACCAAGGCAGGAAATGGGGTCATCACACTGGCCCATCCAGTGAGCTGGGGACTCAGGCTGGGGGCTGGGACCTGCTCCCTGCTCTGCTAGGCCAGAGCTCCCAGCCTACTGGAGCTCTAAGGATACAAAAGGACCTTGCCCCCAGAATAGAATATCTTCTACAAAACCAATCACCAGTAGTGATGGGTTTCATCTTCTTTCCTTCTTGCTTTCCTTCTTCTTTCAGCAAATACTTTTGGAGTACCTCCTTCTGTTCTGGGGTCTTAGCACTAAGGTTCCCCAGGGAAGGCATAACCTGTCCTGCCTGCAAGGAGTTCACATCTGCTTCCCACCCCACCCCACCCCACTGCATCTACCACATTGCCATCACCCCCAGCTGGCCATAGAGCCTGGCATCTAGTAGGAGCACACTCAAATTCTGTTATTTGCTAATCAATTTGTGATTAGCTTTTTATAAGAAAACAGCTTATAAAACACATCATTATTAAAATAAATTGTTCTCACAGAATTCTTCATTTCATTAATTTATGCAATAAATACTGGTACACACTGTGCCTGGCCTGGACTGGGGAGCACACGGGAGAAACTCTGGTCCCGCCCTCTAGGAGATCACAGTATAGGAAGCCAACAACTGCAGTCAGTGGATAAGGTGCCACTAGGCAATGCATGTGGCATATGGAGCATAGGGGTAGTGTCACCTTGGTCACCCACATGCCCAGTTTGGGCTATGTTTCTTTGACGTAGCCACTAGATAGAACAAAGCTCAGGCTGCCCGGGCTAGTATCCTAGGGCCTGCAGAATCCAGCCCTGGTGACCTCACTGGCCAAGCAGAGTGTCCCTAGATTTCCTTCACTCCTACAACCAACCAATCGTTCCTCATACCGGTCCTTCTGCCTGGAATGCCTTGTTTCCCTACTCCCTTTCTGCATGTCAGAACCCTGAAGCTACTTTAAGGAAAACCTAGCTCAAGTTAACAATTAAGAGGACCCTTCCTGTGTGCTCGCCCTGCCCTTGGCACTTTATGCCTGTCCTCTCTTTAAACCCTTTCCATTTGAAAAGACCACTCCCTTGCTTGTGCCCACTGACAAGCCTGCTGGAGGGCTCAGGCCCTGGCTGCTCATACTGGTGGTCCCTCCCTGGACTGAAAGTCTGAGAGCATGGTCTGGCTCATAACTCTTAGGAGCTGCCTTCCCTCTGAACATCCTTGAGTCTCAATGACTCATCTATTAAATGGGGATCATTAACAGCACCACAGTGTTGTGGGAAAGATTAAATGAAAGCTTAGGGAATTGTAGAATATTGTGCTTGGCCTGGTAGGTGCTCAGAGAAACAGCAGTCAAATCAGTACATTTATAACTAGACTCCTCCGGCCCTTAAAACAACCCCCCTCCCACAGTAGTTCATTCAATGAATATTTGAGTGCCTACTATGTACCAGGCTAATTATATGGCTAATTACAAAGTACAGCTTGTGCTACACAAACACCAGTAATTTTTGCCTTTTTGCAAACAAGTCAGAACCTTAGGCTCACTTATCCTGCTTGCTATGTGTATGGGACAGCCCTGGGTCCCATTGGGGCCTGTAGCCAAGCCCAAGTCAGTCTTCTGAAGGTCAACCTAAGAGCCCTTATAATCATGTGGGACAGAAAACTAGCCAGATAGCTCAATGGCCAGGTTCTGACGCCCTCTGGTGTCTGTGTGCTGTCACTGGTAGGACCCATGTACCCTACCACAGGCTGGGGAAGAAGATAAGGTGCTGAGGTCAGAATTCTCCCATGGGGCAGTGCACTAGGTACAAATCTAAATTTTCTTTTGTAAGGCATGCCCTCAGGCGCTCTGCCTGCAGCTCCACAATGTGTCAGGACCATAAGTGCTTTCCTGGGTCCCCTGAAATGGCTCCAGATCTCACACTAGTCTTCCACCCTAATGGGAGCCTGGAATCAGGTGAAGATTTGACAGGGCTGAACTAAGCCAGGCTGTACAAGTCTGCACGTGTCTCAAGACACTTACAGCCAGATGGCTGCCACACCAGTCTCTGCCACCGGGGCCAGCTCCCATTCCCCAGGGTCACGGCTTGGGCCTCCTACTTTCCCTTCCAGGAGCCCAGCCTCGACCACAGGCACATCTAAATCTTATCCAAAACATCAACAGCCTCTCTGCGCTCTTCCAGTCTCCCCCTGGTGGCGCAGCCTGGCTACTGCAGGTAAACGGAGAGCTCCTCTGCAGAACACCCTTTCCTCCAGAATCCTCTGCTATCCAGACTCCATCCTTCTCCCACAACCTAGGCTCCAGGAGCACAAGACTCTGAAGACCCACTCCCCACAATTAATCCTGTACACCTTTTCTGGCCTGACTTTCTCTACCTGGAGTTTGACCTATCTGCTCCTGACAAACATCCCTGTAGGCTGCAGAAACCTTATTAAGATGCCACCAATGGTCAGGTATATGGTTGAGCAGAATGGATATTGTCCAAGGTCATGGGGCTGTCCAACCCTCAAGGAACGACGCCCTTTCAGAAATTCATCCACTAAGGGCAGTGCCTCTTTCTACTTTGCCCAACGGTGCCATATGGCCAGGCAGGAGTGCCAGTCCATTGCTCCCACAGTCCTCTGAATGTTCATGGCACTGAGACCAACCATATTTTCCCCAGGCCAGGTTCAGCATCTGTCTCAGGCTGGATCTATTTTCTTTGTTCCCTTGCTTACTATGCAGCACACAGGTGGGATCTGGGTTGGCCCAGGATTCAGTGATGGCCTCTTTAGTGGGGAATAGGACAGATGCAGCTCTTGTTCTCCTAGGGCTCAGAGCACATGGCTACCTCCCCCAGACAGACAGTTCTTCCTCCAGGTAGCTTCCTCCTACCCTTCACATCAACCTCTCCCGGCAGTCCCTTGCGGGGCAGCCTTTGTCTCCTTAAGGCCAGAATGGGTGGGAAAAGCACATAACTCTACTAAAGAGTGACATCACCTTGAGGGCCATGTCCTGTTTCTAGCTGAGCCAAAGGTATTTACCTGACAGCTGCCTAGGGACCCTGGAAATTACCAGGCCGAATGTGTTGTCAGTCTTAGCTTAGGGTTCTCTTTCTCCCCAGAGAAAGGCTGAGGTCTGGGCAAAGTCCCAAACAAGGTGGACACACAATCTGGGAATGCCCCCATACGTGTATGGGGTATTCCATCAAATGATCACTACTCAGTCTCTAACTCTTGCACCAAGTGTAGCATCTTTGCACTGAGAAGCTTGCCCTGTATGGAAGCAGCTGCCACCTGCACCAAGAGTCTCCTTCCCTGACCACTCCAAGGGCTCTGTACCATCCCATTCGGGGAGGCATATGATCACTTTGGGAATTGTTCCACAAGGAAGCAGGACAGAAGGCCACTTTGAGTCAGGGTCTGCCAAAGTCCAATTTCAGACAAGGACCTAATACTGTGAGAGGCTTTTTCTCAAAGGCTGCTGATTACGCCTGGCACATGTGGCCCTGCAGTCCCCAGACAACTAACTTCCTGTAGCTGCAGAAGACCAAGGTTCCAGGGTTCCAGAGAGCTGCCCTTGGACCCATGGCCAGGTGAAGGCTGACTACAGGTAGAGCAAAGGGTCCTGGCACTAGGGAAAGGCCCTGAGACCACCACCCAATAAATGGGGGCTGTTCCTATCACCATCATCAACCTTATCATTATTTTGGTAACTTCTGCCTCTTACCTGTGATCCCAGCTCTAGTCCAGATCTTGCCTGCTGGATGAGCACGTCAGGCCCAGAGTGGCCCTGCACAGCCTGTCCTCAGACACCAGCAGACAGAAGGAGCTTAGGGAGCTGAAGGGATTAGAGAGGCCTCACTCACTCCCCTGCTCAGGGGAAGTGTCCCTGTGGCCCAACTCAGGGCAGTGGGAGGAGGGGGGCGGTGGAGGTAGGGGTGGTGGTGGTGGTGGTGGTGGTGGTGGTGGTGGTGGTGATTACCTGGCCCAACAATTCTCAAGGTTCGGGCCTGATACTCCCATGCACTTAGCAATGACTGATCAATTAAAACCTCACATTAAATCCCACTCTGCCAGATACTACCCATGTCACACTGGGCAAGTCAATTAACCTCTGAACCTCAGTTAGAAAGGGAAAGCACCATGAAACTCCTACTATCTGCTGTGAATTTTGAATAATATATTTAAAGTTTCAGGTAAGGATTTCAAAAGGGTCGGCTTCCCCTCTTTGGCTCAGAAAGAACCCTTATTACTTTCTCTGATGCTGCAGTTTGAATGTGAAATAATTATAAACACTAACATTCATAGAGTGTTTGCTCTGGACTAGGGCCCTTTGGGGGCCAGTTTAAGGTTCCCAAACATTTCACATACCTTATCAGCCTTAAATCTGCACATGGGCAGCCGGAAGTGGAGACCCTTTACTGGTATTATACCCTGGAGGAACCCGAGGCTCTCAGAGGGGACTGGCTGGTGCAGGCAGCAGAACTGGTCGATGAATGGGCCTGTGGTGAGACCCCAGGTGTGTGTGTGTGCGTGCGGCTGGGGAGGAGGAGGGAGGAGTGCTGGGCGGGGATTCAGAGAGGGTCCCCTCGGCGCCCTAAGAGAATGCAGGGGCGAGTAGCTGACTGCCGCGAGGGGGAGGGGAGCAGTGGGGGCACGAGCACTGTGCAGAGCTAAGGAGTCAGGTGAACAGCTTTTTACAGAACGTTTCTGGCTCAAGGGTGGGCAGTGAGGGGTCTTGAGGAGACCCCTGACAGGAAGCCCCAGGTCAGTCCTGGTTACGCCTCGGACCCGCAGCGGATCGTCCGGGACCAACACCGCACGTTTCTGGATGCTGGGGACGGATGGGCAAGGATGCACCATGTCCGTCCTTGGGGGGACGGGTGGGCTCGGCCTAGCCTCATCGCTGTGGGGACGGTGCTGGCTACCGGGGCGAGGGTGCGAGAGCCGGAGCTGGGCGGTCGTGGGGTCCTGAGAGCAAGGCCCCTCGTTGCCGCGCACCCAGCTGCTTCTCCGGGGAGGCCGGGGCTGGAGGCTTGGCGGGGCCGAGACCCCACAGCGCGCCGGGGATGGGAGTCCGGGACGAGGACAGAGCGGGCACTTACCCGCGAACAGCCAGAGCGATCCCCCGGACACCAGGAAGAAGGTCAGCATGTCGGTCGGCGGGGCTCGGCCCGGCCCCGCACGGCCTCCCGGCCCGCAGCCGCAGCCGCAGCCGCAGCCCCAGCAGCCGCCCCGCCGCCCCGCCGCCCCGCCCCGCCCCGCCGGGTATTTTTAGCCCCCGCCCCGCCCGCCCCGCCGCCGCCGCCGCCGCCGCCGCCGCCCGCTCCGCAGCGCCCCCCCGCTCCGCGCCGCTGCGGTCCTGGCAGGGGGGGAGGGCGCGGCGCGCGCTTCGCACCGCGCAGCCGGCCGAGTCCCGGGCGCCCCCCGCGCTCGCAGCCGCGTCGGAACCGCCGAGGCCGGGGGGAGGGGCCGGCCGCCGCGCAGACCCGCCCCCCGCGGCGCCCCCGCCCCAACGTCAGGGCCCGGCGTTCGGGGGAAACGGGCAGGAGAGGGGCGCACCCAGGTGATTGCCGCGCGGGGGGGCGCTGCGGTCCCCGGGTCCAGGAGGCACACGTGCCTGCGGGCCGGTTCTCGGCGACGCGGACACCCCCTAGGACCCAAGTTTGCAGCCACCAGGAGCCTCTGCGTGCCAAGTCCCAGCACAGTGAGGAGAGAAGTGGTGAGGGTCTGTGGAGGCCCTGGCAAGCAAACGGACTACCGAGCAGGATTAGTGCCCACATTCCCTGGGGACCCCAGACCTCAGATCTCCCCTTCTGGGAAGGTTGGATCTGAGGCCACCAAGGTCACAGGAGGCTCCATGTAGTCACAGCCTCCCACATGAGGCCACATGGAATCACAGGTGTTTCTTGAGGACACGGGCCACCACGGTCTAGATGCATAGCTATTTGTAGCACATGAGGCCTTAAGAAGCCCCTCATAGCTACAGTGAATGGCTACGCAGCCACCCACAACCGCATATGGCCACGCTGCTGGCTGAGCGGCTGGACACTTTCTGTTTCAGTGTCTGGGATGGAAGGAGAAAGCCCAGTTGTACATTCTTCCAAAAGAATAAGTGTAGAATGAATGTAGATCTCCTGGTGGGCCCTAGTGGGATTTCAAGGTCACTTCCTCCCAACACCCTCGCCTGTGTTGCCTATGTCCCACCAGGCATCCAGCACCGAGGACAGCGCTCAAGCAGCCCAACCAAGAGTCTATGCCACTCTCCCAGGCCAGGCACTAGCAGACCCAGGAAGAAAAGAGTAGGAAACCAGAGAATAGACGTTAGGTGGCAGAGAGTGGAAGAGCCAAAGGTCTATTCAGACCCACCAGAGACCACCTTCCCTTTGTGGACATGTGCTCAACAACTTAGCGGTTAGGGTGTGAGTTTCTGCCGGGGCTTGTGCCTGCAGTACTAGTATATGGCATATGTGTGCCCTGCCCTATCCATATACCCCCTGTAGGCCTGTAGGTGCAGACGTGTGCCTCTGAGACATTTCCCATGTTTACAATAGGACCTTCCACCTTCTTTCCCATCGCAGGATTCGGACTCTTGGGAGAGATGCTCCTGCCAGAACTCAGGCACAGCCTAGCAGGGACTTTGATGGAATCTCTCATGCTCCAGGCTTGGAAGGCTCCTCCAAAAGGGTGTCACATGTTTGTCTGTCAGAATCCCCCCCCACCCCACCAACTCTCACTGGCAGCAGGTTAACTGAAGACCTACTGGTTCTCAAAAGGAGACCCAGGGGGAACCAGAAGGCTGGGCAGGAAGAAGGTATCTTTCCAGATCAGATTAGTCTAGAGAGATGGGCAGACAATCTCTCCGTAGGGCAGAGGGCCAACAAAGAATTTCTCCATGGAGCAGGTGGCCCAGAAACCATGCTGCTAGCCCCAGGCCCTGCCATCCTCTATAACACTCAGGTGCAGAAATGCTCTAGGCCCTTGCGTGGCTCCTGGCAGCCTCCTCTCCAGAGTGATGTCATGGGACACATTTAGCCTGGCCTCCTGTAGGATGTTGCATCCAGTTACTCTTCCTACAGATGTCTCTGCTACTTGTGAATAATTCGATTCAAAAAAAAAAAAAAAAGCGGTAGCTGTGATAAATTACAGCTTAACTGAGTAGTTTTCTGTTTTCTTTGAGCATGGCTTACTTCCCCCTACTCCCTGAGCATGTGGGCCTGGCTGTGGGATCATGGGACAGGTATCCTTCCTCTTTGGGCCTATTCCTACCTCTGGCTATAGGGACTTTCTCTTTTCTATCCTTGGCTCCAGAGGTTTCTTTCCATCTCTGTGGGTGTCCATTTATGGACCTTCCTTAGGCCTCAGCAATTGTGACTATAAGGCATCCAGACTGCGTGGTTATGGCAGACATGGAACCCAACAGGAGGGGACCCAGGGCCCAGAGATACATAGGCCAGGCCGGAGGGCCCTTGGACTTCTCTCTTAGAGAGATCAGTCACATTAGTGGCCAATTCTGTTCACATCTGTCTCCTCTTGACTCAACACCTCTGAAAGAACAGGCAGGTAGGATCCTGATCAAGTTTTCAAACCGTGGTCCAGAGAATGCAGAGAACATTATGTTCTTCAATAGACTAGGAGACCTATGACTAGTGAACAGAACATCTGCCTCAGGTCATACAGCAGTTCTTACCTTTAGACTCCCATTCTTTCATTCTTTCATTCATTCACTCATTCAGCTAATGTTCACTAACATGTTTGGCCCCCTGCTGGGAACCAAGGAGGAAAAAGGCAAATGGGAAACAGGGGTAATAAGCAGTACAGGAGGTGAGTAGGAAGACACACATTTGATCCTAGCCTAACCCAGGGGAGACATCCTGAAGGAGGAATTATTTGAGTGGGGCCTTAAATCTTGCCAGGCACCAAAGTGGAGCAAAAGACACCATTCCCAGTCTTGGCTGTAGTTCTGTCATGCTGTGCAGCCTTGGGCAAGCTTTTGTCCCTCTCTGTGTCCCTTGGCACAAAGAATGGCTTATGTAGAGGTTTCTGAGCTTCAGGACTAACTAGCCATGACTCTGTTGCCTCTTTATCATCACAAATGGCTACCATCTGGTCTGTGAGGCCCAGTGCCCAATAGTCTGTGGCTAGCCTGAAGTGGCCCTAAGAGCAAGTGAAGGATGGGCTCAGCCACTCTGAGCTCAGGTTTTCCTGAAGCTGGGACATCTGAGCCATGCTTCTCTGACAGTAATGAACCCTCTATTTTTGTTTTTTAATCTCCAACATTTTTTTTAACACTCTCTTTTTATTTTGATAGTCTCCCACATAGTAAGTACCTCTTCCCCAAGGTAGAATCCAAAAAAGGCTCTTTTTCAGCCTCCTTTGCAGGAAAGGGTAGATAAGTGACTTAGACCATGACAATGAGATATATACCCTTGTAAAGCTTTGGATTCAAAAGCCAGCAATAAGCAAGAGGAAGTCCTATATGAGGGCCAATTAAACTGAGGAATCTGACTCTTTTTCTTGAAGCTTCCCCCAAATTCTGTGAGCTACCTAACATTCTTTAATGTGTTCTTTTTCTGCTTAAAATAGTCAATATGGATTTTGTTGCTTGAACAGTCAAGAACTCAGACTGACCTACTGACTATCCCACTGCTAAAGATCTTTCTAGACCTTACAGCATAATGTTCCCACACTCCTATCCCTGCATACATGAGGAAATGAAAAGCTCTAGCTGGAGGGCCTGTGGGAAGCTGAGCCTGATTTTTGTTTCTCTTCACTCTGACAATCACAATTCTGAAGAGCTGAGCCAGAACTTGAAACCCTATCCGGATCAAAGGCTTTTATATGATAAAATAGTTGTAGAACTACAAACAAGCTTCAACCCATGTCTTTTATTGAATAGTAGTATTCCCTCCACCAGATTAATAAAATTGTTCAATGTAGAAATTTTAGAAAATACAGAAAAGAATAAACTAGCGTCATTTGTAATCTCATTCCCTGAGGGTAATGACCAATGTGGTTTTGTGTATTTCCTAATAATAATAATAGTAATAATAATATCAAACATTCATATAGTGCTTATTATGTTTCAGGCATTCTTTTTTTCGTTTTTTAAAGATTTTATTTTTAAGTAGTCTACACCCAACGTGGGACTCAAACTCAACCCCAAGATCAAGAGTGCTAAGTTCTACTGAATAAGCCAGTCAGACACCCCCAACCAGGCATTTTTTTAAATAAGTATTTTACATATATGTTACAGGCTGAATTGTATCCTCCAAATCCCCAATTTCTATGTTGAAGCCCTAACCTTCAATGTGATTGTATTTGGAGACAGGTCCTTTAAGGAAATAATTAAGGTTAAATGAGGTTATAAGGGTGAAGTTCCAATCTAATAGGTCTAGTGTCCTTATAAGAAGACAAAAAGACATCAGGAGGGAACACACACAGAGAAAGATTGTGTTGAGGATGCAGTAAGAAGAAAGCCATCTACAAGCCAATTAGAGAGGTCTCTTCACCAGATACCAACCCTGCTGACATCATGATCTTGGACTTCCAGCCTCCAGAGCTGTGAGAAAATAAATTTCTGTTGTTTAAGCCACTCAGTTTGTGGTATTTTGTTATGGAATCTCTAGAAGACTGATACAGTATGTTAAGTCACTTAATCTTTATATGAGTCCTGCCTTTTTCCCTCATAGCAGAGGTCAGTAAATATTTGTTAAATGAATGAATGATAGACACAGTTTATTCAGTACCATGTGTTTCTTTTTTAAACTTAACCACATGAGTATCTTCTCCATGTTATTCTTTAAATATAAAAAATGGATACATGGTAATCATCACACATTTATTCAGTTAACAAGTATATGTTGAGCCCCACTATGTGCAAGGCATTGTATAGGTACTGGGAACATGGCAGTAAACAAACAAAAAAGTCCCTGCCCACATGGGGTGTACTTGCACCATGGAAATCCCACTGTCTAGCTTTCAGACATTAATTAACTCACTTATTTGGGAAGCTTTCTTTTGACTGAAAGTTCTCTGATAAGCCAACTAGACAGACATAAGCAACCAGATTCTTTACTTTTAAAAAGGCCAATTAAATGACTAGAGGGATCCTGGGATTTCCCCAGAGTCATAGAAGGACAAAGATGAGGGCCAAATCAAAGATGATTTGTCTTGATTCATACGCCTGGAAGTCAGGGCTAATCAAGCCACTAGCACCAGATCCTGAGGAGACAACTGTGTTTCTCACACAAGGTCAGGATTTGATGGGAAACAAATCACATTTTTTTTAATGCTTTTTTTAAAAAATTTTTAAATTTATTTATGATAGTCACACACAGAGAGAGAGAAAGGCAGAGACACAGGCAGAGGGAGAAGCAGGCTCCATGCACTGGGAGCCCGACGTGGGATTCCATCCCGGGTCTCCAGGATTGCGCCCTGGGCCAAAGGCAGGCGCCAAACCGCTGCGCCACCCAGGGATCCCACAAATCACATTTTTAAGATTGAAGATAAAGCAAACAAAAAAATTTGAAGGAAATATAAATGAATGGTTTACACCATCTGGGGGGTAGGAAAAATCTCTTTAAGTACAAGGAAAAAAGGCAGAAACCACGAAGGAAAACACTGATAGATTTGAAGATCTGGCTACATGCAAATTTTAAATGTCTGCATCTTAAAAACCACCATTAAAAAATCTAACAGATAAATAGATAACTTGCAAAATAATATTTATACCACAGGCAACAGGAAAAGGTTTTGACATGTTACCCAAATCAAGAAGAAAAAGACAAATAAGCAAAGGACATAGTCAGGGAATTGAAGAAAGAAGAAACACTGCCCTTCTCTGCAGAGCTGGCCATATTAGTGAGCTACTGCCTGAAGGTCACCATCCCTTTTCTTGTGTGCTTCTGCCAAAAACTGGTGGAGTCCCATCACCTAGCCATGTCACAGGGGCTCTCAGAGAACCAGTATTCCATAAGCTCCACCTCACTCATCTGGAAGGATCTCCCCCTGTCCCCTTCACTATTTCCACATAACAAGAATTCAGACCTTTCTTCCTGGTGACTCTCTAGGCAGCTCAGCCCACTGGCCACACATGATAATCTCAAAAATAAAAAGAAAATAGAGATCAGGAGAAAATATGATCATCTGAAGGTCTGACAGCCTGCAAACTCCTTCTGAAAGGCAGTTTGGCAAGTTGTGTCACAAACCTCAAAAACTCTTAACCTCTGACCACCACCAGTGGGTTGCCTAGGAATTAGGACAAAGGAGAAAAATTAGGAATTATTTGTTCACAAGGATTGTTGTTGCAATATTATTTACAACAGTGCCAGATTGGAAACTGCCCAAGTATTCAATCACAAAGCTGAATTCGTTTGTGTATATCTATAAGATGATATATGCACTGCTGCCCATAAAAATGATAATGCAGAACACTGCACAATGACACAGAGTGATGCTCATGGCATGTGGCCAACTGAAGAATGAAGCTTATAAAAACATTATATTCAGTACAATTCCATTTATGTTTGAAAGCATTTATAAATTCATAGAAAAAATGGGAAAAAAAGATTAATAGTTGTTATTGCTGTGTGGTGGGATTATAAGGTCTTTTCTTTGAATTCATCTGTATTTTCCAAATTTTCTACAATGAATAGACATTTTTGTAACAAGGAAAAATCTAATATAAGAAGAAGCCATTGCCAGAGCCCTCTCTCAGTTCAGAAAGGGCTGGGAGACTAGAGAATGAAAGCAGGCCATGGGAGGATCTTTAGATAAATCAGAAGGATGTTCCTCCCAAATGACAGGAACCACAGGTTGTGAGGGGAGAGTCAGTGCTATAAGACTCCTCACCTCCTGACCTTGGGGTCAGTAGGCATATGCTCCTGGCTTCCTTTTCTCTGGCAGCCATTAGAAGTCGACACTGAGCTGGGGCAGGGGAGGGAGATCAGGGTTGGAGGTGGCCATGAGGACCTTCAGAGGCTCATATCAGCCCAAGAAGATGTTATAGAGGGAGAGGAGGCAGGCAGAAGCAGACTCTTTTAGAGGTGGTGGAAGGAGGAGATGTCATCAAGGAGGGGCCAGGTACCAGGGAAGTCCAAAGAGATGCAAATTTCCAGAAGAGGATGGTGCACTCCTGGAGGCAAGCAGGATGCTTCCCATCTCAGAGCTCATCATAGGGAACCAAAAAAATCGATGCTTCAGTCATTGACCACGTGAGCTCAGATCCAAGGAAAACAAAAACAGTGCTTTGGCAGGGGTGGGCAGTGGTGGTGGGGTGTGCACTGTCAGGGCCAGGAGAAAACCAAGAACACAACACAAAGCTCTTCAAAGGTGTGAGGAAAACCACTGGCTAGAAATCTGCTAGAGGGTGCCAGAAAGGTGCCAGTGGCCCCTGCCAAAAGAAAACAACCCTCCTCCCAAAAGACAGAAAGGCCAGCTGGGTGAGGGCCCAAGACATTTGAGCCAGCTGTCCTATAGAGGCCCAGGGAGGCACAAGGACTTGCTTACAGTCACACAGAAAATTAAGATGAGGACCAAACCAAACATGAGGCATTCTAACTCCCAGGCTAATGTATCATCCATTACCCACTGGCAAGAATTTTTTTTTAAATTTGATAATATAAGTAATCAGTATATTATATAAATTATTTGGAAATATATAAAAATATTATTTGTCACCCACTTCAATTTATGAGGTAAATATAGACAGAATTCCAAAACCTGATTTTAAACAACTAAAAATAGGTGTGCCTGGGTACCTCACTTTGTTAAGTGTTTGTCTTTGGCTTGGGCCACGATCCAGGGGGCCTCGGATTGAGCCCCGCATCAGGCTCCCTGCTCCTTGAGGAGCCTGCTTCTTCCTTTCCCTCTGTTGTTCTCCCACTTGTTCTCTCTCTCTCTCTCTCTGTCAAATAAGTAAAATTTAAAAAAATTTTAA
This sequence comes from Vulpes lagopus, assembly GCF_018345385.1. Classification (NCBI taxonomy): domain Eukaryota; kingdom Metazoa; phylum Chordata; class Mammalia; order Carnivora; family Canidae; genus Vulpes; species Vulpes lagopus. Next base: position 112,225,658 of record NC_054830.1, on the reverse strand, counting down.
ACTAAAAACAGGCCACTGTCAGATATAAATATAGGCACAAAAAACCTAGATGAAATTTTAACAGACAGATTAAATACATTATTTAATCTTTCACTAAGATAGACCCTAGCTGCAGGGTGCCAGGCTGATGTGGAACAAGCAGGCAGGGGCAGTACCCAGAGATGTGTTGAGTGTCATCCAGGTGCAATTGCATCATGAGCTCAAGTTCTGCTCCAACTCTAAAATACAAGGATGTTGGGATTATCCCGGCACCAGGTTCTTTAGAAAATGTTGCTCTCATTATATCCTTCATTCCATCTACTACTTTACAACAGGGGCTACCAAGTTCACACAATGTGACTCTATTCCCTGGTCACTGGTAACTGGTCTAATAGCTGGACCCATCCTAGTTCTTCCCTGGGAGTTTGGGATTGGAATTTTAGTCCTTCTCTGCAAAGCCACACATTCTGTAGAGAATGTGAAAAATGAAGCAAATGTGCCCAAAACAGCAGAAAGGAATTCACTGTTGAGTTCTCCGAGGGGCCAGTGAGGGTGGGGAGATTCAGTATAAGATAGCAGACTAGAAGAGCCATCAGGCCCAACTGTGTCGCATCTCAAAACAAATCCCAGGTAAAGATTTCCAGCCTGTCAGTGATGGAGCTGGAGTTTTCAGTGGCCCTAATTTCTGGCTCTACCTGCATCCCTGATTTCAGTGCCCGCTGTGAGCCCAGCTGCACCCCTGCATTTGAAACATGTGAGGCACTTCCCAGTGACCCTTGCAGTCCCCTGTGCTAATACAGTTGGTTTTGTAGATGAAGATATCGAAGCTTAGGGAGCTGAAGTAACTTACCCACAATCCAAGGCAGCCTGAGATTTGAATTCAAAGCCATTCAGCTCCCACACCTGTGTTCTGTACATTATACTTACAAACAGGAAAATTGGCGAAAGTCACCTAAAGAAAGAGGAATCCACAAGAATTCCACATCTTAAAATTAGGAATAGAGGGGTGTTTTTTAATGTAAAAGAAGGAAAAAGGTAATTTCTTGGAAAGAGGAAATTTGAATTCAGGAGTCAATATATTTTTCAGTGGGAAAAGATGGGCAAGTGTAACCTCAGCAACCCCAGTAATCACAGGTGTTGCTCTCACCCCTAAAGCTGTGATGTGGTTTATGTCTGGGCAAACCCCAGATGGAAGGAAAGAGAATGTCCCCTACATTGTAGAAATACCAGGACCAACCACTAACTCAGCTCTCCATGATGACAGAGCAGCAGGGAATTCACCCAAAATACCAGGGCATCCTGCATACATGTGCTGTACAATTCCAACCCCATTCAAAATAATTTTTTAAAATATTTTTTTATTCATGTTAAAGATTTTATGTATTTATTTGAAAGAGAGAGAGGGTATGCCTCCGTGCACACCAGTAAGGGTGGGAGGGGTGGGGAGCAGAGGGAGAGGGAGAAGCAGACTGCTCACTGAGCAGGGAGCCCCATGTAGGGCTCAATCCCACGACCCTGAGATCATGACTTGAGCTGAAGGCAGACTCTTAACTGACTGAGCCACCCAAGTGCCCCTCAAAAATATTTTAAATCGGGGATCCCTGGGTGGCTCAGCGGTTTAGCGCCTCACATTGGCTCAGGCCATGATCCTGGGGTCCTGGAATCGAGTCCCGCACTGGACTCCCTGCATGGAGCCTGCTTCTCCCTCTGCCTGTGTCTCTGCCCCCCCCTCTCCCTGTGTCTCTCATGAATGAATGAATGAATAAATAAATAAATAAATAAAATCTTTAAAAACTATTTTAAATCTATAGAATGAAAGTTCCCAAAAGAGGAAAAGATAACGAGATGTGAAACACCCAGGATGGAGCTGCTGGGCCAAGCGTGTGATGAAGAGGAGTTTCACAAGGTGAATTCCCACAGACCTTGGGGTAAAGAATGAGGCGGGGGACTCAGCCACCAACACCTGGGGATGTTGCACACTGCCACCCCCTCCACCCAAGTCAGCATCACCCCTTCCCCTTAGCAAGTGTGCTGCCATCATGCTCAGCCATTTGGCATTCAGGAGACACTCAAGGAAAGTTTGGTGGTGTAGAATTTTAGAAAGAGAAATCATTAAGCAGATGTAAACACAGATAGGATGAGTCCTGGTGGAGAATTGGAAACAATGTACCACAGGGTTTATGTCAGAGTCAGCATGAGCCTTTTGGAAGTAGGGAGGATGGACCTCTAAACTTTGCCTAATTTAGGAAAGATCAGGAAGGATTTCTTCAGGTGGTGAGAGAGCAATTGAAGGGAGACAAGATCATTGGGGAGACAGGCCCTCCTTCGTGGGACCTCTGTTCCCTCTGGACCCATTCCCGGGACCCTGCCCCCAACATACACACACATTCAGCACCACCCAGCCCTTTTTCCTCAGGTCCTAACATTCTCATTCCCATGTTCCTCACGGGTGAGTCCTCCAGCTAGAGCATGACGTTCAGGGTCTCTACCCAGCCGCAAGCACCCAATGCCTGCTTCTGCTGAGCCTCCTGCCATATTAACTCCCAACTCCCTCCACATGTTCTCTGTTCCACCAGGTTTGTGTTCCTCCCAGGAGACCTGTTTCCGTGGTTCTTAGCCAGGAGGTCCTGTCCCTCTTGTTTCACCCTGAACATCTATGCACTAAGAGAAGACTTGTCTTTCCAAGACAAGAGCAAATAATCTTGCTGAGGAAGAGCATTCATATCCCTCTGAGGACAGGCATGCATGCTGATCTGTACTCCTGCTTTGGGGTCCTCAAACTTAGTTCTGGAAAGAGTTTAGGACATGGATTTGGATCAGCCTGTTTTGGATAGGAGGGCAATTTGGCAAAATGTAGAAATTTTAAGTAAATCACATTCAATCCACAATTCTACTTCTAGGAATTTATCATCAGAAAATAATGTGCAGAAATAGCTATATATGAATATTCAAAGATGTTCAGCATGATGTTATGTATAGTATAAAAAAATCGAGGCAACTTCAATATCTAACAGTAGTGGGTTAGATAATCAATTATTGTATACACATAGCACAAAATATTTTCCAGCATTAAACATAATGGCATAAGAGAATACATAATGATGCCATAAAATGTTTACATCGCATTAACTGAAAAAGAATCAGGAAATTCACTCTAATGACAAATATTTATGGAGTGGCTACCACATACTAGTGAACGAAGATAAAACTCATACTCTCATAGAAGCTTATGCTCCCTTACAAAATCTATAAACTGGAACATAAGATATGATTCCAATTAACAAAAAGAAGACGTAGTTAGAAGGATGTCAGGAAAGATACAAAGTAAGGGATTGCCTCTGAGTTTGGGATTGAGGTTTGTTTTTGTTCTCTTTCTTGGTGCTTTTCTGAGTTTTCCAAACTTTTTGTAATGAACACATACCACATTTGTAGCTAGAAAAAAACCCAAACAAACCCTAACTGTCATATTTTTTCAAAGAATTCAAGTGGAGACCTATGTAGTGGGTGGCTTTTCAAAACTGGAATTAGTCGTAGACACATCATCTGGCGCTGTGGACAAGATAGGCTGGCGTGGGGGTGGGGGGCTGGCTGTTGCGGGGATGGAGATGAGGGGCAGTGGGGAGGGCTTCATCAGCAGAAATGCATGTAGAATCCAGATAACACAGAATGAGCAGTGGGAGGAAAGAAAAGTCCAGGCAAAGGAACATCTTAAAAGTCTTACTCTAATATCCTCCCCCACAGAATCATACCGGTCCTGATTACAGCTTCTTTCCCATGAGTCAGTGTCCCTTCATCACCAGGCACCACTGAGGCCCAGGCCTCCCCTGAATATCCAGGACACATAGACAGGTTGCTCACTGCCTTGACTCAATCCTCCCTATCTGGCTTTTTTTTTTTTTTTTTAAACCTCTGCTGCCTTCTTGGAAATTGGGTTTCAGACTTGATCATTAATTATTTGACCACTTTTTGTTCACTTTTATTCATCAAACGTTGTCATTGTGATCCGTTCCAGGCAGTGGGTGGCTGAGATCCCTTTCCATCCATGAGCTGGACCCACTCATCCCACCCTCAACAATCAGTCCAGCCAAGTCCAGATCTTGCCCTTGGGAATTACAGAGGTGGTCTGTGCATGCTGGCCATCCCTCATGAGGCTGCTTTCACTGGTGTGGATAGAGCTCTGGGCTGGAGTTTGGTGTTTTCTCGTTGTGGCACCAGCTAAGAAACAAAACGGCTCAAAAGGAGGTTAATCCTTCAAAACATGACCATGACAGGTGCAATGGGTTGGCCCCAGCTTATAAGGCTTCTCCTAGGCCAGGTCCCACCATCATTCTAGGGTAGCCTCCAAGGGTGACCTGGACTGTTGGGACCCTGTTCCAGCCCTCTCCTTCCAGTCAATAGCTTCTGTGACTCCTCTTCCATCGCCCTTAGCCTCACACATCTTACACAAACACCTGACTTTCTGGCATTTGTGCTGTTCTTCCCACTATGCCAGCACTTGGCACTCTACTGTCCTTTATCCTTCACTTCCATTCCCATCCAGCCCCAAACCCACTGCTGCTCATTCTCCCATCAATCACTTTGCTTTAGTGCACAGGACTTCCTGTCTGTGCTGATCCCACAATGAATGGGCTTCTTCCTCTTCTCCACACTGTGTCCTTTCCTGGGCCAGACTGGGCTGCAAACAAGAGGTGGCTGTGGGTGGTCACAGTGTGTTGCTGAGTCCAGAATACACATCCTTGTCCTTGTCTTACTTTTTTCACTCACCAGTTTCAACTTAGCTGAAAGGAAACGTTTTCCTCTTTCTCTTCCATGACAACATGCTCCCTAGGCTTTCTTTCCACTTCGTCTTACCTTTGTATACTCCTTTGATGGCTTCTCTTTAGTCGCAGTCCTACCTCCAAATATTGCAGGGCCCCAGGGGTGAATCTGCAGATCACCATTTACACTGACTCCTCATATGTCCTCTTTCAGCCTCATGCTGTGTGTACTACCTATACACCAGTGACAACTAAATGTTCATTTCACAGTCTGATCTGTCCGCTGAGCTTCAGACTCCTACATCCAGCCTCCTCCCCCACCCTGCCCCGTAGCTCCCACTGGACACCTAAGTGGCATCACCAGTGACCCAGTGGTGGGTCCACACCACCAGTGTGGATGTTAGGGCTGCTTTCTCAGCATCCAGTCCATTCCCGTTGTTTTCGTAAGCAGATCCTTCTTACCTACCCATAGCTGCAGAGGTAGTCTCTGATTGCCAAAGAAGATTAGTATAATGCCATCTCTATTTGCCATACTGATTGGTGATTTAAATTGGTCCAAACTGAACAGAAGTTCAAGACTTTTGTTTAGTGGTTGGGCAGGAGAAGCTTCTTCTGGTGGGTGTCAGGAATGAAATCAATGAAGCTATTTTGCTCCACCGAGGGGAGCCAGATTGAGAAAAAGCAAGATTTGAGGACCCATGGAGAAGCTTTGATCAAACCATGCCTAAGTTCTGGACTTTCCATCATCAGAGTCAATACCTTTCCCTTGGTGTTTAAGCCAGTTTTACATGTACTTTCTATTATTTGGCAATTGGAGCGTCATGATCCATATAAGAGGAAACAGAACTCTCACATTCCCCCCACACTATCAACCTGCTTTTCCATGGTCTTCTCTAGTGCAGTTAATGGCAACCCATTCCATTTAGCATCTTGGCCAAAATCCTTCAGCTCATCTCTGACTCCTTTAATATTCTCACATCCCATATCCTGTCTGTCAGCAACTTCTTTCAGCTCTACTTTCAAATTACATATGGAGCCCGTCCATGCCTACTCTTGACCCATTGCTGTCCACTCTGTCACAGCAGCCAGACTAATTTTTGAAAAATCTAAGTTAGATCATGTCATTAGCTTGCCTTAAAATCCTTCAACTTGGAATAGAATCCAGGTCTAAGGCTATATGTGATCCAGCCCTGCCTACTTTTCTGAATCTTCTCCTTCCACTGTCCCCTCCCCACCTACACTGGTCTCCTCTTCCTTAAAGACTCCCTGAAACCTGTGAAAGGCCTTGGCAACTGCTCTTTTGTACCTGCATTCTTCCTACAGTTGTCTGTCTCTTGTCACTTATGTCTGAAACTCAGATGTCCCTTTTCAAGGAAGCCTTATTGGAGGATCCAGTCTCATGATGCCCACCCAGTCAAACTTGATCATAGTTCCTTGTTTTATTTTATGAATAACACTTATCACTGTCTGCAATTATCCTGTTTGTGTTCATTCCTTAATTGTTCATCTCTGTTCCCCTCCTGGGAGCTCCTTAAGGGCAGACCCAGTCTTGCTCATTGGTGTGTCATAAGACCTAACATTCATTGCATTTGGACAGAGCATGAATTCCAGCAACACGTGTGGCCATCACAGAAGCACAAGATAGTCAAGCGTCACTCACATGGGATGGTCTGCCTCACTTCAGTAGAAGGCCAGAGTTTTCTGTCAGGCCTCTGGATGGAATGGTGACTTGGAAGCAGATGAGAGAATACAGAAGAGAATCTGTGAAATCTGTGAAGCTTTCAGGAACCAGGGCTCCCTGTTGCGCAATGGAAAAAGTGTCAGAGAAAAAGAGTGCAAGAAACCTCTGTGGCTTCAGTCATGGGAAGTCCCAAGTCAGAGAGGTTGGGGGGTGATGTGTGTGGGGGAGGTCTTAAGTCATCCTGAGGCCTTTGGTCACAGATTCTGCATGTGTTGGGTGGGGCCCAAGGTCCGGGCGCCAGCAACCACATTGACCACTGCAGCTCCATGGGCAGAAGATGCCATCTGAGAAAGAGTGGGCATTGCTACCATCGTGGGACTTGGGTCAGATCCAGGACTTCGCTGGACTGAGGCCATTCAGGCCCAAGCTGGAGAGGGAGGACTGTACACATTTCCTGGCACACACTTCCTTTCTCCTTTTAGATGAGCATACGTTGTTGTTGAAGCCTTGGCCACAGCTTCCTGCCTCCTTCTGAGATCAGAAGCCACAGCCACTGTCTTAGTGACTGCCCTGCCAGACTAGGTTTGGCTTCAGAGACACAGGGCTAGGCACACTGTCTTCACTCCCAGGCTCTCCCAAGATAGGTGCTCTATGATCTGGAGGCATGCTTAGTGGCAGCCAGCTTGCTGTTCTGAGGAGGGGCAGATCTGGCTCTGGATGGACCAGATAGCACTGCGCAGACCTGTACTCCATTCAGGCAGGGCAGAGTACCCTTATGACTCCAGCTCCACGTTCTGGAAAATCTCAATGATCTGCTGGGCAAAGGGTATAGATGACCATCTGTGGTCTAACATCCTTGGGCTATGATCCTCACTCTCACTGGCTCCAGGATAGACACCTCTTCTTCACACTCTCTCACCAAAGTCACCTGTCTGGGAGTCTCCATGAAGTCATTCTCTCTTATACTTCTAGGCTGTTGCCCATGCTGGAACACCTCCCTTTATTGTCTTCTCTCAGCAAACTTCTCAGCTTATTCTTCAAAAGTCAGTTCATGAGACTCTCCTCCTGGAAGCCCTTCATAAACCCCCACTGGCTGGGTGGAGGGTGCCCTTCTCTGCTCCCACAGCCTCTGAAGTGCCCTGTACTTCTCAAGGAGGTTTCCACCAACTTCCTAGAGAGCCACACTGACTACCGTGTGTGAAATCCCTCCTTCCTCTTCTCAACATTCCTGATTCTCTTAATTTGCTCTATTTTTTCCAAAACATTTATCACCTTCTAATGTACAATATCATGTTTTTTATTAGGGCTTAATTTTTGTATTGTCCCTCTTTCTCTCTCTGAGCTTGCAAAGGCAAGGATTATTGGCTGTTTTTTTCATTATGTATCCTAAGCCCTTAGAACAGTCCCTGGCAATTAGTGAGGGATCAATAAATATTAGTTCAATGAATGAACAAATGAATGAATAATAACTGTCTGCTTCCTTTTTGGTGAACTTCTTGAGGGCAGGGTCTGAAAATAAATCATCTTTCTACACTCAGCATTCAGCATAGGATTCTGTACAGAACTGGCATGAATAAATTACAGCCTTTGGCCTAGCATTCAAGGCTTTCATCATCTACAACTAAGCTTTCTTGCTGGCCTCATTCAATAAAGTAGAGTGAGAAGAGGTTTTGGCTGAAAGTGTGGCACTTGGGTTGGCTTTGCCCTCCTCACTGTGGGTGACTCCTGGCTACCCACTCTGTTAATGCCTGGATCACTGCACGAATGGGACAGATACTGCCAAAATCTCCTGCCAACCATCATTGGACAATAGTATTGGAATGTGAGTGATTCTAACCTCCGAGCAAGTGTGTGAGCATCAGCTTGAGCTGTGTGTGACCACAGGATACTGCTCTGGAAGCACTCGGAAATAATTGAGGGATATTGTTGGAACCTGAGTGTTTGTGGGTAGGGGGTATTTCCTGCAATTGTCTCAATTTCTAAAACTATAGTGGGGGAGGGAGATTACAAATCAAGGAGGCGGGGACCAATTCTTCATTAGATGGTGATGGAGAAAATGACTATTTAGAAAGAAGGAAAAGTCAGTTAAAATCCCTACCTCATGCTACACAACAAAATTAATTCCAGCTAATTAGTTAAGTGTAGGGGCCCCTGTGTGGCTCAGATGGTTAAACGTCTGCCTTTGGCTCAGGTCATGATCCTGGAGTCCTGGTATTGAGCCCCACATTGGGATCCCTATTTAGTGGGGAATCTGCTTCTCCCTCTGCCTCTCCCCCTGCTTGTGCTCTCTCTCTCTCTCTCCATCTCTCTCTGTCCTAAATGAATAAATTTAAAAAAATTTTTAAGTTAAGTTTAATTTTTTAAATTAAAAAAAATTTTAAGTGTAATGCCTGAGTGGCCCATTGATTGAGCATCTGCCTTCAGCTCAGGGTGTGATCTTGGGGTCGTGGGATTGAATCCCACATCGTATCCCCACAGGGAGCCTGCTTCCCCCTCTGCCTACATCTCTGCCTCTCTGTGTCTCTCATGAATAAATAAATAAAATCTTTTTTAAAAATGTTAAATGTAAAAAAAACAAAACAAAAAAAAAACAGAAGAAAAATTTAAATACTTTCCTCTCATTAGGTAGGAGAGGATTTTCTAAGAATAAAAATCATTGGAAGAACTTATCCAAGAGAAATCAAAGTGTATGTCCATTTAAAGACTTGTACTGAATTAATAGATTTATTTGTAGAAGCCCCAAACTGGAAACACACCCCCATTTCCATTGATAGATAAATGGTTAAGCAAATTGGGAATGGGCCACACAATGAAATACTACTCAGCAACAAAAAATAAGGAACTATTGAAACATGCACCAACATATTTTGATGAATCTCAAAATTATTACACCAACTAGAAGAAGCCAGATAAAAAAGAGTACAAACTGTATGATTCCATTTATATGAAATTCTAGGAAATGTAAAGCAGCATAGCATGGTGAAGGGGTAGGAAGAATTGACTGGAGAGGAGTATGAGGAAATTTTGGGTGGTGATGCATGACTTCACTATCTTGATTGTAGCGATAGTCTTATGCTTGTATGCATTTGTTAAAACTTACCAAATTGTACAATTTAAAAATGTGCCATTTATTATACTTCAGTTATACCTCAAGAAAACTTTTTAAAAATTGGTGAAAGAAGACACAAAAGGAAAATGGATTTTTAAAAACTTTTACAGAAGTATATCATATACATAACATGCACAGGTATGATGTGTCCAATTCGGTAAATTTTTATACATGCATAAACTTGAGTTTGTAACACTCAGATCAGGACCTGGCACATTTCCAGTATGCCAGAAGGCTTCCTTATATCCCCTCCTATTCGTTATCCCCTCAAAAAGTAACTTGGAACAGGCCAGTATATTTGTTAGCATTCAAATTTAAAACTTCTCTGTGTGAAAACCACCATGAGTTATAATAACAAGTAATGTGCTAGAGAAAATATTTTCCACAAATATGAGCAAGTACTACTAATCTTAATATATAGAAAACTCTTGTAAGGAAAATACTTGATACCTTAATGGAAAAATGAGTGAAGGACATGACTGGACAAGTCACAGGAGAAGGAAGGGATGGAGAGAGGGAGGAAGGCCAGAGAGAGAGAAATGAAAGGAGAGATTCAATCATTCAGTCACTCAACAAGCGTTTATGGCAAGATTGCTATCATCTAGGCATCGAACTAGGTGCTGAGATTATAAAAGGAACTAAGACATAGTCCTCATGGTATCATGAGAAAGGTGTGGCAACAGCAATTAAAAGGGGAGGAGGAGAGAGTCTTCAGTCCACTGGGGAAGCACAGAGGCAGTCTGAGCCCAGAGCAGGTGTCTGACTCAACTGTGGAGGTTTTTCAGAGGAAGATGTCTGAGCTGAAGCCCACAGAGAAAAAAGAGGGGGTGTGTGGAAGTGAAAGAGGAGGGTGCCAGCATTCTGGAGTGAAAAAACAACTTGTATAGAGGCCTAGAAGGGAGAGAAAGGGCATGACCTGTTCAGCCTGGGTGAACCCAGGGTACAAGGCTATGGGGAGTGACTGGCAACAAGGCTGCAGGAATGAGAAACCAGGCCTTGAACACCAGGCGAAAGAGAAACTCTGAAGTTTGAGGGGTTAGGGAACCGAAATGACTAGATTTAAATTTTAATTTTTTAAATTTATTTATGATAGTCACACACACACACACACACACACACACACACACACACACACACAGAGAGAGGCAGAGACATAAGCAGAGGGAGAAGCAGGCTCCATGCACCGGGAGCCCGACGTGGGATTCGATCCCGGGTCTCCAGGATCGCACCCTGGGCCAAAGGCAGGCGCCAAACCGCTACGCCACCCAGGGGTCCCCTAGATTTAAATTTTAGAAAGACAGCATCTGGTTTCTGGGTAGAGGAGTAATTGGCTGGGCAGGACTGGAGCACAGGACTCTAGGGAAGGGGCTGTGCGACATCAGGTGAGAGGTCATAGGAAAGGAGCAGGGGGAAGGGGCAGGAAGAGATTCCTCTACAGTACTGAGGGCAAGCCTGGACATGAGTGGGCAATGTGCAGGTGAGGAGCACAGGGAGGTGAGGATGACCACCTGGCTTGGATGTCTGGGTGGATTGGGGTACCAGTCAGTCACTGGGATGGAAACACTGGGAAGAGAAGGCTCTTCCAGAGGAGGATGATCTGGCTTATAGTGACATAAGCTTCAGGTCTTATGGAGCATCTACGAGAGATGTTGGCCTAGAGAGGGTTAAAAGAGCTTGTGAGATGGCAGCCATCCTGGTCTAAGTAGTAGAGTTCCAAGACTAAGCTTAAGGAAGGCTGTTTTGGGCACAGACAGAGGCAAAGGAACAGTTATAGAGGCTAGAAAAAGTTGTCTGGAGGATAATCAGGAAGGCCTGTCCCTAGGAGGTTAAGGACTAGCAATGTGGCTGTGACAGGCTATGGATTCTAAAAGGATTCACTGAGATCCCAGGGGTATGTGCCTCCTAAAACTAAATGCCTCTGTGCTTCAATTAGAGGAAGGGCTCCAGCAGTGCCCCCTTGAGGGCCATACCTTGGATACTAGGCTGGCAGCCCACACTAGAGCAAAAGAAAAGAGGGAGAGAACAGAATTGCCACCCAGATCTCAACCACCTTCCTTGTCACTTGTGGTCCTTGGACTCTTGCTGTCCATATCAACTTTTTTAATTACCAAGAAGCAAAGGATCGAAGATTGGATTACAATTACATAAAAGGAGAATATTGGGAAATACTAAAAGAATCATGGCAAATTCTTTGCCTCATAAGCTGTTCCCAATTCCTGCAGCTGGAATATGAAGCATAGAGGACTTTCCAGGGAAGGATGTTAACTTCAAAAGACAGAAAAAGCTGTTTGAGGACTCAGCTTTCAAAAGCCTAGACTTGTAACAGATTCAGGACACCAGAAGTGATTGCAAGAGACTTAGGACCAAATCTCTTGTCCAACTTGATGAAGGTCCATTTGTTTACTGGTGGGAGGGAGTATCTGGAATAGGGTCAGCCAAGAGGAGAGTCAGGATCCTTAGGAAAATGGGAGCCAAAGTCCTGTCCCTTCCTTGGATTTGGCCAGAGGATTTAAGGGATCTTAGTATAGAAGGCTACTCCCTTTTCTGGTTTAGCTAGAGTCTTCCAAACTAGTGAAGGAGGAGAAAATCATCAAAACAAACAAATAAAAAATTGCAAAAACTAACTAACCCAAAATAACAACAACAAAAAGAAACAGAATAGGCAGGAAAAATGGAAGTCATTCTATAAGATAGTAAGTTTATTCAAAATATAACAGTAATGTCACATTCAAATAAAAAACAACACTCCAGGCAAAAGATAAAGATTATCAGACTGAATTTAAAAACAGGATGAGAAACACCTAAAACCTACGAGAAGTTGGAAGCAAAAGACTGGAGAAAGATACACCATGCAAGCAGTCACCAAAAGAAAGTAAAGTGAGACAAAATAGACTTGAAGTTTATCCTTCTAGAAAGTTTATCCTTCTAGAAATAAAAGAATTTTTAACACTTTCTTTTTTTTAATTTTTATTTATTTATGATAGTCACAGAGAGAGAGAGAGAGAGAGAGAGAGAGAGAGAGGCAGAGACATAGGCAGAGGGAGAAGCAGGCTCCATGCATCGGGAGCCCGATGTGGAATTCGATCTTGGGTCTCCAGGATCGTGCCCTGGGCCAAAGGCAGGCGCCAAACCGCTGCGCCACCCAGGGATCCCTTTTTTTTTTTTTTAACACTTTTTTTTTTTAAATTTTTATTTAGAAACAAAAGAATTTTTAATGCTCATTGTCACTTTACAAAAATGGGACTATTCAATTTAAGAAGATTCAATTTAAGTATTACAAGCATTATCTCAAAGTATGTAAAGAAAAACTGACAGAACTGCAAGGATAATTAGACAAATTCACAATGATGGTGGAAAATTTTCACATTCCACTCTGTGACTGACCAAATAACGTAAGAAGAATTCCAAAAATTCAAAAAATCCGGTAAAGATACAGATTTGAATAACGTAGTGAGAAATCTGACAAGTGAATGTTTTGATAAATGCATTTTATACAAAAGCTATATTCAATAACTGTAATACAGATTATTTTCAAATATGCATAGGACATTTATAAAAACTGACCATATACTAGATCAAAAAGTAAGTCTTAACAAATTTCCAAGGATTACATCATCTAAAACAACACTGCCTAATACGGTAGCTACTAGGCATATGCTGAGCACTTGAAGTGGGTGGCTAGTCCTAATTAAGATGTGCTGTTCATATAAAATACACACAATATTTTGAAGACTGAAATATGGCATAATAATTTTTATATTGATTATATGTTAAAAGAATACTATTTTGGATATAAAAGGCTAAATAAAATATTAATCTCCATGTGCTTCTTTTTACTTCTTAAAATGTGATTTCTAGAAAATTTTAAATTACATGTGTCTTGCGTTATATATTTTTTTCTTGCATTATATTTCTATTGCACAGCACTGATAGCATATTCTCTGACTACAATTAAGAAGTTAGTAGCACGAAAAAGAGAAGAAAAACAAGAAGGAAAACTAGAAATCCCTAAATACTTGGGCATTAAGAAATACACTTCAAAAATAACCCACATGTCAAGGAATTCAGAATAGAAATAAAATATTTGAACTGAGTAACAAAATATCATATAAAAATTTATAAGATGTTGCTAAAGCAGTACATGGACCAGTTTACAGCAGGGGTTGACAAAGTCCAGCACACAAGCCAAAAGCAGCCCACAGCCTAATTTTGTAAATAAAGTTTTATTGGAACATAGTTGTTTCCATTTGTTTATTTATTGCCTGTTGCTGCTTTTGTGCTATAATGGCAGAATCAAGTAGCTCTGAAAGAAATATGCCGAGCCAATTATACTTACTATTTGGTCTTTCACAGGAAAAGTTCTGGTTTAGAGAAGGCGGGGCAAGAAGGCGGAGGAGTAGGGTCCCCAGGTCACCTGTCCCCACCAACTTACCTAGATAACTTTCAAATCATCCTGAAAACCTACAAATTCGGCTTAAGATTTAAAGAGAGAACAGCTGGAATGCTACAGTGAGAAGAGTTCACGCTTCTCTCAAGGTAGGAAGACAGGGAAAAAAGAATTAAAGAAACAAAAGGCATCCAAGGGGGAGGGGCCCTGCAAGGAGCCGGGCTAAGGCCGGGGCGAGTGTCCCCAGGACAGGAGAGCCCCATCCCCGGAGAAGCAGGAGCTTCACCAATCTTTCCCAGATGGACAGGCGCTTGCAGGGAGTTGGAGCAGGATCCCAGGACAGGAGGGGATGCCCTCAGGCTAGAGGGACACTAACAGAGGACCTGCGCCCCAGGGAGAGCGCCACACCCTGCGGCCGAGCTCCCTAAAGGGCTGCAGCGAGTGCCAGGCTGGACCCGGGAGCAGCTCCGGGGGGGTTCCGGCGGTGGCTCCCCGCGGAGGGGGCTGCAGCTGGGAGCGCAATTCCAACAGCGTAGGCCCGGGAGCCCAGGGCGCTGGGGGCACAGCCCAATATCTGGCGCTCCCCCGGGGACAGGCAGAATCCAGAAGGGCACAGGACAGCAAGGACACTCCTGCTGCCAGGCGGCCCCGAGCTGTGCAGATTGGCGGCACTCGTCCCCAGAGCATCCAGGCCCCTGCAGACTAAGAGCTCCGGTAGTTACTGCAGAAGCTGACTCTAGGGCTGGAGAGCTGGCCACGGCCACTGTTGTTCCTCTTGGAGCCTCACAGGATAAAAAAACCCCACTGAGCTTCATAGTGGCCTCACAGGATAAACAGCTCCCACTGAGCCATACACCAGGCAGGTGGCTGAGCAGCTCCCCCAAGTGCTCACACCTGAGAATTAGCACAGCAGGCCCCTCCCCCAGAAGACCAGCTAGAGGGACAGGGGAAAAACAAATTATTGACCAAGCAGCACTGGAAAGTTCCAGGGGAAGATGAGGGATTTACAGTATACAGAATCAGAGGATACTCCCCCTTGTTTTTTGTTTTCTGTTTGCTCCCCCCCTTTTTTCCTTCTCTTCTCTTTTTTTCTTCTTTTTTCTCTTTTTCTTTTCTTCTTTCTCTTATCTCTTTTTCTCCTTTTCCCAATACAACTTGTTTTTGGCCACTCTGCACTGAGCAAAATGACTAGAAGGAAAAATTTACCTGAAAAGAAAGAATCAGAAACAATCCCCTCTCCCACAGAATTACAAAATTTGTATTCCAATTCAATGTCAAAAAGCCAATTCAGAAGCACAATTATAAAGCTACTGGTGGCTCTAGAAAAAAGCATAAAGGACTCAAGAGACTTCATGACTGCAGAATTTAGATCTAATCAGGCCGAAATTAAAAATCAATTAAATGAGATGCAATCCAAACTGGAGTTCCTAAGAGGAGGGGTAACGAGGTAGAAGAACCAGTGAGTGACATAGAAGACAAGTTGATGGCAAGGAAGGAAGCTGAGGAAAAAAGAGAAAAACAATTAAAAGATCATGAGGATACGTTAAGGGAAATAAATGACAGCCTCAGAAGGAAAAATCTACATTTAATTGGGGTTCCAGAGGGCACCGAGAGGGACAGAGGACCAGAAAGTGTATTTGAACAAATCATAGCTGAGAACTTCCCTAACTTGGGAAGGGAAACAGGCATTCAGATCCAGGAGATAGATAGATACCCCCTAAAATCAATAAAAACCACTCAACACCTCGACATTTAATAGTGAAGCTTGCAAATTCCAAAGGTAAAGAGAAGATCCTTAAGGCAGCAAGAGACAAGAAATCTCTACATTTTATGGGAAGAAATATTAGATTAACAGCAGACCTCTTGACAGAGACCTGGCAGGCCAGAAAGGGCTGGCAGGATATATTCAGGGTCCTAAATGAGAAGAACATGCAGCCAAGAATACTTTCTCCAGCAAGGCTCTCATTCAGAATAGAAGATGAGATAAAGAGCTTCGAAGATAGGCAGAAATTGAAAGAATATGTGACCACAAAGCCAGATCTGCAAGAAATTTTAAGGGGGACTGTAAAAGAAAGAGGAAGTCCAATGGAACAATCCACAAAAACAGGGACTGAATAGGTATCATGATGACACTAAACTCATATCTTTCAATAGTAACTCTGAAGGTGAATGGGCTTAATGACCTCATCAAAAGGCGCAGGGTTTCAGACTGGATTAAAAAGCAAGACCCTTCTATTTGATGTCTACAAGAGACTCATTTTAGACATAAGGACACCTACAGCCTGAAAATAAAAGGTTGGAGAACCATTTACCATTCAAATGGTCCTCAAAAGAAAGCAGGGGTAGCCATCCTTATATCAAATAAACTAAAGTTTATCCCAAAGACTGTAGTGAGAGATGAAGAGGGACACTATATCATACTTAAGGATCTATCCAACAAGAGGACTTAACAATCATCAATATATATGACCCGAATGTGGGAGCTGTCAAGTATATCAATCAATTAATAACCAAAGTTAAGACATACTTAGATAATAATACACTTATACTTGGTGACTTCAATGTAGTGCTTTCTACAATTGACAGGTATTCTAAGCATAACATCTCCAAAGAAACAAGAGCTTTAAATGATACACTGGACCAGATGGATTTCACAGATATTTACAGAACTTTACATCCAAACGCAACTGAATATACATACTTCACAAGTGCACATGGAACCTTCTCCAGAATAGACTACATACTGGGTCACAAATCAGGTCTTAACTGATACCAAAAGATTGGGATCATCCCCTGTGTATTTTCAGACCATAATGCCTTGAAATTAGAACTAAATCACAAGAAGAATTTTGGAAGGATTTCAAACACGTGGAGGTTAAGGACCATCCTGGTAACAGATGAAAGGATCAACCAGGAAATTAGAGAAGAATTAAAAAGATTCATGGAAGCTAATGAGAAATGAAGATACAACCATTCAAAATCTTTGGGCTAAGGCAAAAGCAGTCCTGAGGGGGAAATACATTGCAATACAAGCATCCATCCAAAAACTGGAAAGAACTCAAATACAAAAGCTAACCTTGCACATAAAGGAGCGAGAGAAAAAACAGCAAATAGATCCTATACCCAGAGAAGAAGAGAGTTAAGAAAGATTTTACCATAATTCAATGAAATAGAGAGCAGAAGAACTGTAGAACAGATCAACAACCCCAGGAGTTGGTTCTTTGAAAGAATTAGTAAGATAGATAAACCATTAGCCAGCCTTATTAAAAAGAAGAGAGAAAAGACTCAAATTAATAAAATCATGAATGAGAAAGGAGAGATCACTACCAACACCAAGGAAATACAAACAATTTTAAAAACATATTATGAGCAGCTACACACCAATAAATTAGGCAATCTAGAAGAAATGGACGCATTTCTGGAAAACCACAAACTACCCAAACTGGAACAGGAAGACATAGAAAACCTAAACAGGCCAATAACCAGGGGTGAAATTGAAACAGTCATCTAAAACCTCTCAAGACACAAAAGTCCAGGGCCAGATGGCTTCCCGGGGGAATTCTATCAAACGTTTAAAGAAGAAACCGTACCTATTCTACTAAAGCTGTTCAGAAAGATAGAAAGAGATGGAATACTTCCAAACTCGTTCTACGAGGCCAACATCACCTTAATTCCAAAACCAGACAAAGACCCCACCAAAAAGGAGAATTATAGACCAATATCCCTGATGAACATGGATGTAAAAATTCTCAACAAGATACTAGCCAATAGGATCCAACATTAAGAAGATTATTCACCATGACCAAGTGGGATTTATCCTGGGGATGCAAGGCTGGTTCAACACTCATAAAACAATCAATGTGATTCATCATATCAGCAAGAGAGAAAACAAGAACCATATGATCCTCTCAATAGATGCAGAGAAAGCATTTGACAAAATACAGTATCCATTCCTGGTCAAAACTCTTCAGAGTGTAGGGATAGAGGTAACATTCCTCAACATCTTAAAAGCCATCTACGAAAAGCCCACAGCAAATATCATTCTCAATGGGGAAACACTGGGAGCCTTTCCCCTAAGATCAGGAACAAGACAGGGATGTCCACTCTCACCACTGCTATTCAACATAGTATTAGAAATCTTAGCCTCAGCAATCAGACAACAAAAAAGAAATAAAAGGCATTCAAATTGGCAAAGAAGAAGTCAAACTCTCCCTCTTTGCAGATGACATGATACTGTATATAGAAAACCCAAAAGATTCCACCCCAAGATTGCTAGAACTCATACAGCAATATGGCAGTATGGCAGGATACAAAATCAATGTCCAGAAGTCAGTGGCATTTCTATACACTAACAATGAGACTGAAGAAAGTGAAATTAAAGAGTCAATCCCATTTACAATTGCACCCAAAAGCATAAGATATCTAGGAATAAACCTAACCAAAGAGGTAAAGGATCTATACCCTAAAAACTACAGAACACTTCTGAAAGAAATTGAGGAAGACACAAAGATGTGGAAAAATACTCCATGCTCATGGATTGGAAGAATTAATATTGTGAAAATGTCAATGTTACCCAGGGCAATTTACACGTTTAATGCAATCTCTATCAAAATACCATGGACTTTCTTCAGAGAGTTGGAACAAATCATCTTAAGATTTGTGTGGAATCAGAAAAGACCCCAAATAGCCAGGGGAATATTAAAAAAGAAAATCAGAGCTGGGGGCATCACAATGCCAGATTTCAGGTTGTACTACAAAGCTGTGGTCATCAAGACAGTGTGGTACTGGCACAAAAACAGACACATAGATCAATGGAACAGAATAGAGAATCTAGAAGTGGATCCTCAACTTTATGGTCAACTAATATTCGACAAAGGAAGAAAGACTATCCACTGGAAAAAGGACAGTCTCTTCAATAAATGGTGCTGGGAAAATTGGACAGCCACATGCAGAAGAACGAAATTAGACCACTCTCTTACACCAGACACAAAGATAAACTCAAAATGGATGGAAGATCTTAATGTGAGACAAGATTCCATCAAATTCCTAGAGAAGAACACAAGCAACAGCCTTTTTGAACTTGGCCACAGTAACTTCTCGCAAGATACATCCATGAAGGCAAGGGAAACAAAAGCAAAAATGAACTATTGGGACTCCATCAAGATAAAAAGCTTTTTCACAGCAAAATAAACAGTCAACAAAACTAAAAGACAACCTACAGAATGGGAGAAGATATTTGCAAATGACGTATCAGATACAGGGCTAGTATCCAAGATCTGTAAAGAACTTATTAAGCTCAACAGCAAAGAAACAAACAATCCAATCATGAAATGTGCAAAAGACATGAACAGAAATCTCACAGAGAAAGACATACACATGGCCAACAAGCACATGAGAAAATGCTCCACATCCCTTGCCATCAGGCAAATACAAATCAAAACCACAATGAGATACCACCTCACACCAGTGAGAATGGGGAAAATTAACAAGGCAAGAAACAACAAATGTTGGAGAGGATGTGGAGAAAGGGGAACCCTCTTGCACTGTTGGTGGGAATGTGAACTGGTGCAGCCACTCTGGAAAACTGTGTGGAGGTTCCTCAAAGAGGTAAAAATAGATCTGCCCTATGACCACCCAGCAATTGCACTGCTGGCGATTTACCCCAAAGATACAGATGCAATGAAACGCCGGGACACCTGTACCCCGGTGTTTCTAGCAGCAGTGTCCACAATAGCCAAACTGTGGAAGGAGCCTCGGTGTCCCTCGAAAGATGAATGGATAGAGAAGATGTGGTCTATGTATACAATGGAATATTACTCAGCCATTAGAAACGACAAATACCCACCATTTGCTTTGACGTGGATGGAACTGGAGGGTATTATGCTGAGTGAAATAAGTCAAACGGAGAAGGACAAACATTATATGGTCTCATTTATTTGGGGAATATAAAAAATAGTGAAAGGGAATAAAGGGGAAAGGAGAAAAAAATGAGTGGGAAATATCAGAAAGGGAGACAGAACATGAGAGACTCCTAACTCTGGGAAATGAACTAGGAGTGGTAGAAAGGGAGGTGGGCGGGGGGTGAGGGTGACTGGGTGACGGGCACTGAGGGGGGCACTTGATGGGATGAGCACTGGGTGTTATTCTATATGTTGGCAAATTGAACAGCAATAATAAATAAATAAATAAATAAATAAATAAATAAATAAATAATAAAATAAAATCAAGAAAAAAACCAAAAACAAACAAACAAAAAGTTCTGGTTTAGGGCCTTAGTACACATATTAGAAAAGATTAAAGAGCAACAAATAGCAAGTAAAGCATCCATCTCAAGAAATTCGACAAAGAATGGCAAAATAACCTGAAGAAAATGCATGAAAGGAAATAGTAGAGAGCAAACAGTAATGAAATAGAAAATGAGCATACAATAGAAATGATTACCAAACCTAAAGCTGGTTTTTTGAAAAGGCTAAAACAATTCACAAACTTTAGTGAGATAGTTAAGAAAGTAGAGAAAAGAATTAATAACCAACATCAGGGCTACTGATGCTGCAGACATTAAAAAGATAAGGACATATTTTGAAAAGCCATATGTTAACAAAATTTAGAAAAAGTTGACAAATTAGCATAAAATTTTAACCTCAAAATTGACTCAAGGAGAAATAGAAAACATTAATAATTCTATAACCTATAAAAGATTCAGGGGTACTCAGGTGGCTCAGCTGATTAAGCATCTGACTTCAGCTCAGGCCCCAGGAATCTCAGGTTCCTGGTATCAAGTCCTGAGTTGTGCTCCCCACTCAGCAGGGAGTCTGCTTCTCTGTCTCCCTCTACCCTTCCCTTCGTTTGTGCTCTCTCTCTCTCTCAAATAAATAAATAAGATCTTAAAAAAGAATAAAATAACAGATTCAGTAAGAAATCTCTGACCCCAAATGGCTTCAGCAGTGAATTCTACCAAACATTCAAGAAAGACAGAGTTCCAATCTTAAACAAAATCTTACAGAAAATATAAAATGAGGAAACACTGCTGTGATACCAAAACCAGACAGTATGAGAAGGCAGTATCAGAGTCATTCTCACTAGACTGATCATTTCCTTTATCATCCAAAACAGGGATTTTGAGAGTGAAAGGCAATACTATCAATAATGGTACCAAGGTTATCCCAGGCAAATCAGGACATACATTTCCTTAAATCTCATTCTTAAACATAGAGGCAAAAATCCTAAAAAAAAAAAAAAAAAAAAAAAACCCAAAATAAAATAAAAATAAAAAATTAGGATATACTAACAATATATAAAAATGGTAAGAATATATGAAGACCATGTTGGGTTTGACTAGAATATGAATTCTTTTTTTAATTTATTCACGAGAGGCAGAGACATAGGCAGAGGAAGCAGACTCCCTGAGGGGAGCCAGATACGGGACTTGATTCTAAGACTCTGGGGATGCCTTGAGCCGAAGTCAGACGCTCAACTGTGAAGCCACCCAGGCATCCCTGGAATATGAATTATTTTAACATTAGAAGGTAGGGATGCCTGGGTGGCTCCACGGTTGAGCATCTGTCTTCGGCTCAGGACATGGTCCCGGAGTTCTGGGATTGAGTTCCGCATCAGGTTCCTGCATGGAGCCTACTTCTCCTTCCTCTGCCTATCTCTACCTCTCTCTGTGTCTTTCATGAATAAATAAATAAAATCTTTAAAAAAAATTAGAAAGTAAATTAATGTGATTCACCGCATAGATTAAAAGAGAAAATACAATGTTCATCTCAAAATATGTGGAAAACTTTATTTGATAAAATCCACTTCATGATAAAAACTCTCAGCAAACCTAGGAATACAAGGAAACTTTCTTAATCTGATAATGGTATCTGCTGTATACTGAAAGGAAACTACATACTCAATGGTAGAACGATGAAATCTTTCCTTTTCATATCTGTAAAACACAATGATGCCTATCATTGCTTCTATTTAACATTGTACAGAATGTCCTAGCCTGCATAGTAAACAAAAATAGAAGACATAAAAGTAAGTAGCAACAAAATGCCCCTATTCACAGATGGTAAACTTGTGTATATATAAAATCCAATAAGAGCAGAGTACCTGGGGGGCTCAGTCAGTTAAGTATCTGTCTTTGGCTCAGGTCATGATCCCTAGGTCTGGAGATCAAGTCCCACAATGGGCTCCCTGCTCAACATGGAGTCTGCTTCTCCTTCTCCCTCTGCTTGCTGCTTTCCTTCTTGTTCTCTTTCTTGCTGTCAAATAAATAAATAAAATATTTTTAAAAATCCAATAAAAGCTATAAAGTTTTAATACTGATAGAATTTTCAAATTTTCTAGAGACAAAATTAATCTATAAAAATTAATCATATTTTCTCTATACAAGAAAAATACATTAATATAAATTTTTTTTAAAGATATCATTTTTAATACTACACCAAAATACTAAATTCCTAGGACTAAATTTAACAAAAGTTGTGTAAGTTTTCTGCTGAGAAAATTTTAAATTTTACTGAAAGATGGTGACAAAATAAAAAATAGATATACTACATTCACAGATTAGAAGTCTCTATATCTTTAAGGATGCCACTTTACTTAAGTTGATTTATAGAATTAACGCAATCTTAAAGTTCCAGCATTTTTGGTTGTGTGGTGTGGGTGGCAGGAAAAATTGACAAGCCAATTTAAAATTGATGTGGATAAAGAATAGCCAAGACGCTATGGATAAAGAAAAGACAAGAGGAAGAACTTGTTCTTACCAGATACCAAGATGTATTATAAAGTCATAATATTTAAGACAGTGCGATATTGGGGCAAGAGGAGACAAATAGACCAATGGAATAGCAGAGAGCACCCAGGAAGAGATCAATCTGGAAAGCAAAATTAGAAAGTTCTTACATAGTATACAAGAAAATCTCAGGGCCTTGAGGTAAGAAAGGAAGGAATTCCCAAAGATGCAAAGACCATTACCCATAAAGAAAAGATTTGAGTCTCGAAATTGCAATAGTTTGACTTGTGATTTCTCCACATTATGATGGTGGAAATGTGACATGCACTCAGTAGAAATCATACTTCAAATTTTGATTTTTTATCTTTTCCCAGGATAGTGATGTACAGCAGGATACACTCCCCTGATACTGGGGAGTGGCAGCTCCTCAGCTACCCTATCACAAAGGTAAACAACTAATACACATATTGCCATTTTGTTTTTCATTTTCAGTACAGTATTCAATAAATTATGTGAGATATTCAACACTTTATTATAAGATAGGCTTTTTGTTAGATGATTTTGCCTAACTGTATGTTAACGTGTTTTGGGCATGTTTAAGGTAGGCTAGGCAAAGCTGCAACATTTAGTAGGTTAGGTGTATTAAATGCATTTTCAACTTATGGTATTTTCAAATTATTATGGGTTTATTGGGACATAACCCCATCGTAGGTTGAGGAAGATGTGTACATAAAAACAAAGAACTTTGGTTCTTCAAAAGATACCATGGAGTGATGAGATATGAAACAGAGTGAGAGAAGATATTTGCAACATGTATAATCCACAAAGCTTTAGTATGCAGGATATTTATTTAATTATTTTTTTAAGGATTCTTTTTTTAATTTTTTAAATTTATTTATGATAGTCACACACACAGAGAGAGAGAGAGAGAGAGGCAGAGACACAGGCAGAGGGAGAAGCAGGCTGCCTGCACGGAGCCCAACGTGGGACTCAATCCCGGATCCTGGGATTACACCCTGAGCCAATGGCAGACACTCAACTGTTGCGCCACTCAGGCATCCCAGTATCCAGGATATTTGAAGAAATTCTGCAAATAAGAAAATTGTAGAAAGTTCCAGGAAAAAAAATGGGCAAAATGTTCAATAGGCACTTTATAATACAAAGAATCCAAAAGGTCAATAAACATGAAAAGTTTCTCACCTTCATTAGCAATTGGGACAAGGCAAATTTAAACCACAATAAGATGGCATTGATGTCTCTCAGATTGGTACAACTTTACAAAGCCTGACAATTTGAGACAATATCACATGTTGGCATGGATGTGGAGCAGCAGGAATTCTCAAATACTGCTGGTGGGAATGTAAATTGTATGACATTGTGAAATTACTTATTTATCATTATCGGTGAAGTTGAATATATTCTGAGACCCAGCAATTCCACTCCTGGGTGTGTGTATACACATATATAACCACACACTTTATGGTTTAAAGTTACATAGATTTTATTAGTTGACAGTCCTAGAGGTGAGAAGTCTTGAAATCAATGTACTGTAGGGCTACATTCTTTCTGGAAGAATCTGTTTCTTCAACTTTTTCAGCTTCTAGAGGCCTCCTGTATTCCTTGCCTATGACTTCTTTGTTTTTTTTTTTTTAAGATTCTATTTATTTATTCATGAGAGAGAGAGACAGAGAAAGAGAGAGAGAGAGAGGTAGAAAAATAGGTAGAGGGAGAAGCAGGCTCTCTGCAAGGAGCCTGATGCAGTACTCAATCCCAGACCCTGGGATCATGACCTGAGCCAAAGGCAGACGCTCAACCACTGAGCCCCACAGGCATTTTGCCTATGACTACTTCATCTATCTTTAAGGCCACTGGGGAAGGCTTTTCAAATCCATCTCTATTTCTCTGACTTCTGCTTCCACTATCCCCTCTCCTTCTCTGTATCTTACCCTCCTGAATCCCTCTTATGACCCTGATTATTTCATTGGGCCTACTCAGATAATCCAGGATAATCTTCACATCTCAAAATCCTTAATCATCTCTGCAAAAGTAAGGTAACAAATTCACAGGTTCCAGGGATTAGGACATGGACATCTTGGTGGTGGGGGTGTTGGGAGTTCATCTATTCTGCCTAATAAGTACATGTATATGTGCTCCAGGATAATATTTGCAGCAGATTCATTTGCAATAAAAACTGGAAACAACTCAACTCTATTCACCTAATGTTTAAAAGCAGCCAAAGCTAAATTATATTGTTTAGAAATGCATTTGAAGTTGACAAAGCTAAAAGAAAACCAAGAAACCGATCATCATAAGATAAGCTAATCAGGGACGCCTGGGCGGTTGAGCATCTGCCTTCAGTTCAGGTCAAGATGCCAGGGTCCTGGGATCATGTCCCACATCAGGATGCCTGCAGGGAGCCTGTATCTCCCTCTGTCTATGTCTCTGCTTTTCCCTCTGTCTCTCGTGAATAAATAAATACATTATTTTAAAAAGAGAGATAGGCTAATCAGTTTTCATCCCCAAAGGGGAGGAAACCATGATCAGAAGGCAAATGTGGGGAGGATTTTGGAGTTTGGGGAAGGTGAGAAACTTTTCATGTTTCATTTGACGAGCGCTGGTAATATGGGTGACTGCTTTATAATTATTTGTTAAACCATGCATACACGTTTTATACCCTTTTCTGTATGTGTGCTCTACATTCCATTTTTAGATATAAAAAATACAATAAAATAATTGAAATTTCTTGCATTTCAAATACCAGAAAAACAAAAAGAACTGGAAAAATTTTCAGAGTGAGAGAGTTTGGCAAGATGGCAAAACTGCAGTCTTTTCCACCAGCCTCTCTTCCTCCCACCCTGAGAGTAATCTGTGGGAGATCTAAATTTACTTACCTGACATTCCCATATGTCAAATGTAGAGTAGAAATTCGCAAGGGAAACCTGGGGGTGTGCCAGATCCCACTATGAGCAATAGACTGCCAACCGCTAGAGCCATCTTCATTCGGTGCTTCCCTCTGCTTGCTACCTTGATTGCCTATGCCAAGTGTCTAAGCTCAGAATGCTCATTCTTCCAGGACTTCCAGACCATTCCCCTATTTCCTATATAGGCCTCCTAGGGCACAGGGAGGAAGCTGATATGGCCTTACCATTTCCATGGGTCCACATGCTCTCATAAACAAGTTCTTATACTAAAAGGTAAGCAGTGCCCTTTGGGTGGGTAAGGAAGCTCAGAGAGCTGTACAATGGAGTGGTCAGGAACTGAGTCTTAAAATAAAGGGTCATTTACCCCGCTGGTAAGAGACCAAGGGGCCCCAAATTGAGGAAGGATGAGGGATCAGGGTGGAGAATGTCCTGGGATTGGGCAAATCTGGGTGATGGGAGACTCAGGAAGAATCTCAGGCTCTACTGAAAAAATACCCAGACTAGACTTTTTTTTATTACAGTAAAATATATATAACATGAAATTTATCATCTTAACCATTTATAAATGTACAGTATAGTGGCATTAAGTATATTCATATAGTGCAACCATCACCACACCCATCTTCAGAATTTTTTCATCATCTCAAAATGAAGCTCTGTATCCATTAAATGATATGCCCCATTCTCCCCTATCCACAACTACTGGCAACTATCTTTATATTTTCTGTCTCTACTAATTTGATAACTATTGGCGCACTTGGATGGCTCAGTTGGTTAAGCATCTGACTCCTGGGGATCCCTGGGTGGCGCAGCGGTTTGGTGCCTGCCTTTGGCCCAGGGCGCGATCCTGGAGACCCGGGATCGAATCCCATGTCAGGCTCCCGGTGCATTGAGCCTCCTTCTCCCTCTGCCTATGTTTCTGTCTCTCTCTCTCTCTCTCTCTCTCTCTCTCTCTGTGTGTCTCTCTCTCTGTGTGTGTGTGTGTGTGTGTGTGTGTGTGTGTGTGACTATCATAAATAAAAAAAAATTTAAATTAAATTAAATTAAAAAAAAAAAGCATCTGACTCCTGATTTCAGCTCAGGTCATGATCTCAGGGTTGTGAGATGGAGCCCCACAGCAGGCTCTGCACTCAGTCGGGTGTCTGCTTGTCCCTCTCCCTCTGCCCCTCTCCCCATTGTTCATGTGCATACATGCTCTCTTTTTCTCTCTCCCTCTAAATAAATAAAAATCTTCTAAAAAATTTTATTACTAAAAATATCTTCTGTAAGTGGAGTGCAATATTTACCTTTTGTCTCTGGTTCTTTTTGCTTAGCACAATGTCTTCAAGGTTCATCCATATGGCAGCATGTATCAGAATCCCCTTCTTTCCCCTTTCCCCTTCTCATATCAACAATATTCCACTGTATATAGAGGCTGTATTTCATCTATCCATCTAGCTGTTGATGGACACTTGGGCTGCTCTAGCTACTGTAAATAATGCTGCTATTGTAGACTGAATGTTTTCATCTCTCCAACATTCATACATTGAAATCTGACTGCCAACATACTGGGGATCTGGAAGTGGGGCTTTTGGGAAGTGCTGGTTATGAAGGCACACCTCTCATGAATGGGATTAGTGCCCTTATAAAAGAGGCCCCAGAGAGCTCTCTTGCCTCTTCTTGCAAGTGAAGTTAGAGTGAAAAGATAGCCATCTATGAACAAGGAAAGAGTCCCTCATCTGATACTGACTCTGTCAGCATCTTGATATTGGACTTCCCAGCCTCCAGAACTGTGAGAAATAAATTTCTGTGCTTTCTAAGCCACAGAACCTATAGTAGTTTTTTATAGCAGCCTATATGGACTAAGACAGCTGTATGAACACTGGCATACAAATACAGACTAGATGTTTCAAAGTGAGGACCTAAGGCAATTTCAGTTAAGAAAACAATCATTAGAGAGGCACTTGGATGGCTCAGTGGTTGAGCATCTGCCTTTTGGTTCAGGTTGGGATCCCGGGATCCTGGGATTGAGTCTCACATCGGGCTCCCGATAGGGAGCTTGCTTCTCCCTCTGCCTGTGTTTCTACCTCTCTCTCTCTGTGTCTCTCATGAATAAATAAGTAAAATCTTAAAAAAAAAAAAAGGGAAAGAAAGAAAGAAAACAATCATTAGAGAGGTTAGGACAATTAACCTACAAAGACCAAAGAGACCCATGACTCCAACTTCACTTCTAACCTGCTGTCTATGGTCTTGTGGCCCTTTTGGCACAGACATCTGGGCAGACAGAAATGTAGTGTGGCATTCCAGGCCATGGGCCTCCTTAACTCACCCCAGCCTTGTGGAGTACTTACCAGACAAGTTCCCTGGAATGATAAGACTGAGACTCAGGAGCTAAATCTGAAAAAGTTCTGAGTTGAAAGAGTCCGTTGTAAACCTATGGGACCCAATACACAAGAAGATGTTTGGAAAACGTTAGTGTTCAATAGTCGGGCAAATGTTTCAATCTAAACTTCCACAAATTAGGGATAAGATATGAATGAAGCCAAATAGAGGGTCCTGTGTGCAGAGGGGAGGAGGTGACAAGGAGGTAGAGGACCCACCATTTGGGCACAGCACATAGAGGATAACAGTCGCAGAGCTAAAGAGCTTACGCTCCCAAAAGAATTGGTCAGAGGAGGCTCTGAGTCAGAGGGAGGCAGGGCAGAGAAAATGGGTGCAAGCAAGTTGTCCTCCTGTCTCAGTGAACTTCCTCTCACTTCTAGACCTGACAGACCTACAGAAGCAGCTAGTCAGGGCATTTGAATGAGGAGGAAGATGCATGGGAACAATGGGCTGGGTGAAGAGCGGATGGAGCTTCACAGGGGCACAGGCAACAGGAGGGAGCAGGCTCTGTAACTGTGAGCTGTGAGAGGCTGCCAAATGACTGGGGCGCAGAGGCCGGCACACACAAACCACCACTTATTCCTTTTTCAATCATTGTCTTTATCTGTGTCCCTTCCTCCCACTCATTCCTGACTGGTCAACTTCTTGAGCAGATTCCCAACTCTTGAGTCCCTTGCAGTCTAAAAGAAAATCGGGTGCAGCTTGGAGCCAATGTGACACCCACTTCTCCCCCTTCCCTAGGCTGGTTAGTTCTGCCATGGAGAGCTGCCACCCAATGAGGGTGGGGGAAGGCATGGCTGCATTTTCTCTTTTCCCCTTCCTCTTCAGGACCCCTTCCTCCTTGGGACATTGGAGTGGGGAGGATTGAGACCCATGTCTCTTACATGACAGGCACTGTTGTCATCCTCTTACCTGTTGTTGCTTTTCAGGCTAGACTTGCCTGACTGCAAGGCTCTCTGTGGCAGGTGGGTCCCATGGGTATGTGTCTGCATCCTTTGGGATTCTGTGAAGGAACAGGCAGGAACCTGCTTACTCCATAGCTCCCCCTCCAGGAAAAACCCTTCATTCTACCTCTTCTGAGCCCCCTGCTCCAGTCCCTGGGATCATCCTACAGTATCTTCCTGAGTTCCTCTAGTTGGCAGGTAGCCTTCTTCACCAGGGCTTTAAGCCCTTCTAACTTCTGGCTTTCTGCTTAGGCCTTAGAAAACCACATATTCGCGCAGCCCAGATGGCTCAGCAGTTTAGCGGTGCCTTCAGCCCAGGGCCTGATCCTGGGGACCCAGGATTGAGTCCCACATCAGGCTCCCTGCATAGAGCCTGCTTCTCCCTCTGCCTGCCATAAATAAAATATTTTTTAAAATGTTAAAAAAAAAAAAAAAAGAAAACCACATATTCTTGCTCCATCACACTGTGGGAGGCCAGAAGACTCCAAGGCACTCTGTCCCACTGGTTGTCTTCTTGGGTCAAAGAGGCATAAGCTTGGATGCTGGTTGTCTTTTCTAGGACAACAGGCAAAACCCTACTCAGCATCCTGTTAAACTGACATTTTATCTTGAGACAGTAGTTTACAACAAGCAAATGTCCTCTAGTTGACAGCTAACTAGGAAGAAGGCACTTCATTTGCTAACTGTCTGGCCATTAGAGTTGTGTTTTATTGAATCTGGAGGGTTTTAGAATATAAAAAAACTGGAGCATATTTCACATCATGTGGTGTGGACTATATTCTTCTCATCCAGGTGTGGCCCCAGGTGGTAGAAAAAGACAGGGGGGGGGAGAGGACCAAAGACTTAAATAGGTGTGAGGGGACTTTGGGAGATCAGGATCCCAAACTAACAAGGGCTATTCATTCTCTGTGCCGAAAGAAGCCATATGGATCCTCAATGGGGACTTCATTAGGAAGAAAACCAGAGTGTGTTTCTCCTGGGACCTGGTCCAAGTGGGCTAACCCTAAGTCACTAGAGGGACAGCAGCAGGGCGGCTGTGGGCAGAGAGGTGTCCAGCTGCTCCGGCACCTTTGAGAAAGAGGATGGGAGCTGCCTGGCCTGGGAGCTGTGGTGGGAATTCCAGCAGTCAGGTCTGGGGCCAGATAGGGGTGGTGGTGCACATGGGAAAGATGAGAAGTGGACAGAGCAGAGAGGTACTAGGAGGCAGATGTGGGTAGTGAGGAGAGGGATGAGTAGGGGCATGGGGCTGATGGTGGTGCCCGAGCTAGGGAGAAGGAAAAGATCTGAGTGAGCCCATGCAGGGGATAGGATAGGGAACACCAGGGGGGAAAAAAGACAGAATCCCAAGAGGAATCAAAACCACAGAATTAAAGAAATTAACCATGGATGTAGAAACTGCAACCCAGACTCAGATCAAACAAGAGAAACCCTCTAGAAATGCAACATTGTGCACAAAGTAGCTCTTCATAAAACATTTATTTCTTGCAGAGAAGAAACCCTTTTGCAATCTGAAGTACAAATGAAAACAGCTTCACATCTCCTCTGAGCTCTGCTCAGCAGCTCCTAAGAGGGCTCCATTATTACAATAAATAACTCCATAATAGGGTGAACAATAAATAAACTGTTACATAAATAGGATTGTCAATGAGATCTGTGACAGATTGGAACATTAACTAGAATATCAAGGAGGAGGGTTGGAGACCCAAGACCTGAGCCCAGCTCTGAGCCCTGGGAGTACAGAGCTCTGGACTAAGACTTTTTACATGAGGCTTTGAAAGTTCCTGGGCATTTCAGTAAGGGCTTCAGGAAATCATCCAGGGCTTCCAGGAAGATTTTCAGCTTCTCTGAAAACTCATTAAAATCTTCTGCTTGGATGTACACTTCTCTCTTTGAAGAAATAAGAAATACGGGTCAGATGTGAAGGAGGCAGAAGGGATATGGTAGGTTCCATGCTCAGTCTGGGCAGCTTACCTGGGGTGTGGGCATGGGCATGGGCAAGGTTTGCAGCAAGTTCTGTGGTCCAGAGACAAGAAAAGCCAGTTAGTCGACCTTTTTGGGGAAAGCCAAGAAGGCAACAGGAGTCTCACTAGGAGCTGTTGGGCCTCTGTGTCTCCCTGCCAGTGACCCTACTCAGGAAGGTACTAGGTGGTAACTCTGTCCCCAGCCATGGAGGGGTTGGCAGCAAGGGAAGGGGTTGGAACTCAGGTATCAGGGTGAAAATGCTGCTGCTATTTTGGAAATGGGCAAGATAAGGCCATGCACTCTGATCTGGAGTGGGCTCCTTTGTGGTCCTGGAGACCCAGTGCCAAAGAGACCCTCCCCAACCTCACACACCTCCAGCTTCTCCAGATTTTTATTGATGGATAAAGATGCATTAGAGACACTGAAGAACTTCTCTGAGATGTTCCGGAAGGCAGCCAGGTTAGACTTCAGAAGGGTATCTTTCTGTAGGACAAAGAGTGATTGAGGGAGGGTTCAGGAGGGGCTGTCCTCATGGTGTGGTGTGTCATCCCTCCTGCCTCCTTTCTGGGATGCCTTTGCTGGCACCCTCCACCACTTACCCTAGCTTTCTGCATTGGTGCTCTGTCCTGCCCCAGACAGACCAGAAAGAACCCAGCTGCCCCATGAGCGCAGGACATGAGGTGGTCACAGCACATTCCAGCAAATCCCAGTCAAGGAAAGGCCTGTCCCACCACCTGGCTCCAGATGGGCTCTGGAAAGAGCCTGGGTGAACTGGAAACTTCATGACCCAGCTGCCAGAAGAATCCAGAGGGAGGGAGGCCTGTTTTAGCAACCTAAAATTTTAGAACTCCAATACTTGGAAATAAACATCTACTCTACAACCCCCACATGAGGCAAAGAACAGGTGAATCCAAGTATCTGCCCTTAAAATGGCAGGTTAAGGATAAAAGCTCAGGTGTGACCATCCAGGTGTGCCTGAGCCAAACACTCCCAAGCCCAGGGCAGTGACCAGCAGCATAATGGCAGTCACTGGCAGGGAGACAGTAGGCCCCTGGGCCTGAGCTCTCACCTCCAGCTCTAGCCGCAGATTGAAGTCTTCAGTTGTCTGCAGGGGAAAAGAGAGAACTATGAATGCTTCTGGCCTGAGACTGCCAGGCCATTCCTACCCATGCCCAGTGTGTCCCCAGCTACTCACAGAGGTAATGTTCAGCTTATAGTAGATTTCAGGGATGGTGCTCCAGTACTCACAACAGGCCTGCTCCTGGTCTCCAGGGGTCACTGAGAGCAGGGATCTGGAGAGGCTGAAAGGAAGGAAGATGAGAAGCTGAAGGCAGAGGGAGGTCCACATCTCTGAATTTCTAGGAGCAAATGTGGTCCTCCCTGGCTGTATGGGATCTGAAGTGGCCCACCCTCCTTCTCTCTTATAGACCCACTGAGGGGGGTGGGGATGAGGCAAGGCGGGAAACGGGGTGATGCGGGATGTTCAGAGAAGCCCCAGATGGGCTGATACCCTTTTCTGATAGGGAACCTCCATGACAAACTTATCAACTTATTCATCATTTTCTGGAACTTATGATCAGTAAACTTGAAAAAACCTTCTCAAAGTTTCACCTCACCTCAGCAAGGATGATAAGAACCGCTGCTCACCAGACAGAGTGGGCAACCTGGCTCTGAGCTCACCTGGGTCTGTTTGTGGCTCTCCCCAGCCAGGATCTGGTCCCATTTTCCCCTGAACAGCTCTCTCTGTCACCCACCATTCCTGGCCTCCCCTTCTCTGCCTGCAAGGCAGCCAAGATTTTGCCTGGTAACGTCATCTCCATGGCTAACCATCTGCATGAAGGCTCAATCACTTAGAAGAGCAGTTCATTTAAGGGGGTGGAACACTGTGTTACTAGCATGTACATCCCTTCACAGTTTTGGAGCAGCTTCTTTGAGAATGGGAAGTGTGGGAGTGAGGGCCCTGTATGTCTGTCCCTCACCTGGTTCCTGGTTTTATCAACATAATAGGCATGCATGTCCTGAATCTTTGTGTTCCAGGTGGGCCATGAGAGAATGGCAGGCAGCAAATGCACATATGTTTTTAAATAACAAGAATGACATGGTTACCCCCAATTACCAGATTATCTGAGCTGAGGCTAGTAGACTTGAGACTGACAGACAGAATGCCTGCATCCCCAAACCCAGCTGTACTGGGGAGCATTCCGTCTATATCATGTCTAGCTCTGCACTCTCCTTAGCTTATTAGCTTTCCCTTCCTCAGTCTTCCCATATCGTCCAAGCTGGGCGAGGCTCTCCCATTTCCAGGCTTATTATTTTAAACCGTGATTTTCCATATGTCTTCTCTATGATTGGACTTGGGGAGGAGGTCCATTTGGCATAGTTGGGCTCCAAGGAGGCCACATCCACAGCATGGGATGGAAAGTGGAAGGTCACAAGGGTGAGGCTATGCAGGCCCCAGGGCAGGAGTACAGAGCTGGGTGAGACAGGAGTCCAGACCCCCTTTTCCCAGAGCTCTTTCTGTTCAGGTGAGCACATTAAACCTAATAGCACTGCTTGGCCAGCCAGGAGCCCTGAGCTGCCTTCTGTATTGACAAAACCAGGCAGTGTGGTCAGGTTTACCAGCGGAAGGTCATGGGCAGACAAAATCTGACACAGGAGGCAATAGAGAGGGTGTAAAGGGTGTCTGTCATGATAACTGAGGTCTGGGTCCCTGCTGGTGGTGGGCACCCCAGAAAATTCCACTAGACCTGTGTGGCGGAGTGGGGTGAGAGGAAGGAGCAGATGTGGATGGGTCTCAAAGGTCACAAGCTTGAACACTGTGGCCCATTCCAAGTGAATCTGGACCACAGGCCTATGGAGACCTATGGGATGGGGCCCAGGGACCCACCCTGAGTCCTTTTCTGCAGACTTGGGTCAGCAGTACTGGGTTGGCTCTCCCACCCCAGCTCTAGCAGGGCCTCCCTGGTGCCACCTGGAGCTGGGCACCCTCAGCTCATTTCCCTTCCTGATTGCGATCAGCCCAGCCTACAGAGGAGGCTTTCCCTAGGCTAGGGTGATGTAAATACCAGGGGTAGAGTCACTTTATTACAGGAGGCCAGGCTTTTCCAAATGGTTGGGCATGACTATGGCCTGTGGGAGAAGGAGGGGGTTCTAGTGATTTGACCCAAAGCAGCCCCTTTAGAGCCAAGGCAAACCTCAAAGGAGACTCCCGAAGGAGGTCAGTCCTCTGGATGCCTTGAGAGGTCACAGAAGCACTGGGGAGGATACCTGGCTGTCCCCTACAGCAGCAGCTGAACAGCCCTCTTTGAAGAATATTCGCTTCATGAAATGTAACTCTCTGTTCCTTGCACAGGGATAAGTACTGGCTTGTTCTCAAATGGCCTCTCCAAGGGGACTGGGCCCACTACCTCCTGCCTGACTTGCTCTGGCCATCCCTGCTCCTTTCTCAGCCCATCATGGCCTCCTCCCATGGCCTCATAACCCTGCCTTGGGGACCCTCCATTCTATACTTTGGACCTCTCACTTTGAATCCAAAGGCTTTGGATTCTCTCAACCTCCTTGCATTTTAAGCCCAGGCTACCAGCCCCTTATGGTCATCTCCAGACAATCAGCTCACACACTCCCAACCATGGCAGCCTCCATGCCTCTAACCCTACCCACCTCTCTAAATCTTTAGGAGTTGACTTTGTCTATTTCACAGGGGACACAGAAAACCATTTTCCTCTCCTGCCACCAAACCAGTGGACACAATCCATTGCACCCCCCCCCCCCCGGATGCACTAGCTGAGCCCTCTGCTCAGATGAGCAATGTGACGCATAATGCAAGGAGCCTTCCCTGTCCAACCCACTCTCAGCTCAGCTCCAGCAGACAGATCTTCAAGCTTCCCTGTCTGGAAAGATCCTCTCTGACTCTTTCACTCCCCTAGCCACCTACCTCTCTCCCCTTCCCTTCAGAATAAAACTTCAAAGCATCTAGTATCCTTTGTCCCACCTTCATTCATCAGCCTATCGCCACCAGCTTCTGTTCTACTGCACAATAAAACTGCTCCCCCAGAGGCCCCAGTGTCCTCTTGTCAGTCATTCCAGTGGCTACATCTTATTCTCACCACACTGTCCCCCTCCTACCACCCTGCATCACCCCTTAATCTATTACTTTCTGGAACTCAGCCTCTAGGGTCAGACAGACCTGCTTGCATTCGATCTTGGCAATGCCACTTTCTAGCTGTAGGAACTCAGCCTCCCTGAGCCTCAGTTTCCTAGCTGTGAAACAGTGATAATGAGAAAACCTGTCTAATAGGTTCACTGTGAAGATTAATGAGTCAACTAGGGAAAAGAACAGAGTGCCCAGCATTTGCTAAGTGTCACTCAGTGGAAGTTAGCTGTTAGATTTTACCTCCATGCAGTTCTCTGCCTCTGCACCAGAAACAGCCCAGGCTAGCCTCTCCACCATCTATGGTCCAGAGATGCTCCCACACCCCCTCACTGGCCACCCTGCTGTCCTGATTCTTCCTAGCCATTCTCCCCACAGTGGCTAGACTGGGCTTCCTGGAACCCAAACATTTCAGGGCTATATGCTTCCCTGGCTGGATACCTCACAGTGCTTCCAATGCTTCTGGCATAAGGCCTAAGACTACCTTCTCCCTTGATAACCTTTGTAAGATTTTTAAAAACAAGAAACAAATACTATAAATGTCAAGATTTATAGTAGCATTGCTCGGGTTTTCTTTGCTATAATGCAATACAAAGTCAGGACTTTTAAAGGAGCATTTGCAGGAATGCTCAGCTTTCCTAGCTTCAAAACTGACTGAACTTTAAAATTCCCTCAAAAAGTCCTCTGATTAAAAAAAAAGTAGAGGTTTTTCTCTGTAAGAAATCGCACATTTTTGTGTTCAGTCCCTAAAACTTTTATATAGAAGGTTAACACCAACCCATGGTAGTAGTCAAGAAGCCCTGTGTCTCTGAGGCAAGGACCCTCAGCCTTACCCAAGCTGAGTACTTTATTTTTTTTTCTAGCTTTTAAGCTCAAAGTCTAATAGGGCAGACAAGAACAAATACAAAGTGAAAGTGTTGTATGAGGCCTATACAAAGTATGTAGGGAGAGCAGATAATAACAGCATCTCACATTTATTAAGCTCTTATGTTATGAGTTAAGTACTTAAAATCAGAACTTCTGCAATGTCATGTGAATCACCTGAGGGTCTTGTCAAAATGCAATTTTTTATTCTGAATGTCTGGGATGAGGCCTGAGCATCAGCACTTCCAATAAGCTCCCACGTGCTGCTGAAGCAGTGGTTCTGAGGTCCAAGATTAGAGGAGCGAGGCTAGCTGTTGGCCTCTCCTCACAAGACTATGCATTTCTTAAGGAGAGGAGCCAAGGCTGTTCTATTCCCAGGGCTTACACATAGCAACTATTGGATGATTGATGCCTAGTGAGTACCTAGCCATAAGGTTTCCTGGTGTTGCCTCATTTCACTGTGCCTTCAAGACACTCCCTGTGTTTTATGAGGATGTTCTGGGCCCAGATTCCAGGACCCTTCCTGGCCCATGGCTGAGCAGGGCGCCATGTATACTGGCTAAGGGCGTTATTCTCAAAGCAATGCCTTGGGTCACAGCTTCTTCACCTGCCTTCTCTGCAGCCACATCCTGGTCCTTGTCTTTACCAGATCTGCTCCTTGGTCAGAGGCCCGAAACACCCCAGTTTCCCTGCCTCAGCATAACCTTCTATCCTTCATCTCCCCACACTGTATCACATCTCACATTACACTCCCCACAGATTGTATCACATCTCACCCTGACCCCTGGATCTTCCAGCCCGCCTCTCCTGTTCCGCTGCCCCAGGCCCAGTTATCTCAAAGAACTCTTCCCCACACCCTGTCACATTCACCCCTTTGCCAAAACCCTCTGTCCTGGGCTTGAGTCAGGGCCTGACATGCCTCATGGGACAGTGGTCCCCCTCTCCCTTCAGGGGCTGCCTCTGGGCCCCCCTAGCCTCCTGGTTTTCCTGCTTCTTCTCTAGCTGCTGTTTCTCTGGTTCTCTATGGGCTTCTCATGATCTGTCCCTGCCCTCTCCCCAACTCTGCAAAGCCTTCCTACAGGGCCTGTGCCTGCCAAGTCCATACTCCCTCAGACTGGGATCCAGACCCCTGTTACACAGCTCTCTCTGCTATTCCTCCGCCCCCATTGCTAGAGACCCAGTCTGAAACCAAAAGTTGCCTTCCCCTCTTCCCTTGCCTCAGCCCTCAGAGCTTCCAGTTCCACCTCCTAAACCTTCCCAGGCTAGCCCCTTCCCCTGTCTCCCAGGGATAATTTCCTCAAAGGCCCCAGCTCCTCTGTGCAACCAAAGGGAATATCTGGGGCTTGGAGCCAGGCCTCCACTAGAGGTTAAGACCCCAAAACCCAGGGCAGAGTCAGGCTGTCAGATCAATGAAAAAAGAATGAGTGTCTGGTGCCTGGGCTCCATCTGCCCCTCACCAGGAACAGAAAGTGTTGAGGAGAAGCAGCCCACAGGCCACGGGGCAAACCCCTGGGGGCTTTAACACCAGTAACTCAGCATTGGGGTGGGAGGCAGTCAGGAGATGTGCTTCTCAGTGGATGAACCCAAAGGTGAACAGTTAGCCGTGTGACAGGCTTCCAGACAAACTATTGTCTGTTCCAGTGGGCCTTCACTTGGACACCCACATAGGACCAGGGAGTGCCTGGCAGGGTGGTCAGCAAACAGTCAGAGCTGCCCAGGGGATGGCAGGCAGGAGGCTTAAGGTAGCTCAGAGTCAGGCAACTCCTCACCTGTCAGAGGGATCTTCTCACCTATTCCACTCTGCCCAGTGGCTAGCCCATCTCTTATCCTCCTTGCAAGAGGAGGAGATAACCTCTGAGTAATTTTTTTTCCAAGTTTCACTGATCTCCAGTACTAGAAACTGATGAATAAGCCTGTGGTTTGCTATGGAGGTTCCATGTCAGATAAAAATTCTTCCGATCCACTGCTCTCATCGGGGTGTAGGCACAGTCTCGGGGCATAAAAGACAGGACACTGTGTTGGATGCTTCAGAACGCCACAAAGGACCAGGACGAGACAGACTACACCCTGCCAGCCTGAACATGAGCAGCTTCCCCATTCTGCATCTTCTCTTGCTCCTGCTTGGATGCCAAGCCCCACAGGCACAGGGGAGGCCTTTTTCGACACACCTGCCTAAGCAATACTTCACAATGATCAATGAAATTATTGAGACATTAAACAAGTCACCCTCGCCTTCAGAAGTAAGTAACTGGGATAGGTTGGCAGAGGGTAGGGAGGGGCTGGCAGAGGCCTCATGGCTCTCTCTCCCTTTGCCCCCACAGGAACCCTTGGACTCAAATGAGAAAGAGACCTTGCTGGTAAGCACTCAGCCCACACTTGGGCACCTGGATCCCAATCCACTTCCCACTTGGGTGGCCTAGGGCAGGTCACCCTACCTTGCCTAGCCTCAGTGTTTCATCTGCAAACGGGGTTAACAGTGTGTATCTCAGTGGGGTTGCTATGAGAATTATGTGGCACCAGTGAATAGAGTCACTGGACCAGTGTCAGGTGCTAACAAGCATTCAAAACATTTTCCCAGCTGGGTCTATAATGAGGAAATGCTTTTTTTTTTTTTTTTTTTTTTTTAATTACAAATGAAAAGGCAGCTCTAGGTGAACAACTTCAAAGGTCTTAACTCCTCATTTTTCAGTAGGGGCAACCTACAATTTCCCCCAAGAACTTTCCTGCCTTCCTTTTCCTTAAGACACTGAATTCTGTTTCTCACACTGACTAGCCCTGGGCATTACCATTTACACTTACTTTTCCTAGTTTCAGTTGGCTTCCATGGTTATCTCACCTTTGTTTGCATGGCATTCCTTAGGTCCAACAAGAGGCTGAATCTCTCCTGAGTTTATTGGCCATGTGTATCCCCCATTTGTAGGCATGCACAGTTCACAGGCTGCACCCACGTCCTGCTGGAGTTGGCCTCTCTGTGATTTTCTTCCAGATTTCTAGGAGCCCTTCATTCAGTCAAGGCATTAATCCTGATATCTGGTCTCTTAGCTGCAAATACTCCCCTGGCCAGCCCTCTACCTTTTGTAGATCTTCTTTTGGACAATGCTTTTTCCCCCCAAGGGCAGAAAGATCCACCCAGGCCCTGGTAGCTTACCTGGAGCCAGGGGCTTGGGGTCAAGGGAAATAGGCCTTGTTTGGGGTATACACTCACCTATAGGCCTGTGCCATTAGGGGTATCTCAGGGACCCACCTGGGGCAGGAGGGGGACTAGCAGAGGACTGTCCAAGGGTGTCACTGAAAGCAGACTTGAAAAACTGGGGATGACTTCAGCCATGTTAGAAGGCTGAACCCTGACCTTTTCCCACGTGTTTTCTTGGTTTCCTTAGGAAGATACCCTTCTGAGGCCAAACCTGGATGTATTCTTGAATGCTTCCAGCAAGTTTGACAAAAATGGATTGCTAATCTGTAATAATCTTAAGGTGGGTAAAGCTGTTGAGGGTTTTGAGGATCCCTGTGTTACCCTGATCAGCCTCTGGGGAGGCTGCTCTTTTTCCAGGTGAGTCTCTGACTACCTGCTTTGGTTTCTTCCCACAGGAATTCCTGCCACTACTGCCCACTCCCACACCCAGGGTAAGCTGATCCCCAAGATGCCCCAAGATGCACGTGGTATGCTCAGCCATGACCTGACTCCTAGCCTGTCACCTACCTTCCAACCTAATATCACCTTCCTTGTTTCTTCACAGGGAGAACCAATCTCTATCATGGAGAATAACTGGGGCGATTTCCAAAGGAAATTGAAAAAATATCTAGAAGCCCTTGATAACTTTCTGAATTTCAAGAACAAACCCTGAGTCTTAGAATTCTCAGTCTGAGGCCTTCTCACCATGGGGCCTTGAATGTCAGATACAGCAGAACACCTGAAGACTCTGGGATGTCTCTCATCTCTCCAGTCCAAGACTGGAGGGATTTCATTTTCTCCTGTGGAGTCAGATGAATTGTCCATTATCTAATTTCTGAAACGTGCTGCCCCCATTTGGCCTTTCATGACTATATTCTCATTTTTATCCTATTTATTTATTTATGTATGTTTTTATTTATTACCATATGCAATGGGAAGTATATTTATTTTAGCAAGAGTCTATGTCCTGCTCCTTCTAAACAAAACTCAAGAGGGGGACATGGGGCTTGTTCATTTGTACCTCAGGTTTTAAATTGATTTCTACATATCTGAGAAAATAAACCACACTCTCTGAACAACTGCTTTGTTGCCAGTGTATTGATTTGACTTAAGTCTTAGTAAACCTGTTGCCTGATGATTGAGCAGTCATCTACCCTCCACCCCAGAACTTCTCCCTGCCACCGGATGAGCCCCGGAACCCACACCCTGGCAATCTGTGGTCTACTGGGGAGCCAGATTGAGTTTTAGAAAATGCAAATCTGACCAGGTTGGTCTGATACTTAATTTCCCAGTCTTCAGGGGATTCTGGACCTTGTCTTTATCCTTAGGATAGCAAAAGAGACCTGCCTCTACCTGTTGCTTCTATTTCCTTATGCCCACAACTACTGATCTCCTTGATGTGCCAGCCAACAGAAGCACTGTGGCTTCCTGGATAAACCACATACCTTTCTTCCTGCCTCTAAACTTTTAACCACACTGACACCTCAGCCTCAAATGCCCTGATCCTGACTCTGCATGGTGAATTCCTCCTTCAGAAACCAATTCAAATGCTGCCTACGTCTCTTGTCCAGACTATTCCAGGACAGAGCTCTTGTCTGAAAGAGGTAGGTAGATAGGGACTCACTGGAAGGACAGCCATGTAGCCCAGGGCAGCACAGACTGATGTAGATGCTGGAGGCTAGGAGATCACAGACTGTGGTTTCAGTGTGCACCTGACCCTTGAGGTCCAACTGACCCTTTAGCCCTGAGTGCCTTGCTCTCTGGTTCCCCAGCATCCCTCTGGGTGTATCTTCTCCAGTCTGGGGCTGTGAGGGAGAAAGGAGAGAGGGAGACTTCCTCTGTCACCATGCTAAGGAGCAATGTCACCACCCCTCTGATTTTTCACAATCCTCATAAAGGCTTTGGATGCTGACACCAGATGCTGGGGTCCCGACCCTCTTCTTCTGTTTGCTACCTTGATCCACCTCTCCCCTTATGTGATGGGTAAGGAATAGCCCAGCTGCTTGAATGGGACAGTAGGAGGTAAAAGAGTGATCTGCTACTACCTCAGAAATATATTCCTCCACTTTTTTCCTCCCTATACAATTTTCTGTTCCCACAAAAATAATTTTCTTCTCACTCATCCCCCCTCTCTCCAGCCTGGACCATGCACAGCACTGTGGGTTCCCAGGGAAGATTCTGTGTTGGACTTGGCCCTGGGAGGAGCAAGAAAAGCTCCTGCAGTTTCTGGTAGAACCACTAGGGGGAGGCAGGCCACCAGGTGAGAATGATCCAGGATCCTGGGGGAGGATCTGAGAGTGCGCTCAGAGTCCTGATTCCCAGCTGGCTTTCCGGGCCTCTCCTGCACGCCTGCCCTACTCACTTTTCCACCTACACCTGGTGGCTGGTCCTAATTTCATCCTGAGGCAAGCATTTGTGCCCCACTTCCATGTTCCCCGGATGAGTCCCTTCTCATCACCTCCTTTTCACTCCCTAGAGAGTGGGTCAGTAGCCTTCCACCTATGCCAGCCCTGCTACCCTCTGTCCTGATGAAGAAGAGATGGACCCTGTGGCCTGTCCTGCCATGCTTCTCCCACACCTTGTCCTCAGCAGGCCAGAGCCAGTGGTGGATGTAACCAGCTCATACTGGTCTTTTAAAAAGTTGCCAGCCAGTTATCAGAGCATCTGTAGCCTGAAATTGGCCACAGTGAGAAAATTTACACTGTGGACATTGGCAAATGCTATAAAAAAGTGGACTCCTGGCCACTGAGAATCTGCTGAGAAAGTTTGACCAGCTGCTGGAGCTTCTCTTACTTGAGGTGTGGGGAGGTAGCTGGTGGACTGCCATTTTGTTCTTACCTGGCCATCCCCATTCAGGGCCCCTTCTTGAAGCTCCTTTTGTCCTGGAGCCACACTAATCTCACTCCAGACTGGATGGCACTACATTCCTTCAGTGCCTTTGAATTTGTGTATTCAGCGAATTCTGGCAGAGCACCTATGTGTCAGGGCTCGTATGGATGCTGGGGACATAGCAGTGAACTAGCCAGATGGAGGTGGTCTGCAGAGCTTGCTTTACATTGAGTGGTCTAGGAAGGCCTTTCTGAGCAAGTAACACATAGGTTGCAACAGGAATGAGGAGAAAGTACCTGTTGCATGACAACTGGGGAGGAGAGAGCTCTGGACAGAGAGAACAGTGCAAAGATCCAGAGACTGAAATGGGCTGAAAGCATTCACGGAACAGAAAGAGACCTGTGATAGGAGTAAATGCTGGTGGGGAGCCCACAACCCTCCTTTGGCCTCTCCCCTTTCCTTCCTTAGGCCCAGGCCCTATTTTAGTGACTAATGACTACTGGAGGTGAATGGTCAGATCAGACACAGACCTGGTGCAGGAAGATCTGAGGCGGTGGCTGGGGGCAGGGGGAGGGATGTTGTCAGCAAAGATAAACCCAGAAAGCAGACAGGGAGACAAGGGGCAATGACACGCTTGAGAGGAGGTGAGCCTTTTCAGATCCTCTGGGGTCTCACCACTGCCCTTCTTACAGAACAGTCCAGCCTGCTCCAGATTGGACTGGGATGAACATGAGCCTGATCCACTGAGGCTCACCCCTGATCCCAAGACTCAGACCCTGCCTGGGGTCAGCATAGCCCTGGACTGGAGCCTAGAACCAAGTCATGGTCTGT
The DNA here is from genome assembly GCF_018345385.1 of Vulpes lagopus. Classification (NCBI taxonomy): domain Eukaryota; kingdom Metazoa; phylum Chordata; class Mammalia; order Carnivora; family Canidae; genus Vulpes; species Vulpes lagopus. The sequence goes on along the minus strand of NC_054830.1, from coordinate 112,182,986 downwards.
TCCCAGTCAGGTTGGGGCACTTCTACATCATGCTCAGCCATCTGCAGGGAGAAGATTGGTGACTCCCTGGCCCAATGGGAGGTCCAGGAGAGCTCACATCTTCCCTGGAGGTCTTTCAGTTTCCTGTCTTCTCTCTGAGCCTGCTCAGACCACCCTTAGTGCCAGATCTATAAGTCCATTTGCCACTAGTGGGCAGCAAAGCCCCATCATAAGTCCCAGGAAGGCCATTTGAAAGTCATAGTTCCACCTTCACAAATCCAAGGGGCCTTTTCAGCAGGAAAGCAGATTACCTCAGCCAGGAATTTTATTTTTTATTTCAACTTAAGAAACATTATAGTTTGTCTTTGGAAGGGCAATATAAGAGTATATGTGCTCTTTACTGAAAAACTTGGAAATACAGAAAAAGAAAGCAAAGAGAAATTGCTAGGAAGGCAAGTCTGTAAGGAGAGGTACGCTCAGAGAAGCATCACCACCTCACTCCATAGTGTGAATCCTCCTGCTCCAGGGAGGCTCTGCTCTTCCCACCCTGTCCTGGAAACTGCACTAGACTCAGTTCAGTAAACACCTGGAGTATCCTCCACAGCTTACCTAGGCTGGGGCCAAGTCTTGGGGAGATGCTGAGTCAGGCCCTTAAGGGGCTTCTTGGCCATGTCCAGTTGGCCCGGCACAGTGTGGTGGGGGTTAGCACAGACAGGACAATGGATGAACAGATACAGGTCTCGTTAGAGGGGCTTCCTACAGACGGTGATGCAAAGGGAGCTTGAGAAAGGACTAGGGGTTCATCTTGCAGAAAGAGGCACAGAAAAGGATGGTAGGCAGATGACAATGGAAATGTGATCTGCAAGAGAATGAAGATCTAAGACTATAGGGTAATCTGGGAGCATGGGGAGCATCTACACCACTTACAGGGTCAGACTGTGGGTGCCAAGTGGCTCAGTGGAACCAGGGCCTCCAAACTCCCTTTGTCACTGCCTTTGACCCTGGAGCCCAGTCACCCTGGGTATTGGGGACCTCTGGGTCTCAGCCTGACCCACTCCTTCATTCATTCCTCTCTGATCTCAGGATAGCCCAGCCTGCCTGGCCACTGTGGAGACAGCAAGACTGAACAACCATGGCCTGAGGAGTGCTGCATGTATGGAGGGAGAGGGGTAGGACAGTACCACATCAGACACCATGTTTAACATCCACAGGAAGGAACCAGAACAGAGAAGAGAGATGCTGAAGGAAAGATGGGCAGTCCAAGCAGAGCAGGATCCTTGGGCCCAAGGTAGGCAGGAGGCAGAGTAGAAGCTTGAGTGAATTCCCTCTGGGGGGCAGGGCCTCACATTTTCCCTTGAAAACCTCAGGCCAGGCAGGGGAGATGGATCAGGCAAAGTTGCTGCTGCCCTCCTGGACTGAGAAGGGGCTCAGGGAAACCCCTCAATGACCCCATGAAGTCTGGGCTCATGATTAACCTCATTTTACATATGAAGAAACTGAGACACAGAGAAATTAAGGGAGTCTGATTCCAGAGCATGGATTTAAGGATCCAGTGAATCACAGGAGCCTTTCAAGTCTAGTCCCCTGGCTGGACCCAGTCCTCTAGAGGTACCTCCCAGCTCTATAACCTTGTGGTTCCAGCTCCAGTGGCAGCACAGCTACAGAGCCTCAGCTCCATCTTCCACTCACTGAGCCACCATACATTCATCATCCAAATCCTCTACATGCCCACTCTCCCTCTTTTTACTCAGTGCTGCCCACATACACATGCAGTGAGGTTTAGATCCAGAGCTTGGCCTCTGTGTTCCTGTGTGTCCCCCATCCCCATGCCTCATGGCCCCATGGCTCACAGCTATCTCCTGCAGGCAGTCAAGGCCTTTCTCCTCCCACCCTGCTCCTCAAAGACCCCAGGCTCAGCTTGTACCACAGCTTTGGCTCATTCTTTGACACCTCCCTCTTTCCCCTCCCCAGGCCCTCCATGCTCCCCAGGCCCACAGAATCCTAGTCTGAAGCTTTGTTACTGCTTCCTCAGACAGGTGCTCCCAATCCCTACCTTCAGCAGGCACCATGTAAGTGTCCTGCCCGAACCCTGCCCTAGAGGGTATATGCGCTGTGCGGGAGACCAACTAGGTGCAGCCAGGACAGCACACTATGTGGATGAATATGTCCACCTTGAGGTGGCCATGTCAGGGAGGCATAAGGAGGGTGGCCTCTGGAATGGGAGGGGAAGACGAATGGCAAGCTGTAGCTGGGTATCAGAGGACACAGACATAGCACAGAGCTATAACAGCATGAGAGTGGCAAGTAGGTTGGTCGGGTGCTCCCTCCCCTCTTCCTTCCACTATTTGTCCTGATCCTTGTGGACCTTCTGGGGCCCTCCTGAATATGGTAATTAAAAAAAAACCCAAAAAACAAAAAGCAGACAGCCACTGCTTCCCCTCAGAGGGGGGGTGAGCCTTGAATCAGGGAGGAGCATGAAACAACAGGGAAAAACCCACCTGTACCAGTGGGTACCCAATACATATGACTCCATTCTCCTCAGGCTGACGGCCTGACTCAATGACTGCCTGTTCCTACAAGACAAGGCCCTGGGCCACTGGCAGCCTGCGACCACCTCCTCCTTTCCAGAATAGGGGCAGGGGTAGGGAGGACAGTCTCCTGTCTTAATGTTCTCAGTTGGCTCTTTTCCTCTGACTGAGTGACTTCCCAGTTAGCGGACCTCAAATATCCAGGCTGCGGAGCAGGGTCTGCCTCCTGGGGCTAGGAGTAGGGAGGTGTTTGGGCACTGAGGAGGGGTCTGCACAGGTAAACTCCCACTCAGGGAAGCCTACCTCCAGGCTATGAGAAGGCTATGGAGGCTGGTCTACATCCCAGCAATCACTCTCCTCCCTTAAGGCCAGGGAGATAGAGACCAGGGGTGGGGAGGCACCCAGTCAGCCAAAATAGAAAGTATCCCTCCATGTAGCCCCCCAGTGCTCTCCAACAACTGTAGAGTAGGCCTCCATCCTTTTGTGGAGAAGAGCCAACTGGGGCTCAGAGGTGGATGTCATAGCCTGAGGTCATACAGCAAGAAAGGCCCAGCTCGGAGGCAAGCCTCCAACTCTGCATTCATTGTAAAGGGAGCTGCTGTGCCCCAGCAGACTGCACAGGGAAGGGAACTCAGTACAACTCATACTCAGGGAAGAAATAAATATATGTTCAAGGAGAGAGAGTTTTGAGTCTATGGTCCCAAGACTGAGAGGAGACATCCCCAAGGACTTCCTTCAGGCATCCCAGAGACACTTTGTGGGCCACTCCCCTCCATAACTACCCCCATTCATTTTCACCTTTATCACTCCTCCTAGGCCCTTGGTCTGAGAACAAAAGTTGTCCACTCCTGTGAGGGGCTAGCTGCCCCCCCTCCCGAGTAAAGTGTCAGAAGGGGCAGAGTGCTTTGCCCAGAGGCTGAGGTACGTAACAGGGAGTAGAGGAAGGCCCTGAGGCTCAAGGCCAGAGCCCTCTGGGACCCAAAGAACCAGAAGCAAGAGACATGCCTGCCCAAAAAAAGCTTCACCAAGAGTCTGAGGGAGCCCTGGCACTGCAGGAATTTCCTGACAGAAGCTTATTCCAGAGCCACCAGAACAGAAAGCCCATATCTGCAACCTTGAATCTGGCTCATCAGCTCCGGGGTAGGCAGGTATGGGAGCTGGGCCCAGATCTCTAGGCTCTCACCCAGAACACTGGACTGGATTCCAGCCCCAGACACAAAGGGCAGTTAGGGGCATGACAGGACTTTAGGAAGTTGTAAAGGCTTCTGGTCTAATGATTTCTCTTCCTTTTCATTTTTTTTAAAGATTTTATTTATTTATTTATTTATTCATGAGAGACACAGAGAGAAAGAGAGAGGCAGGGACATAGGCAGAGGGAGAAGCAGACTCTATGCAGGGAACCTGATATGGGACTCGATCCCAGGACTCCAGGATCACGCCCTGGGCCGAAGGCAGGCGCTAAACCGCTGAGCCAGGGATCCCCAGGGATCCCCACTTCCTTTTCATTCTTTTTTTTTTTTTCCTTTTTTTTTTTTTTCCCTTTTCATTCTTAATGCAGCATCGGACAGTTCTTCCCCAAGGAAGCAAATAAAGGAAGTGGCTCCTTCTGGACACCTGATGACACTCCTCACTGGGGATGAGGCCAGGGGACAGGGATTCAGAGATTCACAGGCAGAGGATGCACTTCCAACCCTGGAGAAAGCACGCTGGGCATGAGGCATAAGTGGTGGGGAGGAGATCATGGAAGGCATGCTTACACCCACCCATGGGGTGTCACTGGCCTGAGTGTGCAGTTGTTAGGTCCTAAGGAAATAGCAAGGAAGCCCCAAGAACCAAAGAATGAAGCAATAAAGGGTGTGTCATCATTCTAAGCCCAGCCTTACAAGTTGGTACCCCTGAGTACTACCCAAGGCCTGGCCTACTCCAGTGCTTTGATGAGAACTTCCTCTTCACCAATGACTTCCAAGTGTCTTAGGCCTTGACCTCCCTCTGACCTCTGGGCCCATATAGCCACAACTGACTGAGACTTCCTGGAGGTCCCCTGGCCTCTCAAACTTGCCATATCCAGTTCAGTCTAGAATAACTCCCCAGACCTCTCTGTTATCTTGGGTCTCTCCCACTGCAGCAAATGGCCTCACTATCCACCTAGCTGCCTGAGCCAGAACCCTGAGTACCAGACTCCTCACTCACTTCCTGCCCCAAACCCACACATGCAACAGGTCCCTCTCAAGGCCTTAAATATTTTCATTCCTACTTCTTGATTGCCCCTCCTGTCTGTTCATTCTCTGTGCACATGCTGGTTGATGCCCTCAACACTGTGTCCATGAGTCTGGGCATCACCTTTCCTGCTCCCTACCTAGTATGACCACCAGATGTGAATTCTGAGTGCAGGGGACATGAGGTTGGCCACATGTGGTAGGCCTTCCTATAAGCTTGGCTGTATGGAATCAGAGTCCCCACATGGCTAATGGTTAAGAACCCTCAGATCCGGGGATCCCTGGGTGGCGCAGCGGTTTGGCGCCTGCCTTTGGCCCAGGGCGCGATCCTGGAGACCCGGGATCGAATCCCACATCAGGCTCCCGGTGCATGGAGCCTGCTTCTCCCTCTGCCTGTGTCTCTGCCTCTCTTTCTCTCTGTATGACTATCATAAATAAATAAAATTAAAAAAAAAATTAAAAAAAAAAAAAAAAAGAACCCTCAGATCCTTCCAATGCAGTCAGAACCCACCAGTGCCAGAGACTGGGGACACCCAAAAAGCAGGATAAGAACTGGGACTGGTTTGGACAGGCTGGGTCTTTTTGGGTTATATCCCTGGGGACCTAGACAGAGGAGATGCAGGAGTATGCCTGGAGCTATGACTACATAGGCCAAAGATGTTGCTTCATATGTCTGGTGTGGCCTGTAGTGATCCCATTCCCTGTGGAGAATGAGCCACTCATGGTGCTATCCCTTGCACCAGGATCTCTTAAGCATGATACAGGACCCTTTGAACCCTAAGTCTGGGTGGAGTCCGGGCTTTCTAATTCACTATATCTGCAGAAAGACATTGTCAGGTACTAGGGTTGGGCCAGGGGAAGCTGTCCCTGCAAATTCCATCAAGGCTGAGTCTTCTGCCCAATTGGGGCTTCAGAAACCTTCCAAAGTGGAGTGAAGAGCTGAAGAAAGTTTGAAGCCTCCCTGGGAGGTTTCCCCCACAATGTTTCTAGACAGGCAACAATTTCCTCTGTGAGGCAATGAAAATTAAACCCATTGTAGAGATAAGGGAGCCAAGGCTTAGGGAGGAGGGAGTTACCCAGGGATCAGTGGTGGAGAGCCCAAATCTGAAACACAGAGGTGCCTGGATGGCAGGCTCTGTTGGGGGAAATTCTGCCCTTGACTCCCAGGGCTTCCCTGGGACATTCACAGGCCACCCTAGCTTCCCTGCCAACAGTTGGAGGAGTCTCCCTCTACAGCTGCTCTGAGGGAGAACATCCCCATGCTGGTCTAGCCAAATGAACAGCATTTCCTGACTTTCTGATCCCTAAGATGGTAGCAGACGTCAGAGGAGCAGGAACAGATATGGGTTCAAATCTTCTCTCTGCCATCACTGTGTGGACTGGGCAAGGCCACTGGTCTCCTGGACTCCCACACCAATGGCTCGCAGGCCAGAGTGGGTGAGATCAGCTGAGATGCCCATGTAGAGGTCCCACGGGATGTGCACACTAGGAGGCCTGTTTCCTTCCCATTGTGATAACTTCCTCTGTGATAAGGAGCCTGGGGTGGCCACAAGCCCCCGTTTCCTTCACAGTCTGTGGGAGGACACTCACAGGAAACCCCTTCCAGAGGGTTTTCTCCTGGCCCTGTGGGAAGGTGGAGCAAAGAGGAGTCACACTGCCCACCGCGGTCCCTGCTCTCACCCTCCCACAGTCCCATCCGGGGCCCCTGAGTCAGCACACGCACTCGATGTTATCGCTACCACTTTCCATGCGGTGCAATCTAGGAATGCCTGCCCATGTCATGGCCTCAGCCTTGATGTCATCTTTCCAGAAGAATGATGTGTGGCTGCCCATGAACCTCACGGTTAAACCCAGGAGCTCTATCCTTCACAGTGACTTTGATGCCTGTGGGCTACCTGCTAGAATGAACTCCTATGGCTCCTGCTTCTTCTCTTTTTTTTCCCTTTTAAATATTTTATTTATTTATTCATGAAAAACACAGAGAGGCAGACACAAAAGCAGAGGGAGAAGCAGGCTCCCTGAGGGTAGCCCAATATGGGACTCGATCCCAGGACCTCAGGATTACGCTGAGCCGAAGGCAGATGCTCAACTGCTGAGCCACTCAGGCATCCCTCTTCTCCTTTCCTATTTTCCCAGAACCTTGGCCCTGGCAGTGGCTCACATCTCTAGCACACTCCTAGCCCTTAAAGCTGTTGTGTTGGCCCTTAGCCCTTCTTGGCTAACCCTCTCTGGCCTTAGTGATTGCATGGACATGGACCATTTACATCCAGGTCCGTCTCCTGCACAGGCAGCCTCCAAACCACTGAAACTTCCTGTGGGTCCTTAGACACTGCAAACCTGCTCCTTCATCCCTAGGTCCCCATCTTAGACACCTAGACAGTGGTTCTAACTCTCCTTACTGCACCCTCTGGGGAGGGTGTTGAGTAGATTAATCTCACTTCTCCATGCATGGGGATACTAAGTACATAAAGGCAGGGCCATGTTTTCCACCATCCCTGTATCCTTCTCCCCTGCTGGGAACCTAGTAGGTGATCAATAAAAATGAATGAATGACTGAATTACTCCATTATATCATCAAGTCCTCAATAATTCTACTTCCTAAATCTCTCTGGAACCTGCCTCCTCTTCACCATACCTGCTCCTAAAACTTTATCTCTTTGTTCCCCAAACATTCTTCCACTAGTCTGTCCTCTCCCTCTCTCCTACAATCTGACTTGCCCACCTGGCTGTACTTACCCTTTCAGCCTGTGCTGGGAGGTGGCATCTCCCAGGAAGCTCTTTGGTCTCCTGTGGACCCCTAAACTGGGAGGTGTTTTCTTGGGATCCCTCAGCTCTGAACTTACCCCATCCCAGCCTGGATCCACACAATGAGATCCAGTGCTATCTCCCCTACCAGGCTGGGCGCCTCCAGGGCCAGATGTGAGGGCCAGTCAGAGGGTGCCATTCATTTCCTTGCCAGCACATGGCCTAGTGTGGATTGGAAGAGTTTGTTGACGAATTGTCTGATCTGTGACGACTCATTTCCAAAAGGAAAATGACCTTCCATCTCAGAGGGCCACGCCAGCTCTGTGCCTCCTTAACTACCAGTTGAGCCATTGCCTATGGCCCTTGCTTTCCACTACCCAGGTTCCAGAACACTGTCTGCCACAGACCTCCACTCTATGACATCTGTATCTAGTGTTCTTCACCTCTTCTGTACCTCCTAGGAGCTCCTTGGAAGGGGCTGAGCAGAGCCCTCATGAAAAAGCAAGAAGGACCAGGGTTTGGATGTGCCATACTCTCACCACAGCCTGTCAACCTAGGAATGTTTCAGCAGGTTCAGAAGGGCAAGGATGGCATCAAGTTGGGTCCTAGTGGGGTCTGGAGGACTAATGTCTGTCTCCCCTGTACAAGAGCAGCAATCCTTCTGCCAAGTGAAACTTGCCAGGGCCTCAGACTCGGGCCACAGGACTTAGACCGTGAGTTCTCCGTGGTGTCTACTTGGGCCCAGCAGAATAGCATCACTTGTATCCTATCCCATCAATCTAGACTAACTCAGGGGCCCCAAAACATCAAACCCAGTTGAGAAGCTTCTCTATATCAGAGGGGTACATGCAGGGGCTCACATGGATGCATCTCATATAAAATAGCCCCCTGACACACATTTAAGTACAGAAATGTACACGTGTGCACCCACACCTCTATGGCCACGAAACTCATAGCATGAGGCAGCAAACACAAACTCGTGCTATCCTCTCCAAACTCCATTGTGAAAATCAAACACTCATCAGCCTCTCAAGAGCCTGTGGCTTTTTTTAGAAGCAGTTCCTGTTCCACAGAAGAGGCCTCTGGACCTGGAGATGTGCTGGGGCAGGGGCCATGTAAAAATTAAGCTTGGAAGACCTTGTTCGAGAAGCCGCTGTTCCCCGAAGCTCCTCGTACCTGTGAGATGTGCCCACCAGGTTGGGGGGGGGATGCCCCACCCTGCTACCTTCTTCCCGAATGGTGGGGGGATAGCCAGGGGCTACACATAGGAGCACAGTACCTAGCTCACAAGGGTGGTCTGGACTACAGAGAGAGGTGAGATTCACAGAGCTCAGGGGGAAGAGTCACTTAGCAAGGTTATACTAGAGCCAGAACTTGAGCTGAGGGCCCTCACTACTCCCACTGAGAGCCCCAACTCACCCCTGCAGCTTGGGGGTTGAACACAGCTGTGAAAACTCTGATTATTGCTGTCAGATGGGACCTTACCATGAGGAACACTCTACAATCCTGCTGGCTGGATGTGATATGTACACACTTGTCATTCTCCCTGCACACAGGGGCTATGCAGCAGAGGTCCCTGATGGGAAGAGCTTGCCACTACTCTGGATCTTTGCTGGGAGCTGTCGCAGGACTATGCCATTTGGCTGGATTCTGCCTAGGTGGACAGTGTACAGGTCTGTGAATGTCTTCCTCCTACTCAGATCACTCGCTGTGGCCAGAGGAGAGGGATCTAGGAGGAGAAGGGGAGGCTGGTATTGGAATGGGCCCCAGGGTGGGCACAGCCAGCCCAAAGGCTTTTTGCGATTAGAGGGAGGGTGGAGAGCATGGGTGTAGGAGCTCGATCTAGTATCTCCCAGGCCCCGCCCTGGCCACTCCAGGCCAGGAAGTCCACGCTGTGCCCAGAGGCCCCTCAGAGGGAGGGGGCAGTCTCATTGGCCAAACTACCCAGGGAGGGCTGGAGAGTGCTCAACAAGGCAGGCGGATGCACTGCCAATTCTTGGAAGGGCTCATTAATGAAAACCCCTGAGCCTGACCACCTGGAGGAAAGGCTCACCGTTCCCATGTGTGATAAGGGCCAGGAGATTCCACAGGTCAGGTAGTTCCCCCGCCTCTCTGGCGTTTTGTGGTCACCATTAATCATTTCCTCTAACTGTGTATATAAGAGCTCTTTTGCCAGTGAGCCCAGTACTCAGAGAGAAAGGCTAAAGTCCTCAGGAGGATGTGGCTGCAGAACCTGCTTTTCTTGGGCACTGTGGTCTGCAGCATCTCTGCACCCACCCGCTCACCCACCCTTGTCACTCGGCCCTCTCAGCACGTGGATGCCATCCAGGAGGCCCTGAGCCTTTTGAACAACAGTAATGACGTGACTGCTGTGATGGTGAGTGAGGGAGGGACTGCAGGCTGTGCCTGGATTGGCCCTGCCTGTCAGCTTAATAAAACAGTATTTTGCTTTTCTACAGAATAAAGCAGTAAAAGTCGTCTCTGAAGTGTTTGACCCTGAGGTAAGATGCTTCTCTCTGACATGCCTTCCCAGAGACCTCTACTGTTGGAGGGGGGGCTCCATTTCACATGGACTCTCATAGGGTGGTCAGTCCACTTTCTCCAGTCAGCTGGCTGCCCAGAGGGGCCTCGGGAGGCCACTGGCCTTGCGCCTGTAGCAGTCATGTGAACTCCTTCATTAGCTGAGCAGCCATGGACAGACCTAGCATTCAAGGGGCCAGGGGCCACCAGGGGACAGGTAGGTGAAGTGGGAATTACTTCAAGACACAGGGCTGTGAGCTTGGGGGACTCATGAGACTAATCTCGGTGGAGACAGAGTGTTGGTTACAGAGAGGCACAGAGATTTCAAGAACAAGCCTTGTTCACATAGCAGGTTGGGGGAGATGCCCCACCCCTTGCTACCTTCTCCCTGAATGGTGGGGGTATAGGGACCTCCTCTCCTGGGTGCTGGGACCCTCTTGAGATGCCAGGGAATGTAGTTGTGCTAGCTGAGGGTGGCCTGAGCTGAATGGTGCAGATTCATGTTTGCATGTATGACTGGACCCAGCATCATCCTGTGCCCCTCCCAAGTTCTGCTCTTGGGGGACAGGGCTGAGAACAGGAAAAAGTGACAGGAAGAGTGTCATATGCCCACCAGAGGGCACCTGTCCACTACTCACCAAGGAATGGACATTCTCCACAGGGGCCAACATGCCTGGAGACCCGCCTACAGCTGTACAAGGAGGGCCTGCAGGGCAGCCTCACCAGCCTCAAGAATCCCTTAACCATGATGGCCAATCACTATAAGCAGCACTGTCCCCCTACCCCGGTGAGTGCCCATGTCAGGTCCTAAAGCTGAAAAGTTTTGGTCTAGGAGGGTGGAGGACTGGATAAGGAGGGACCTTTGGCTGTAGCTGTTAAAGACCCCAAAGGGTTTTGGTGTCAACAGATTTATAATGATTAGCAGAGCAAGCTTTCCTGCCCATTTTCATCCCTGGGAGTTAAAGCCATGGAGCTCCAGATGCCTATACAGTCCCTAGTGGGAGACACTTCTGTCCTATCATTAATGAGGTCAAAGGTGAGGCAAACCCAAGGAAACTAAGGTCCAGGGTACATTCCTGGGCCCAAGTGCCACCTCTCTGGCTCCTTGTGAGGTGCCTAATTGCATGGGGCAAGGAAGGAGTCATACCCAGACTGGACAAAGGCCTCAAACACTCCTTTTCTGTGGAGAGTGAAGTTTGTGGCCTTAACTCCTCCCCCTTCTAGACGGCTGGCCTAAGAGCAAAAGAGGTGTTGACCCAACTGCCCAGCCCAGCAGACCAGCCTCGGGTTGGCATTTTGTCAGTCCCCAGGGCCTGGCTGCTATTAACAGAGTTGTGTACCCTTTGGGTGACACTGGGTGGCAACCTATCATCTGACCTAGGTCAGCAGGCAGGCTCCAAATAGGCCTTCTGGCCTCTGAGTTCTAAGGGGCAGTGCAGAAACCCTGGTGCTCCCCCATTACCCACTCACACCTGGACTCAAAGTTTTATTGTTCTTATTTATTTTTTTAAGGAATCTCCCTGTGCAACCCAGAATATTACCTTCAAAAATTTCAAAGAGAACCTGAAGGATTTTCTGTTTAACATCCCCTTTGACTGCTGGAAACCAGTCAAGAAGTGAGGCAGGCCAGTCCAACCAGGAGCCAGCCCTGAAAGCATACCTCACAAGTCACTGCCTTTCTACCCATGTATTGCTGAAACTCAGGATCTTCACCTTTGAGGGACCACTGGGTGGACCAGGGCTGTAGAGGGGGCACGGACTTGCTCTGGGCCATGCTGCCCGGATACCAGCTTGGTATGGGGAGTGGAGAATGTTTTATACTGGCAGGGATCAGTAATATTTATTTATATATTTATGTATTTTAATATTTATTTATTTATTTATTTAAGATCATACTCTGTATTTATTCAAGACATTTTACTATTATAATAAATTATTAAAAGCCTGTTCTTATTTGTGCACTTTCCAGTTTGTTTTCAACCCTGAGCAAATGCTGATGGTGCTCCCCACAGAGGAATGGGTGGAGAGGAGCCATAAGGTTGGGGAGGGGGCAGGGTGCTCTAGCAGGTTGGTCACTGTCTGAGAGGCACCAATGGCAGAGCAGAGCGGATGAGTGGGAAGAGTTGGCCTGGGTGCTGTGTCACACACACCTAGATCTGCTTCCCTGGATACTCAGGGCTCCAACTGCAAAAAGAGGCTTTCAGGTTCACTTGGAAGTCCAAGGCACCTGGTCAGTGGGAACTTTGCTCCAGTAAAAGGCCATCATACTTCCTGAGAAGGCTTGGGGGTTCCTGGGGCTTGGCTGGCCACTGGCTGAATGGCCTTCCCTAGTGTGAGGCAAAACACCTGTGCCCTTCAGAAACCTGGGCCCGTGGGCAGCCCTGGTGGCGCAGTGGTTTAGCGCCGCCTGCAGCCTGGGGTGTGATCCTGGAGACCCAGGATTGAGTCCCACGTCAGGCTCTCTGCATGGAGCCTGCTTCTCCCTCCGCCTGTGTCTCTGCCTCTCTCTCTCTCTGTGTCTCATGAATAAATAAATAAAATTAAATTAAAAAAAAAAAAAGAAAAGAAACCTGGGCCCAGTGGCCACACCCTAATCCTCACACCCAGGGCTTCAACCACTCCTAAGGTAAACCAGTAGATAGCTAGCTGTTTAAGCAAAACAAACAAACAAACAAACAAACAAACAAAAACAAACCACAGGGGTCAGAGCCCAGCATATTTACCAAACTTTCCCCTAAATGGGTGATCTTAATCTGTGAGAGTCAGAATCTATATTCAGAATTTGTCAGTACATGGTTCTAGTATGGCATTTTTCTGAGCTGGCTTTTGTTTTTACATGAAGTTCTACATCTAATCAGGTGCTTTCCTCTAAAATCCAAGGCCTTCAGGCCAAGAAATAGCAGTGCTCTGCCCTTCCCTTGCTTTGCCAGCCTAGTTGGAGGCTGTTGTTCCGGAACCTGTTCCTCTGTGTCCCTCCTGGGGACTATGAGGAAATAGGTGTGTCCTCAAGAGTCAGGCATACAGGACAGCAAGGCCAGCCCTCTCCTTGACAGGTGGACCTGAGGAAGCTGGCTTAGTGCAGCTGCTGTTCCTGCCTGGCTCTCTCTCCACCCTACCTACTCTCTCTGCTCTGGCACCTGCAGATAGCACCTGTCCTGGCCAAAGACCTGTCCCAACCATCAGGCATAAAGGTCATGACTCAAAATGTGATTACAAATAAAAATTCTTAGACCAAGCCTGATTTTCAGCAGAGACAAGAATCCATGAAGTGTGCTGTGGTCATAGAAAATGCATAAAAAGCACATCTTGCCCGGCGATAAGGTCCTCTCTGTCTTCCACGTAAGCCAGTGATGACTGATAAGAGATTTAGCATTTCCTTAGACTCACATATATAGGTACCCCTCTCCACAGAAATGCTGCCAAGCCCAGTGCTCATGTTGGCTTGGAGCTACCCTCAAGTACTACCATGTACCTGTACGTGTTCCTGGCTTGCGCACTCTGGGGATCAGAAAACCATTCTGCCTCCATGAAGACAGCCAGCGTGTCTGCCTATGACAATCACACGGCAGTCTGTGCTGAAATTCAGAAAGAACTTTCGGCTGACACCATGACATACAACGTAAGTCTGGGTCTTCATCAAACAACACTTTGCTCTCAGTGGCCCTTTGTGCTTCTGACCAATTTCTCCTGCTTTCAGGGTTCCTTCAAAAGGCCCCAGAACACCAGTGAGGTAAGGTGCAGATGCCGCATGGACTTTTCTGACCACCTTTGAAAGGGACCATCACCCCAGTCAACACCCAGGGCAGAGACAAGACCAAAACATACTAGAGTGAGAAATCTGGGAAAAAAGCTGAATTTTGAATTTGCAGCTTTCAGCTCAGCCCACAGAGGAATCAGTGGTCAGTTTCCAGGTTTCTCCAGGGTCTCTGATCACCACCACAGATTAGCCTTGGGCCTGGGGAGAGATTAGACACCTACTGGAGCACTCATATTGCAACTGTGGGACACCTGTGGGACAATCAGGGTAGGGTCTGAATTTGAATTTAGGGCTTCATCTAGCCAGAGTGACCAGATGGATGGGCTGGGGGTTAACTGGTGCTCTGCTGTGCACCACCACCATCCCAGGACCCTTAACCCTGTTTCAGGAGCCCTGCTATGGGGAATTTACAAAGGATTTCATCTCTACCCTGAAGGAACTTACGAAACATAACGAGCATGACCGTCACATACAAAAGGTTTATAAGGACATGGAAGAACTCACCAGAATCTGCCCAAAGCTGAAAGTAAGTTGCTGTTTGCTCTTAGAGGAAACTTAACGCTACCACAGCCAGGGGCCCAGAGGAACAAAGGGCTTCTTAGAGCTCCCACTTGCCACATGTGAGGAGTTAGGTACTACTTTCTGATCCAAAAGAAATACACTCACTGACAGGGGCGGGGGCTTAGGAGAGTGGGGACTTAGAGGTTGTTTTGGAGGTTTCTCTTATGCCCTCTGCCAGGTCCCTATACACAGGGGTCAGTGTGGAGCAGGTCTGAGACAGGTCAGAGCAGGGCTGGTTGTGTAATCAGACTGGGGAGAGGAAGGGGCTGCTCAGTGCCAACCCTAACAGGGCAGCCAAGGGAGGTCCGGTTTGCCCTGTCCCACTGGAAGCCCACTATGTGTGGATGGGCAGTGGCTCAGGGGGGGCATGTTCTTGGGAAATGACTGAGGTATGCCTCTGTATTTGCCCCCTGCTTATACAGTTCTCCTGTGTGCTCTCATCCTGCTTGTCCTTGTGTCCTGTCCTGGGCAGCTGTGAGACATGCCCACACTTAGCTGTTTTTCTCCCTGTGGCTACAGATGGGCCTCAGATCCTGTGTTCCACTATTACCAGATGGCCCCCAGTGTGCTTCTAAGATAGATGAGGAGGGTCTGCCCGAGTTACCTCCTCAGCGATGGAGGGCTTACAGGACCCTTGTGGTTGGTAGAAGAGAGTTTACTTTACTTTTTTTCTGCTAAAAATATGACTTAAGTATGTATTTTTTTATTTAGCCAACAGAATCACCCAAGAACTGTACTACTGAGAAAAGTAATTTTTCACAGTTCAAGGAAGCCTTACAGAGTGTTGTCATATCCATAGAAGGATGGAAATCCTGTAAAAGGGTCAAAAGCAGTCTCTGAGACCCCATCTTCTCACTGGAGCCTGGTTAGAGCTGCAAGAAATGGGATTGGAGGAATCTTGGGGAAAATTTGTAGCCAGGGTGGGGTGGGAGTTTGCTGGCTCTGGGCTGGCTGACAAGACTGTGGGTGGGTATGGGGGCAGGGGTGTGCCTGAAGAAATATTTCTATAACTGATACAACAGCAGCCGCTACTTCAATAAAGCTGGGTATATATAAATGCTGGCAAGTGTGAGTTGTGATAGAGTCCAGTCTCCCAGGGACTTTGAAAGACTGGAAGGGGGCAGGCTGGGATTGATGGCCCCATAACTAGGACTCCTGACCTGGAGAGCCAGGAATCTCCCAGGATGAGAGGCCTAGGAGGGCGAGTAGGGGCCCCCCTTCATCAGCTCCTCTGCTGCTGGAGAGTGCCAGTGGGCACACAATAGGGGCTCCTTCAGTGTCTGTGCAGCTTGTTACTACCCCTGTGTCCTTCAGAACTCGAAGCAGATCCTTTCCCAGATCTCTCCTCCCCCAGCCTCACTCAGTACCCATCCATCCCTGGATCCAAGAGTCAAGACTCAAGGCTCAAGTCTCTTCCCTGTGTGATCTCCACTCCTGTTTCTGGGGGCTCTAAATCTAATTCATTATGCCCCCTCCTCTGCCTCCTGCTGAGGGCTGGTATGACCACAGAAGGGTCAGTCCTGGTAAATGGCTCAGGGGAGTGTGGACCTGCAGCCTTCTCACAAAGGACTGGGTACAGTGGGGAACCTGGACCAAAAGAGGGGTACCCACAGGGACGAGGGACATCTCCAACTCCCAGATTTCTAGATCAGCAAATAGCTATCTGACTTCAAAGCAAAGTCCCTTACCTACAAAGCCTCTCACAACACCCTTCAGAGCCCCCTTGGCTTTTATGCTCACTCCCTGACTACTGTTGCTCCTACTCCCCCAGAACATGGGGGCACTGCCTGTGGTAAATCCATCAGCTGCTCTGGTCCTGAAGTGCTGCCAGACTGAGCTACTGAGCTCTGACCCTCTTACCCTCAATTCTAACCCTAACCCTGATTTGATGGGTTTTTGGAGGTGACAGCCCCCTACAATCCAAACCTCTCAGACCATGAGCTCCTTTACCAAACCGGGAAAGATAAAGACCTTTTGTTCTGGAATATGATTAGGTATCAAGCTGCAACACAATTTGGCTCAGACCAGACCTGTCTGCAACATCTACCTTCTGATAGACCTACCCTAGCCTTGAAGCTTCGGATTATGCCTGCAGCCAATGCACAGACCTACCATAGCCCTGTTCATTCCGATCCCTTGCTCTACACTTCTCAGACCACTCTCTGCTTATCTCTACCTTGAGAGGTCACATAGGCTGGAGGCGAGCAAATGTGACTGAGTGGAGTTGCCAAATTATCTCAGAACATGGAGGGTAGCTCTGTGACTCAGGTCTGGGTATCAAAGCTGATGGGGACAGGGGGATGGTTAAACCCCTGAGGAAGCCCCACAGTGCACTCCCCAGAGGCGTGAGCTCCTGCCCCTTGGGCACCCTACATGGGTGCTCAGGGTTCCCAAGGTTACTCCTCTGTGATAAGCACTAGAGCCTGCAGGATGCATGGCAGGATGGGGTTGTAGAGACTGGTGAGAAGACCCGCCACTTCACTGCCCCAGCCTCCTCTTAGCCTGAGGCATCTAATAGTAGAGGGCTGGGGGCTAGCAGGTAGGCCCTTGTCATCCCATTACTGTGTTCAGGATATCAGGGTATACACAGGCCGGATCTGCCACTAACTTGCTGTGTGATGGTGGACAGGTATCTCAGTCTCTCAGCCAGTCTAAAGGTGGGGTGGGCTCTAGCCTCAGAGGTCAGACCACAGCTTAGGTCCAGGGTCTTTGTAAAACTAGAGGGCCTCAGAGTTATCCGGCACAGCTCTAGGGAAACCAAGGATGATAGGAAGGCTCCAGTGTCTCTTCTGGGAAACAGGAAAGTGGGTAAGAACACAGGTAGGAAGGCAGATATTCCACAAAGAGTAACTGTCCTCATCCCCCTGCCACTTTAAACCTTGGCCAAGGCTACCAAACAGCCATCCACGAAGAGGCTGTGCAGTGAGAGCCACATAGGTTTTCTACGTGCCCTAGTTTTCCCTCTAATTAGACTCATATCTGGACAGTGGTACTGTTCCTGTTGGGGGCTGGAACCAGGTGGGAGAGCCATGTGGATACTGCTCTGGAATCCAGACAGGCCTGAACCCACAGTTCCCTGGGAACCTGGTGTCTCTACTGCTTCGGCATCTATGAAGAGGCTGGTACACTGGAAGGCTGGAGCTCTGGGCTGGACACCTGGGCACAAGAGGCAAGGCCTGACCCCATAGTTGGCTGGGAATGACCCTAGGCACTTCCTTTCCTTAGGAGACCAGGAAAAAGATCCTAATTATATCCCACCAAGGGAGATAACCATGGGCAGGTGTGGGTCAGGCTTACCATGACCTGAGGAAACACTCTTAGCTTTGCTAGGACCATCTCTGGACCACGAGGGACAGCAAGGCTGGGTGGCCTGAGAATAGTTCATCCATACATCAAGGCTTCCCAAGACAGTAAGACAGTGGTTCTCCCTTTACTTCACAGGGTCTTCTTCAGGGACCACCTCAATTCTTTATCAACTTCTGCCTCTTGGAGGCCTCCTCCTCCCTCAGAAATCGGTAGCACTGAGATTAGAACCAAGAATCTAAGGCGTACACTAAAGTAGTTGTGCAGCCCTCTTACTGGGCCTTAAGAACTGGATAGCCCCATTGGTAGCCGTGTGGCAGTCTCTGTCACAGGCCATAGCGTGACTGTATTCTGACTCAGCATTCATATGTGGGGAATCAGACAGAAGGAGAAAAGCATCATTCACAGAAACAGCCAATCTGTCATTCCATGAAAAAAAATGATAGACATGAAGTTTATTACATGGCAACTTGGCAAGGCACCTGTTGATGCCATGTGGGCCAAGGGCTAGAATGAAATAGGGATTTTCTCCTTGGTTTTCTACTCTGTGGTGGCTGTAAATGTGGCTGTGGCTGGATCTGAGGAAAGACACTGAGTGCCAAGGAGGTGGCACAGATCATGTGGCTCCCTTGCTTACACAAAATTTGCATCTTCATTGTCTCTAGGTAAACAGGGTCCTTGGTGGTAGCTTGCATTAAATGATTCCCTAACTCAGCTATTCAATCAAGATGCTGGTGACTAGCTTGGAAAGGGGGCTGCTTCTCTCAAAGCCCAGAGGGTTACACCCTCTTTCTAAGATAGCATGGACAACAAAAGAGACCTGGCTGCTCTTCCTTGGCAGGCAGGATAGCTCTCAGTGTAGGCCTGGAGGTTGCAAGGTACTGTCTAAGACATCCTCAATTAACCTCACAACTGTCCTGTGCTGGGAGTCTTAGGTGGGGCTACCATCTGGCCCATACCACATAGCCCCAAGTGGGCAGGGCTGGCCCTGGAAACTAAGACCTGAGCCCTTACTCCTCCTGTTTCCTGGCTGCCTGCACATCTATGTGCTTGGGAATTCAGAGTCTATGTTTTTGATTGGAAGGAGAGGGCAGGGACTGCACGGACCAGGCACATATTGTGCCAACCTGGGCTTCTGAGCATGCTGCGATTTCTGTTTGAAGGCACATAGTTGAATCCAGCAGCTCCTGTCCTGGACTGTCCCACATTGTTAAATAGAAATCTGGCATTTAGGTCTCTCCCAGGCCTCAGTTTTCTTAAAACTGTCAAGTTGGGTTGTGGTGGGGAGGTGCCAGCCCCAGACCAGTTTGCTCTGACATAGGGAGGCCAAGACAGAGGCAGAGTCTTAGGGCAAGGTCAGGTAAGCCTGTTTCTCCTGAGAGTGCCCCGATGCTGGCCTTACTTCTCTGAGGAGAGAGGAGGGTAGAATGCACATGACGTCTAGGTCTGCAGAGCCGGTCAGAATAGAGCCAGCCCCCTAGAAGGGACCTGGTCTCACCTACTGTTAGTGCTGGACACTCCAGGCTCCCAGGCCCAGAGAGGCCTGGCACTTCTGCAGGACCACACAGGAGGTAAGGTCAACGAAATCCTCAGGCCTGGTCCCGTAGAAGCCCCCTTCCTGGACCCTCCCAAATGGCTGGCCGACTTCCCTGCTGTGAGGAGACCCTGGGCTCCGGCTGCCAGGAAAGACACAGCTTCACAAGTTATTTTTCACTGTGGTTTGAGATAACAGCAGTGAAACAGTTTCATGTTGCTGCCACTGATGTTATCTCTGGCCCAGACCTGTTCTTTCAACCTGAGAGATGATTAATTAAAAACCCGTCTCCCTTTTCTTTTTCTTAACTTCAAGGGAAGATCAGCACAAACTCCCCAGGTTCTGCCCTCAAGTGGACTTCCTGGACCCTCACTCAAGGGCAAAGTCTACTTCTTCTTTAAGATCCTGCAGTTCTTCTGGTGGTGGAGAAAAGCCTTTTTTTTTTTTTTTTAATTATTTTGAGTTTTCATTGAGTTGTACATTAAGTACATTTCAGTGAGTTTTTATATAAGTCTATACCAATATAACCAGCACCCAGGGCAAGATGCAGAGCATTTTTTAGCACCTCCAAAGGTTGCCTGTGCTTTCTTCCCCCTCAATAGTATCTACCCCGCTGAGTCTCCAACCTCTATCACCAAACTTCACCTTGTCCTTCTTCTTTTTTTTTTTTTTTAATTTTTATTTATTTATGATAGTCACAGAGAGAGAAAGAGAGAGAGGCAGAGACATAGGCAGAGGGAGAAGCAGGCCCCATGCACCGGAAGCCCGATGTGGGATTCGATCCCGGGTCTCCAGGATCGCGCCCTGGGCCAAAGGCAGGCGCCAAACCACTGCGCCACCCAGGGATACCTTGTCCTTCTTCAACTACATTTAACTGGAATCAGAAACTGTGCTTTTATGTTTGACATCTTTTGTTCAACATTATGTGTGTGTAATTCTTTCTGGTTGTTGCATGGAGTTGTAGTCTATTCTACTTTGTTTCTGCAAAGTAGTCCATCATGTCCCATCTTGTACTTCCCCATTTCACTGCTGATGGATGGCTGTTTATTCTTTTTGGCTCACATTAATAAGACTATGAACATTCCCCTACTCCTACCTTGGTGAACATTATGTATGCAATTCTCTTGGAAACACTGGAAATGGTGTAGAATTACCGGGTCATTAGATAAATGTATTTTTAGTTTTAATTAGATACTGCAAAGTCTTTTTCTAAGGAAAAGTGTTTTATAAACAATATTATTATTGATTTCCTTGCCTTTTGTAGAAACTGCTTATCCATCAGATTCTGGATCTCTCCTCTCCTTTCATATGATCTGAAGCTGCTTCCCAAAGTCCTCCTCATTAATGGAATTTCTTCTCTGCATTGGTCACTCTTGCCCAACTGTGAACATTCTGAAAAGCCAATTGTTGGGAAACAAAACCCAAATCCGATTAAGCCTGGACCTCAGACCTTGCTCACCGGGCCGTTGGACCTGCCCATGGGGAGCTTGGCTTGGGCAGGCTGCAGGGAAGTACGCTCATTGATAAGAACAGAAATTAGCCAGTTTATACTTGCCACTTCCCCATGCTACTGCAGCTGTGTAGGGGCTGCCTCCACTTCTTGCATCTCCTTTTGGGGGCACTCAGCTCAAAAGGGCCCAGTCTGACATGAATGTGGATGGTGTCTAGCCAGTATATTGTGCAGTGCAGCCCTTGTCCATAAGCCTCTTGCTCCAGAGTCTCTGGGGGGCCCTGAGGACACTAGGAAACCATCCTAGGGGAAAGACCAGGATGAGGGGCTCAGCCCTGGGTAGTGTCCTGGGCTCCTCTAAGGGTCTCTCCATCCTCTAATTAATCCCCTACCATGTCCTCATGCTTTCAATTTCCTGGCCCTTTCCAAATCTGCTCATTTCTCCATTCCATAGCCCTGCCACAGCCTAGCCCACCTCTTCCACACAGACCACCACCTCAGATGGTACATGGGCATTTGTTTCTGCATAGACCTCTCCTGCTTCTCTCCTCATGGCAGCCAGATGGATTTATATACTCATGAATCCATTCAACAAGTATTTATTGAGTGCCATGCTCTGCAGGGAACTCAACCCTTGAGGTACCTACATTTTAGGGAATTAGTCTATGTCTTGCATGGGCTGCCTGTTGGCTTGATGTGAACTGCAAGCCCTATGTTCTGGTCTAAGACCCTGCCCTGCCACTCTGGTTCTCAGGATCCCTGCAGACCACTCCCCACCCCTAGCCTCACCTCTCACAACCCCATCTCCCTTGTAGTGGCCCTTGGCCCCAGGAACAGAAATCAGCCACAGCTCTCCTACCATCCCCTGGCCCCTGTGCTCGGAATGTATCTCAGTAAGTGCCTGACATCCATCCTCGGGAGACCAGACAAGTGTCCAGTAAGAATGGACATGTCCTCTACTGGGGTATACTCCTCCTCAATGCTTACCTTGAGGCTTGCCTGCCCATGTCCTGCGCATTAGGGTGCACTACTGCTCTATTCCCCAGGTTTAAGGAGAACCCCTCCCTGCATGGATGCTAGCAGTGGCCATATTCCAGAGTCTGATGAAAGTGAGCCTTTCTTATCTATGATTAAAAGAAATGCACAAAGGTTCTATGAAAATCAAGATGAAAAAAGCAGTATGAAATTTCCCAAAGTTTAGAAAATGCTCTGTGGGACAAAGATCAGCAAAAGACTATAAGATACTCATTTACAGTGAGGGATGTTGTTATCATTACCCTTATCAACAGCAGCATCCAAGAAGTGAGCCAAGAGTATGACCGTGGGCCACCCAGGAGCCTGGGGAGCTGGGAACCCAATACCAACACAGCTGCCAGCTCCCTTTTCCACCTAATGGATTAGGGTACTCTCTCAAAGGAAACAGGAAAAGGGAGGGAAGCCTAGCTCTCTGTCAGTTGTGTCACACTTCCTCCTACCCAGAGCCTGGGGCAGCCCCGAGCTCTCCTGGTGGAAGCCCTGGCTCCTGCCCAGGCTTCTTCTGCCAGCAGGGCTAGAGAAGGGTGGAGTCATTTCATGTGCTGGGAGCCGAAGCCAGGGAATCAGCAACTGCTGCTAGAGCCACAGCTTCTAGTCAGAAACTACATGTTTCCCCTTTCCTCCTATCCTCCAGAAAGCTCTTCTTGACTGACCCCCACAGTCCTCAGGCCCTTATGCTATTGGGGTCTCTCTGGGGAAGCTATTGTGGGCACCTCCCAGGTTTTCAACAAAAACAGAAGCTCTAGCCCTCCCCAGGGCTGGGGACTAGGCTGAACCAGGCTCAGACTCACAGAAAGACTGTGACTCAGATAGACTCTAACACCTTATCCTTTACCAGCTCGACCCTTGGAGATGCATGCCATCCAGTGCTGGAACCTAGGTAGAAATCAGTGAGAGTTGTAAGAGTCTCAGTCCATAGTCACACTAAAGACTCCTGTGCCTATGAGGCTCAGGGACAGAGACACCAACTTGGGCTCCATGACCAAAAAAACACCAGGTATGGCTATAGGCCTGGGTGCCCTAGTTACTGTGAGCCCCCATGGTAAGAAGGAGTGTCTTTTCTTAGAGCAGTCAATCTGAAGGTTCAGAAGTTACAGGCACAGACACAGCAGGTCCATGACAGGGATAGACAGACAGACATCTGTCTGTCTCAGAGCTCCTGAAAGTAACAGATGGACAGATACTGAGAGAGTCCCTAGAACTGGCAGATCCAGCCAGAGCTTGGAAGGGAAAGATGGAGACGAGTTGGGGACAGTGGCAATGATAGACTGACAGACTCAGAGTCCCTGGCAGTGACAAAGACACAATGCTGTAGTAGAGGTAGTTCTGACCTAAGCTTGGCCCTAGAAGCTCTTGGAGTTTCCTCTTGTCACTGTGATTAAAGGCTTTGAGGGACTTTTACCTGGGCCATAATCCCTTCTACCTCATGGTACTCAGGAAGGGATCAGGCTGCCCTCACTGTCCCTAGAGCTAGACTCAAAAATCAATCCATTCTCTTGTCCCCACCTTCCCTTCCAAGCTTTGTGGGACAAGGAAATTCTCCCCTGTATTCCCCCTGGAGCCACCTACTCACCTAGACCTGCTTGTCCTGGAAAAGGTCTTCTTAGGGACTACTGTGAGAACAGACTCTGAGCACAGTAAAGAGTGTCAGGTAGAGGATGTAGACCCACTGTTACCAGAAAATGCGTAGCTCTAATTGGCCAATTTTTCTCTTCACACTTATGACCTCCAGGGTCCAGAGACCTGAGAGCCTAAAAGATTCTAGCCAAGGGGAGAGACTCCAAGCCAGATGAGAATGAGGTGATTAGTCCTTTTCATACATAGGGAGACTGAGGCAGACTTGGACATATTCAGCCCTAAAGAGTCAAAAAAAACACTGGGAAGGGGTAAGACATTTCTACCTTGAAGGGATCCTTTTGCTGAAACGATGACCAGGCTGTCTGTCTCAGGTTGGGTCCATGGGACAGAGACTCTGAGACAGAGACTAGCATATAGGATTGCCTGTGGAAGGGAAGAGAAGCAGGACTGAGCAGAGGGAGAAGCTGGACTCAATGCAGTCACAAAAAAAACCTCTCAGCTAACCCAAAGGAGGATTCTAGAGCTTAGATGGTCCTTCCAAGTTTTCCTAAGTTGGGGAGAGGAGGAAGTCAAGCCTTTATTCCATCATGTTCTTCAGTAATTGGACACATGCTGTCCCTAGATAGAGGCATGATTTTAGGCATGACAACTTTTTTCACCAAAGGAGATCCCCCAAAAGAGGCATAATATTTATCTGGAACTCAGGGCTGGTCTCTGTTGCTGGGAGGCTAGACATACAACAGTGGCAGTAACTAGATCAACTGTGGTAAGAGATTACGGTCTGTGTTTATACAGAACCTCCATACTTGCCCTCATGACTATTCTATTCATGTACCCATTGAGTCAGCACTGGGTTAGAATTAACAGAAGCTGGATGGTATCAACATGAACTTCCAGTATCAACTGGAAGAGTCAATATATCTACCTGACCTTTTTTTAAGGTTTATTTATTTGAGAGAGCGAGGGAGCACCCTCGGGTGTGTGCAACTGGGGGTGCGAGGGGCAGAGGGAGAGGGAAAAAGAATCTCTGGCAGATTCAGTGCTGAGCGTACAGCCCTACACAGGGCTTGATATCAGGACCCTGAGATCATGACCTGAGCCAAAACCAAGTCAGAGGCTTAATCAACTGCACTACCCAGGCACCCTTATCTACCTGATTATTGCACCTCTTCCATTGTGGTATGATTTCTGATGACCATTACCATGCAATATGAAACTCTTCATACTTGATACTGCAAACATCTGTCCACTACGTTCCTCTATCTTCAACTTCCTTGTCCCAGGTTTTTTGATATTTCTCCCTCTAGGTCCCTAATCAACCAGCCAAGCCATTTGCCACTTCCCATGAGTACATATATGTTTTAATTTCAGACTACCTCTCTATACAAAGTCAGTGGCCAGATGTACCACCTGAAGCCCTAGCCCACTGGGTTTTTCCTCACTGTTGCCTTTAAAGGTCACCCTTGAGTGGGGCTGTAGTATGGCCATTAACCATCTTTCGCCTGATCTACATACTAATCTGATCTGTTTGTGAACCAAGTTTAGGTTTTTACCTCCTCCATCAGCTGGTCCTAGAGGATCACTCACGTAGCCAAAGGTGTGAGCTGAGGTAGAGGCTGTTGTGCCACAGAGGTGGATGACATGGGGTTCTGGATTACCTGTTTGTATAATATACCTGTGCCCTCCAATCTTGCTCATACTTGATTTCAGATGTATGATTTCCATCTTATAATGGGTTATTATTAGGCTCACCTGATCTTATGGCTTAGTAAGTCTGGCAGAAACCAACTCATCACAGGTAGTTCTAGCTTCATGATCATTCCAGTTCCACTAGGGCTCAGGAGTATAACAGGAGCTATTTTTCAAAAGGTGTATAATTCCCCAATGTAGATGCTATGGCCTTGCTCCAAAATCCCAGGGAAACAACATATTTTCTCCACTACTAATACTTTTAAAAACCATAGGTGCTGATCATTTATATAGTGAAAATGGCCAGGCTACTTGTACTATATCCTGAAGCTGCTGCAAAGCCATCTCCTGCCTGGGAGCTCATGCAAATGTGACAAGCTTTTGTGCTACTGTCAGAAATATGGGTCAGAATAACATTCCCAAGTGTGCAATAGGTTGCATCCATAAGCCCAAGAGGCCTACCAAACATGCTTCCTTCTTCACACTGAAAAGTACAAGATGTAGTAATTTGTCTTATACGTTAGAGGCAATTTCCTGACATGCTATAGACCACTGGATCTCTAACTTTGCTGATGTGGCAGGCTCTGAAACTTCATAGGGCTTATCCTCTGGAGTGCATGTGTGTTGTCATGGTCAGCAAAGTGTTAGTCACTTCTTGATCACTTTGTCTGATTGGCATAACATTACTGATAGAGAAGACCGGTGTGATGTTCTGTGGGATGTTCAAATGGTCCAGATAGTTGGGGTTATATTACAAAAGAAGGAAGGAGAAATAACATATCCCTGGAAATTTATAATGTGTTTTTCTCCAAGTGAATGCAAACTATTTGATAAGGATGGGAAAGAATGAAATCATCAAATCAGTGGCCACTCAATGTCCAAGGTCATGTTAATCTGCTGTAGTGAAGATACCACATCTGGTAGGCACAGTAGCTGTAACTGTGGCTACTACTTGTTGAATTGGGAGTAGCCCATTGCTGTCTTCTAGGAGCTATCTGAGTTTTACTGGTGACTTAAATGAAAATTTGATGGATTCTCTTTAGTTCTTCAATGGTGGAAGTAATTTCTGCCAACATCTCTGAAATGTTACACTATTTTTGATATATTATTTTGGCTGGCATAGAAAATTTTGGAGGCTTCCACTTGGCTTTCCTCTCTATGATAGCTCTTAGTACATAGGCCAAGGACCCAATATAGGGTACTGTGCATCAAGTGTGTTTATCTGGTTATATTACTGGATGGGTATGTGGATCTAGAAGGCCTGCCATGAGCAGGATTCAGGCAAAGAATTTATTATCTGAACTACATATGCTCTAACTCTAACAAGAAGGTCTTTATGTTCCTTCAGATCTCCAGATAACAATTTCAACTCAAATTCTGTGTTCAAGAGTCCTTGAAACCTTTGGGTATCTATAGTATCTATACTTACACAGTATCTATACTTCCTGGAATAAATGGTCACAGGTCCCTTTGGGAAAGGGTTGGAGAACATTACAATGCACACTTGCTGTAGAGTTATGGGATCCTTTCTTCTGGGGATCTGGTTTCTTCAATCAATGAGTTCTGAGTCTGAAAACTTGTGCAGATCTGGAAAATTGGCAAGGGGTTTTTGACAGGGGTGACAGGGTCATCACCCTTGATTATTTCTTTTGATTGCACAGAGTAGCTCCATAATGATGGAACTTCTCCCCAAAGAAGGGCACACAGAGCATGTCTGGGGAATACCATGAGTCTGAGGTGCTATTTCTGGGGTAGCATGTTAAGAAAAGGTAGGGACCCTGGTTGGAGGGTACAGGCCCTAATTTGGCCCTTAGACTACAAGTTTGAGATATTTAGTATTGCCAGGGAGAAAAAGAACTGAGTCCCAATGTACCTGCAAACCTAAGAGGTGGGCAAAAGAGGAGGGAAGTTGGTAAGGATTGGTCCCAGAGGAGGGAGGGAGCCAGGAGTGGTGGCATCATGGAGACAGGGAAGACCAACGGGTCAGAAAATAGCCCCAATCCTGAAAAAACAGGTCGGTGTAGGGTGAGGTGGCATCTCTTGGTAGGGGCTTGGGACAGGTGGAGTGAGAAGATGATGGGGAATAAGATGAGTGGAAGAGGCCTGGATAGTTCAGGTACTGGGAAACTTTTGGACAGGTTGGATGCCAAGCAGGATTCAGGTGTGAGCAGCCCTTGGCCTGTAGACCACCCCAGCTTCTCTTTAAGCTTTCCCCAGGGCCTTGTTGGAGGAGCATGGACAGGAACTGTATTAAAGTCTAGATGCCAACTCATACCTGGGTTTCCCCAGTGGGCAGGTCCAACTGGTCCACCCATTTGTTCTGGCAGTTCTGTGTTCTTCTTGGGCAGGGTATATCCAACTGTTTTGAGGGCTTTCCAGAGAACTACAATGTTTCTCTCCCATGGAACCTACAGGGAAACCCCCAGTTCTGACACCCACCCCCTGACTAAGGCCTCTAGAATCTGGGCCAGAGGCCAGGGTGGAGCAAGCCACTGAGTCAGGACAGCGGTTTTCTGGCTTCCTTAGTTTAGTCCACAGTTCCCCTACCATCTCCACCCCAGAATATGACCCTGGAAGGAGTAGGGAGCTGAAGCCCATAGTGTCATTGGAATGACTTACATCATTTATTTATGCTCACCACAATCATGTGAGACCACGACCCCTCTTCCACAGATGGCATAACTGAAGCTCTGAGCAGAGAAATAATGTCCAAAGTCACATGGCCAGAGACTTGAACTCTAGTCTCTGAGACTTCTTGTCAGGCACTCTTAGTTACCCATGTTGCTGTTCAGCATGAACCAGTGAGGATAAGATACTGAGATGGATGTCATATCTTTGTTATGCAGCAGTATCATGCCAGCTAGACCTGAGAGCCTCTACAGGTCTGTCCCATGCCTGCCTCAGGACCCTCACCTTGAGCTTTACCTGGCCCATCCACCTCCCCCAAGCTGCCTCTCAGCCTTCCAGAGCCTCACTCCTCCTTGAGGCTCCAGCTTGTAGTTTCCACTGAGACCCTCCTTCTAGACATTCCAGACTCTTCATAACCACCAATGCGGTGGATCCATTTTACCAACAGAGAGACCAAAACACAGAGGAGCAAAGGGAGATAGAGCAGAGAGCACATGGGTCCAACAGTTTCCCTAGATTGGGCTCCTAAGTGTCCAAGAATGGCAGATGTAAGGGACAACAGTCTTGTGTTTTATTTAGCCATCTCATAGAGGTCAAGGCTGAGACAGCTGGGGCAGCCCCAGATCCAGGGCCTTTGGAGGGAATCTCCTCTCCTTGTTCCCCACCGGAAGCATGTGGTTCTGTTTGGCCAGCCACAGAAGCCTGGACATCCCCACGGAGCAGCCCCACCTCTCCACTTTCTGGCCCTCTCCTCACCTTTATCACACTGACAGTCACGCTTATCTCAAAGCCTGGCTTCCTGTTGCTTTTAAAGAGACATGTGACCTACTGGCTGGCTAGCACCCCCACTAAGAGGACTTTTCCCCATCTCTTGGGGTCATAGTAGGCTTGTGTCTTGGTCATCTCTAAGGAGGAGGCACTCTCCTCCAAACTCAGCACTTAGGTCACTCTAGACTGCCAAACAGCTCAGTGACTAGATGGTGAGCTCTTCTGAAGCAGGTATAGATGGATGGTTGGATTGATTCATTCAAGAAATAAATACTAAGGATCTAATTACTGTATATCAGGCACTGTCTGAGACACTGAGAAAAGTGAGAAACAAGACAGGTTCTCTGCCATCTTGGT
This sequence comes from Vulpes lagopus, assembly GCF_018345385.1. NCBI lineage: Eukaryota > Metazoa > Chordata > Mammalia > Carnivora > Canidae > Vulpes > Vulpes lagopus. The sequence continues at coordinate 112,154,338 of NC_054830.1, read as the reverse complement.
ACTTACATTCTAGTGGGGGACATAGATAGTAAAGTAGTGAACAAAAGAATTTTCCAGAATTTTCTTGAATCTTCTACCCTTTGTTCCTGAGCTAGCCAGGGTTCTTGGACAGAACCAAAAGTATCCAGAAGGAAGTGGAGACACATGGTGAGAGAGCCCTTGGACCTGATCCTACCAGGGTGTGTCCTCATTCTCAGGACACCCTGATCCTGGTCATATGAAGAACCAGACTTGATACAGAGCAAGCACTACTCTGCCTGAAGCTCTCGCACCTCAAACTGCTAGAACTTTGACAGGTAGATGCCACAGCTGCTACGCATCAACCACCTGCCTCTCAGCACCTTCAAAATCCAGGCTGACACCCAGAGATGATACCCACTGAAGCTGAAGCATGTTGGTAATCAGTCATGTAAGTAGACATCCTTCCTGTCTGGAACAACTTCTGGGCTTCTGGCCACAGAAGAGCAGAGAGAAATGTGAGACAGAGCTTAGCAACACAGGCTGGGAGTTGGAGAGGAACAGTACCCTAACCATACTGTCAGGAGAGGAACAGTCAGTGGTCAGCAGTGTTGCTCACCACATGCTCATACCATTGCTCGCCATCAAGGAGAGCTCTCCTTTCCACTCAGCATCCAATCTCTGAAGATACCAAAGCAGAAGGCTGGGATGTCAAGATGAAGGATGTAGAAACAGAGGTTAGGAGAGCTGCAGCACAAATAGCAATATCAGGGACGAAGCAGAAGCCTCTGGGGGGCATTTAGTGTTTGGACAAAAGTGGTCCACTGAACCACTCCCATCAGCACAACTCAGTGGCTTGAGAAGAGAAGGGGGATGTCTGTTACCTATTCAGTGATACTCACTCAGTCAGTTGGGCACACTGCAGTAGGACCTCAAGGGTCAGAGAGTATGAGAATGGTATTATTTTTCAAGAATTGGCTTTTCTGGACTCAGAATGGACCCAGAAAAATTTAGATCAGGACAATACTAGGGTAGGTACTCAAATACACTCTGCACAATTTGATAGCTTTCTTAAGAGACCTTGTGGAAACTTAGCCTGGCTCTTGAACTATTTTACAGGCCAGTGAAGCATGTATATTTGGGATTCACTTGCTAATGCCCACATTGGCAGGTACCCAGGAACCAATCTCCAGGATTTAAAAAGAGTAAGAATGAGATCATTATTCTTGTATATGCCAGTCCTAGAAGCAGCTGTCAAGAAGAACTGGACACAGATTTGTTATCTTTGAGCTGTCAAAAGTGACTCATGTTTATGTGGAACCCTTCATACCATCAACCAGTATACATATGCATAATAAAATCCTGGAAGAGTTCATACATTTCTGCCTGGAGCAAAGGCTCTGAGAATGAACATGGCTCTGAGTCCAGGCAGTCATCAGCCTCAGAAGAAGGGGAAAGTGTGGGCACTTCTGAGGAAGGTTACCTATTTTCCTAAGTGTTCCATCTTATATGCCCAGCCTGTCCCACTGTAGTTATAGCAGGGTCAAGCTATCCCTCAGCTGAAGCAACGTATCCATCAAAAACATCTTATGAGAAAGCCGGTCCATCACATGGCTATGCTGCACAAACCTTAGTTGCACATTTCAGACACTTCTTAGAATTTACTGTGATGTCTTAACAATGATAGAAGTTTACTGTTAAAAATCTAAACGAGAAAAAGACATCCCCTATCCAGAGATGGCTAACTCTGGGTAGCATTCTTCAGACACCTCTTTCTCCCCATCCATAGAATCAAGTATACATTTATACCCTTTGTGAAATTTCTCACATGTTATCACCTTTTTTGTTTTGTTCATTCAGTAATCATAATGTGCCACATGTTAGCAATTTTATTCAGTCAATAGTTTATTTTGATTCAAAGAGTGAAGAGAAAGTTGTAATCTAGTATTATGTCAACCATCTTTTTAAAAAGATTTTATTTATTGGAGAGAGAGAGGGAGGAGAAAGAGAGAGAGAGAATTAGTAGGGGACAAAGCAGGCTCTCCACTGAGCAGGGAGCCTGATGTGGGGCTCGATTCTAGGACCCTGGGATCATGACCTGAGCTGAAGTCAGACGCTTCACAGACTAAGCCACCCAGGCACCCATCAATCATCTTTTGATAATAAAAAGTGTAAATTCCAGAGAAACTCCTTTCCTTAATCTCTATCCAATACCTTATGAGAAGGTATTGCCTCCTGTCTATCTGCCACCTGCAGTCTGACACACATGGAAAGGGTGGGCACAGATAGAGGGGCTGCCTGGGCGCCAAGGCATCATTGATGCAAAAACTCATCATCACATCATGTGTCAACATTGCTGAGAAAACTTTGACAAAGTGAAAGACCCTGTTAGCAACAGTGAAAGTTTTCTAAAGGGTGAGAAAACCACCTGAGAGGAGAATGACTTGGCATCTGATAGGCTCATTATTTCTGCAGAAAGACAATTAGTCAAACTGGCTAGGAGGACCCCCAGTGGCTCAGGCTTCAGCCACCTGTATGCGAGAGGAAAAGAGTGACACTTTTTAAAAAAGATTTTACTCATTTATTCATGAGAGACAGAGAGACAGAGAGAGAGGCAGAGACAGAGGCAGAAGCAGGCTCCCTGTGGGGAGCCCGATGTGGGACTCAATCCAGGACTCAGGATCACGCCCTGAACTGAAGTCAGATGCTCAACCACTGAGCCACCCAGGCGTCCTGGAAAAGAGTGACATTTACTGAAAGCTGACTATGTGCTAGGGCTAAGTGCTTTCATATATCTTTTTTAAATCCTCACTACAGCCTGAGAAGTGGGTATTATCATCCATTTCACACATTCAAGAGTGAACCCCTGATCTTCTCCTTCAAATGCACCCCATTTGTGACCTTCTATGTCTCAGGTCTCATCACACCATTTTTTGCAGCTGCCCAGGGCAAAACCCTTGGAATCATCACTGACCCTGCACATTCTCTCTTATTCCTCATCTACTCCATCAGCAAATCCCAATGTCTCACCCTTTTGTAATTTATCCAGAACCCAACATTTCTCACAATCTTCACTACCCACAATGATTCAAGCCACTATTATATTTTGCCTAGAAGCAAATTGACTTGTGAGACTTTTGCCTAATAACAACCTAGGGACTGTTTAGGGGTTATTGCCCATTCAGGGCTGGTCCCACCTCCAGCCGCACCTGCATCCTTGCCTAGATTCAAAGCACAGTGACCAGCCTAAGAAGTGGCCTTGAGTCACCCTGAAAGGCATTCAATGTGGTCAGCACTGTTGATTAAGGTGGGGATGTGTGAGAAACACTATGGAAAGGATGTCTGTGAAAGAGGATTACAGTAATGTCTGGGGCCTGCCCACCTTTGTTATTTAAAGTCACTTTCCTATGAACTCAGACTCCTGCTTTTCTGAGGGCAGAATGGTCACCTCACTCCTACCCAGTTGTTCTCTCAATTTCTCAACTATAGTAGTGTACATGATCTACAAGCCTCCCTCTCAACCTGCCCTGAATGCAGTACTAGTTCATTTGCTACTCCCACTTCCCCATGGGAAGCAGCTATCTTCTTTCTAAATATCCTATCCTGAGAAGACAGTCCAGAGTTTGGAGAGTAATTTATTTCTCAGCTCCTTCTTCTGATCCTCATCAGCATCAAGGGCCTGGCTATGGTGGTGGGAGTGGGAGTAATGGGTGAAAAGGATCCTTGGAGGCTCCCAAACATCTGGAACATTGGGCCAATCCCTGGCTCCTCCAGAAAAAGAAGGGTTACTTACAAACCAACCAACCAACCAACCAGCCAGCCAGCCAACCAACAAATAAACAAACAGGCAAACAACGAATGAACCACGGTGGCCATGTTAAGACTGTTTCTGATAGAAATAAGAGCAGGAAAAGCCTAGTTCCCCCATTACCATCCCAATGCAGAAACTCCTGCCTCCCTGTGTTCTTATCTACCACACACATGCCTTAACTGAGCGCTTAGCACAGAGGCCAAGTCAGAGATAGCTGCAGGCTTAGGGAGGAAGTTTCCCTTAAAGGCCACAGAGGACTTCACTCTTGCCCTTTCCATTTAGGAAGATGCCATCAGCTGGCAAATGAGATGCATGACTATTCCTGTGGCTCTGGGAGCAGGGCTCAGGGGCCAGCTTTCCTTAGCCCTCAGTCTGGCAGTGTTCCACCCATTCTAGGAGTAGGAATGCTCCTCGGATGCACCCAGGTGAACCCAGGAGCTGAGATGAGAAACCCAACTCCCAAGAATTTGGGAGAAGGGGCTAATTAGGCAAAATTTCCACAAAAGTGTGGGTTGCATCTAATTCTGCTTCCCTGAGTGAAGCCTGGGGATCCAGGTGTGAACATCACACAATCTCATCTTTCTAATGGGCAAGGAGCTCTGAGCCCTGCATGGTTTCCTGAAAGTGCTTTATGAAATACCTCTATTAATAGATTCCTTCAGCTTAAGACTTTCTCTTCTCTTAAAATGAAGATGCTTCAGGAATACCGGGACCTCATAGTTACTGATATCACAGAGTACAGGGGTTTTCCCTTGAGTGGATTTTCTGGAAGCTACTCTATCCATATCCCTTCATTGGTATCTTAAGGAATTTCTTGCCCAAACTCAATCTCCCAGGAAAGACGAAGCACTCAAGATGGTTATGTCAATCTTGGAATGGGGCTGTGAAGTCAGGCACATAGTGGGCCTAACTCCAATGCTCAGGGCCTCCAGAACATCTGGCATACTGCTGAAGGCCTACCCTAAGGAAGCAGGGCTTCCACACTGGAGGGCCTACCTTTGTCAGCCTGCCACAGTGCAGGAGCCAGGAGCTGGGGGGGCAGGGACTGCTTTGGTGACTAAGAACCTAATAGTGGAAAATTACAACTTCCTGAGCTGCGTCTATCAGAGGTGGCCGCAAAACTCTTTATGATGTGGCCAAAAATTCCTCCTGCCACCACAGGCCTTAAAAATAGGTCAAAGATACCTTCAATGGAACTCTCAAGCAGAGCTTAGCTCTCACACCATCTAACTCTGTTATTAGTCTGCAATCACTAGTGATTTTGTGAGAATGCTCTCCTCCTCTCTGGATCTAAGCCCAACCTTAACTCTGCTCATCAGTTTTGCCCTTCTTGGTCCTCTTCAGGGGACTGATTTGCTATGAAGGCCAAAAAAAGGCTGCTTGTTTGCCTCTGGAAACATCTATCCACAGCCTCTCTGAGGCAGCAAAGTTTCCTCTTCTATACTAACTAAGACCTAAAGGCCTAGCCTCAGTTCTCAGGCTACACCTCACCCCACAGCAGGACAAGGGGTAGATTAAACACTGGAAGAGACTTCAATTATATTCTCCTCAGCTTTCCAGAGACCCCAGGTTTGTGGTAGGGGCTCGTGGCTGGTTGCTACCTGGATCAGACATATAGAGTTCCTTCTCTGAACGTTAGGCATCCCAATGGCAGCATGGTACAGGAGCTAGCACCTGGCCTGGCTCTGATTGCCATCTATACTCTATAACCCTGGGCCATCTCTCTTAGCAGAGTAAGACCTGATTTCTTCTCTGAGAAGAGAGGTGACATTCTCTGCTGCAGGGATTGCTGTGGAAGTCTTAGAGGAAGGGACAGCAGATGACAAGGGACTCTGGAGACCATTGTGGAGGTGGGCAAAGACCATCCATCTTCCATTTTCTGTGTTTAGGCCTTGACAGACAGAAATCATTTAGTTCTGAAGGTGCCTACCAGTGGGGCTTCAGCTCTAGGAGGACAGGATTCTCTGATAGTTCTGTACTAATTCCTTTGTGTGTGTGTGTGTGTGTGTGTGTGTGTGTGTGTGTGTGCATTGCTAGAAGAAGGAATCCTAACCTCCAGGGCTGAAGCAATGATGTAACCTCTAGTGTGGCCATACTGGGTCTGAGAACCCTCCCTTCTAAGAAGCTCAGAAAGTGGATGGCCTGGAGATGATGTCCCATTAAAGTGTCTGCTATCCAAAATGACACTTCTCTTAGGTCAGAAGCCTCGAGTCATCTCTGACCCAGGCCTGAGCCTGGGTAGGGGTGGATGGCCCTGTCCTGATAGGACCCTTGGAGCCTCCATGTAGTCCTCACCAGGGATAAGAGGCCTTGTGTCAGCCTGGCCTAGAGCCAGCCTATGCTGAGTCACAAGAAACTGCCTGGAGCTTGACACCAGAAACAATGACTCAGGCAGCCTGGAATCCAGGGAAAACCAGACCAGATTTTCTACCCAAGAGACCTACCCAGCTGGACATGAGCTCACCCAGCTAGACAGTGACAATGACAGAAGGATATTGTCAATCCCTTGTAGATGAGAGAAGGGGGCTGAACCTTGAGCCTAAAACCTCCCTGAAACATTCTTTGAAAACCCCATATCAACTCATCTAAAATTAGCTTTCAGCATCTAAATCACTTCCTGTTATGAAAACCACAGGTCTGATGCTTCAGTCATCACTCTGCCAGCCTCTAGGGGGTGGAGGTAAATGATATGAGTGCTGCTACAGAAAAATATGACAATCCCAAAAGAAGCAATCAGGAGCCCCTCTCCCCTGCTGCAGAAAGTACAGCTGAGCAGGGCCCCATAAACCTGCTGCTGCAGGACCAGGATCAGAGTGAGCACACATGCTCACTTATGTACACACATATGTATCCCTGCACATGCACTTATACACACAGACCAGAGCCCTCTCCATTGCTGAACAGAGACTGCCATATGTTCATCCCAAGCACATCTCCAAGATGCCCCTGTCAAGCCTGAGACTCACCAAGAGAAGTGGGTGGGTAACAGGCCCCCTTGGATCACCTGCAGCCCTGTCTTTTTATTTCTCATGCCCCTGGCTATTTTATGCCTAATTGGCTATGAGCAAGGTTAGCCTACAATGAACTCAGTGTTTCAGCCAACACTTTATACTAGCACTATCAGGAAGCATCCTTAATAAGATCAAGGATTATACTAGAAATCTATAGCAAACACATTTTAATAGAAAAAAAAATGAGGGATGCCTGGGGTGGCTTAGCCCATTAAATGTTTGTCTTCGTCTCAGGTCAAGATCTCAGGGTCCTGGGATCAAGCCCTGTAACAGGCCGTCTGTCTGCCACTCTGCCTACTTGTTCTCTATCTCTCTCTGTCAAATAAATAAATATAATCTTAAAAAAAAAAGAAAACATCAGAAGAAATTCCATTAAAGGCAGCAACAAGATGGTACTTCTTATCTATGCTATTATTCAATACTGTATTGAAGTCCTATCCAGTGCATTAAGATAAGAAATATAGATATGAGGATTTTAAAAAACTTATTATTTTAAAATGAATAAAAGATGATGATTGTTATTAATATTTGCTTTGTATTAAATGCTTTTTATATTTTAACTCATTTAATCCTAACAACCATTTTATGAGGTAGGTATTAGTATCAAACCCATTTTTACAGATGAGGAAATTAAATAATAGTGATGCTGAGGTATTTGGCTAGTAAATGGCAGAGTAATATTTAAACCCAGGCAGTCTGACTTGAGGCTCTGTGCTCTTAATCACTATACTCTATTACCTCCCTAAGATGTGAAACTCTACACAAACACAGGAGTTGAATGATATGGCCAGATATAAGAATCAATAAAAACTAGCAGCTTTCCCAAATACTCCAAAAGTCAATTTTCCCCCAATTGTAAATTCTGTCCCATTTCTGTCAAAACAAAAATTCCTATAGAACATCTTGTGGAGGCATCCCTGGGTGGCGCAGCGGTTTAGTGCCTGCCTTTTGCCCAGGGCGCGATCCTGAAGACCCGGGATCGAGTCCCATGTCGGGCTCCCGGTGCATGGAGCCTGCTTCTCCCTCTGCCTGTGTCTCTGCCTCTCTCTCTCTCTCTCTGTGTGACTATCATAAATAAATAAAAATTTATTAAAAAAAAAAGAACATCTTGTGGATCCTCACAGATTGATTCTAAAATTCAAATGGAAGAATATTCAACATCATTTTGAAGAACTATGGTGGAGAATTTGTCTTTTATAATATCAAATATGTTAATTAAACAAGAGGACTTTAAAAAGTATGGATGGGTACATAAATAAATAAAACTCTGCTCTTCAGTAAGCCACATCTTATAGGTCTAATATGTTTATTCTAGGCCTTGTAAATTCTTATTGCCAGTATTTTGGCAATCTGTCCTTACCTAAGTGTAGAGACTTGAGGTTTTCTGCTCATGTTTATTCTTGGCCTTTCAGTAAGAAGATCTGAGTATACCATAAGTGGTATTTCATAGCAGTATGAAACATATAAACCTTTCAGTAACAGTATTGAGGAATGTTAACCAATTTTAAGTAAAAGATTTTAAGTAATAGTTTAAAGTAAAAGAAAACTCAACTCAAACTGGTTTAAACAATAAATAAATGCTCTGGCTCATGTAAAAGAAATGTCCAGAGGTAGGTTGGATTTCAGAACAAGATAGATCCAGTAAATCAATGATATCAGAAGGAACCTGATTTCTTTTGCTCTCTCTTCCTGGCCTTCCACTGTACTGGTTCATCTTAAACCTAACCTTTGTGGAAGTAAGATGATTGTCAGAGGCAACTGAGCCAATAATAAAAAGAAAGTATCTTTCTCAGAAGCTCACAGCAAACATTATTTCATGTATTACTGGCCCCCAAAGGGTCATTTGCCCATCTGAACCATTCATGTCCTATAGCCAGGGGGATGGGATGCACTGATTGGCTTAAGTCACCTACGATCCAGTTTAAGAGGTAAGGGTGAGAGCAAGTCCATACAAACCACCCAACTTGGGAATTCAAAATAGTTAGCAAGGGAGGAGGGAAGGATTAATACTAGAGAGAAAAACAACAAAGCCTCCACATAGCTATCACTTAAATAGGGATCCCTGGGTGTCTCAGTGGTTTAGCACCTGCCTTCAGCCCTGGGTGTGATCCTGGAGTCCTGGGATCAAGTCCCTCGTCGGGCTTCCTGCATGGAGCCTGCTTCTCCCTCTGCCTGTGTCTCTGCCTCTCTCTCTTTCTCTGTCTCATGAAAAAATAAAATAAATAAAATTTTTTTTAAAAAGGAAAAATAAAGCTAGATTCTTTCACCTACCATTTACAAAAATAAATTAAGACATATTAAAGCCCAAGTATAAAGAATAAACATAGTAGAAAAATATAGAACAATGTGTTAATGAACCTCAGGGGAAAATAAGTCTTTTTATACCTGGGTGGCACAGTGGTTGAGTGTCTGCTCAGGGTGTGATCCCAGGACCCTGGGATCAAGTCCTCCATTGGGCTCCCATCAGGGAGCCTGCTTCTCCCTCTGCCTATGTCTCTGCCTCTCTCTGTTTGTCTCTAATGAATAAATAAATAAAATCTAAAAATTGATCATTTTACTTCAACAAAATGAAACACTTCTGATTACATCAGAAGACACTATAAAATAAACAATAACTGAGACCCTAGGAAAAAATGTTTGTAACACTTGTAACAAAGAATTAATATCCAGAGTATATAAGGAGTATCAAAAAGTTAACAAATAATATCTTAAATACTTAGCATAAAAAGGATATGAACACATAACTGACGTAAGAATAAACAAAAATACCCAACAAATATATAAAAAGATGTTTAGCATCACTAAGGAAGTTGAGAAATGCAAAAGTCAGAAATTCTGTATGCAACATTTGATAATATCAAGACAATGGTTTCAACAGGCTGTTAGTGGATATGTAATGTTAGTGGCTGTTGGTGGGTACAACTTTTCTCTAGAGATCAAGTTGACAGACTCTCCTAAATTTAACTATATATACCATGTGAGTCTGTGGTTTCTTATGGTGTATCTATCTACTCAAGAAAGATGCTTGCTTGTGTGCTTAATGAAGCATATGCAAAAATATTCACTGCAGCCTATTTGTGGTACTGAAATCTGGGAAACACGTAAAATGTCCATCAACTAGAGATGAGTAAATAAACGGAGGTGTATTCATGCTAGAGAACACTGTGTAGCAATTCCATAACGCACATGATCTCTTTGAACCAACATGGAGAGATCTCTCAGAGATGTCACTGACCGACAACTGTAGGTTGACATATATAGTATGTCATTAATGAGAGAGAGAGAGAGAGAGAGAGAAGAAAAGAAAAGAAAAGAAAAGAGGAAAGAAAAGGAAAGAAAAAAGAAAAGAAAAGAAAAAAAAGAAAAGAGAAAAGAAAGAAAGAGGGAGGAAGGGAGGAAAGAAGGGAGGGAGGAAGGAAGGAAAAGCCACTGAATAGTCCTATTTTCTTTAGATATAAGGGTCAGTAAGGAAATGTATAGAAAAAGATTTGAAAGAATATATAACTTGCTAGGTACTGTAGTTACTTGTGGGATCTGGGACAGGGGATTGAGATCAGGCAAAGCAGTTTATTTAGCTTTATGATTATAGAATCATAAGGCTAAATAACTTCCTTTTTTAACAAGAAGAGAAGATGTTACAAGAAAACAATGTATTCATGCATAATTTGGGTAATTAAAAACAAAGTGGATTTTTATTAAAGGATTAGGAGTTGGCCTAGGAAAGGCGAAAGTTTGGAACCTGCTCCCTCTGCTGGGGGTCCTATGGACCATGGTGACTTGTCTCTGCCTATGCCTCAACTGTTGTGCTTGTGAATCTCCTTGACCCCTGAATGTGGGGTATGAGCCAGCTCTCTCCCTCAGCACAACTGAATGCCCACAAATAGGACATAGCCAGGGGGCCAGATGATAAGGGTTTCTGTGTTCAGAGAAGTTCAGAGACTGAAAGGAGAGAAGGTCATGGAAGGTCAAGCCCTGGCAGGTAGGTACCAACATTCAGAGTCTGTGTGCCTCTCCCCATGCTTTCTCTTTGTTTATCAGCAGCACCCCTACCCTCGAGGCACTCTGTCTAGACTTTGAGAGACTGCTCCTCTCAGCTCACTTTGAGGCTAGGCAGGGTGAAGAACAGAAGGACCATCTGGAATAGCATCAGAATCAGAAAAAAAGGTGAGTAGAAATCAAAACAGAATCAGAGCTGGAAAGGGCCAGCGATAGAGGCTGGAGTCTGCACCATGAGCAAAGGTTCTTTTAACATTCATGGATAGTAGTGGCGATGCAGCCACTACCCACCTCTTACCAACATGAACCAAAACATCTTTTACCCATAAGGGTGGTAATCCTACTTCCCACTTCAGTTAACCAAGTAAGAGATGAAGCAGGCAGCCCACCAGGAGAGGACACAGAAAGTCACTGTTTCCACTGGAGAGGTACAAACAGAGCTCAAGGTAGAGGGTGCAGCCGTCCTAAGGCATGATCCAAAGGCCTGGGCCAAGATGGCTAGAGGTGCTGATAGCATATCTGCAGGAAATGGAATCCTGGGGGTGGTGTGGTAAAGAAAAAAAAAACCCTCTGGTTTTAATAGATCCATTCCTAAGGTTACCCAAAAAGTTCAAACCAAAGCATCGCCCTTACCTTCCTCCACCCACTCTACAATGACTTCAGAGAAGAGTTGTGGGAACTAAAGCACTCCATCCCAAGAACAAGAAGGACTTCCTTTGAGGTTAAGGTGTGAAATGACAAAGCCTACAGCATCTAAAGTCATCCCATTGCTAAGGCTTGCTGCCTCTACCTCCAGAGCCTAAGCACATAAGGGAGATGAGCGCTTTATCAAGGTTCTGAAAATGAATAGATAAGAAAAGTTTCTTTGGTATCTTTTTGAGCTGAATGGCCTGCCATTAAAAGAGAGAGATTTATTTTCCTATTTCTGAAAGGCTCAAAGGGCATAATTTGAAAACGGGGAGAATTCTTTGTGTAATAACATGAGGTATTAATTTTACTGTGGGTAATTATAGAGCAACTTCAAAAATGCTTCTCTTTTTCCTTATGGGTTTATAATATCCAGTCTAAAAGAATTAACGGGTGGCTGTGTGTGTGTGTGTGTATGCATGTTTGTCTAATCTAATAGTTACCAAATGGACAACTAGAATAATGAAGAGGAATATCTACTTCACACAGTGGCAGTGAAAAACCTGAACTAGCCGTGGAGAACCTATATCCATGTGGACAGTCCTGTTGGGATGTGGCAGTATTATTCTAGACCAGCAGTTCCAATAGAACATTCTGTGATGATGAGAGTATGATACACCTGCACTAGCCAATACAGGAGCCATTAGTCACATGTAGTTATTAAGCACTTGAAATATGGTTAAGGCAACTGAGGGCTTTTCATTTTATTTAATGTTAATTAATCAGTCATATTTAATTAAATAGCCATATATGGTTAAGTTTATCTTGTTTGTTTGGGGCAGTTTGCCAAAGGGTAGAGGAATATGCATAACAGAGGTTGATAACAGAAGAGAGTACCAAATACATGAGAAACACTTGACAGATGAGGCCAAGAGCAAGCACCATGGTGGCATAAAACACCTCTGGCATCTCAAATCTTCTCACGGATCTGCTGTATACATAAAAACCTCACAAGTGACATTTTCAGAAAAATCCAAGGAAAGGGGGTGTATTAGTGAAATGCAGTGATGTTGAATAGGTATAGCAAATTCAGAACGGTGGAAGAGAGCAATCCTGATGATATATGGGTGATACCTTCATCTCCATTCCTGTTAGTGAGAGGCCTCACTTTGATGACTGGCCAAAGGAAGCAGAAGGTTGGACAGTGGTGGGACTGGACTTCCCTATCTTCTATAGGCACTGACTCAGGAGGCAGAGTGATGGGTCGAGGGAGGACTCAACTTTCTAACCTTTCAGAAGATCCCTTGGGCCCTTTGGGCAAGGTGGTGCTTTAGATGATGTGAAAACTATTAAAAGCTTAGGCAATCAGTGAGCCCAATACCCCTCCTCTCCACCCATCCCCAAGGTATGGAGTGACAATATAATCTTCTTGTCATGTGCCATCTCTATTCTCAAGGCCAAATCTCCTAAGCCATATGATAAGAACATGACATCTATCTTGTATGCCCCTGGGTCAGAACTCAGGATGCACACTAGCCAGGGCCCAAACTGCAGTTGCTACTAGGAGGTAAAATTTGTACTGTTGACCTTGTAACTGCTTTGGGATGGTAGTAATCAGAAGCCACTCCAGGGAATATCTAAGAAAACTGATCAAGTTTGGGCCAAGGGAAGCAGCACCTGGGTGGCTTAGTGGTTGAGCTTGGGCCTTTGGCTCAGATGGTGATCCTGCGGTCCTGGGATCTAGTCTGGTATCAGGCTCCCCACAGGGAGCCTGCTTCTCCTTCTGCTTGTGTCTCTCTGCCTCTCTCTCGGTCCTTCATGAATAAATAAAATCTTAAAAAAAAAAAAAAGTTGGGGCAAGGGAAGAAGCAGAGAAGAGACAGATGAGAAGAAAGAAAAGCACAAAAGGAGATCTTATATCCTATCGATCTCTCACCAATGGAAATTTACCAAAGGAGCTTCCTGAAACAGTTCTAACGATAATAGAACTTCCTGGCTCAGTGGCCTCCAGTACCTTCCTGCAGCCACAAGATAGAAGCTAAAGTCCTATGCTTAGCAATCAAGGCCCAAGCTCACTGGGCCAGGTTCTACCTACACAATAATCCGCATACCTCGTTCGTCCCAAAGAAACTGAACCTTTCACTTCTCCCACATACATATGATGATTTGGGCTTCTACATCATCTTTATATCAGCTACTCCCACCACCTAGTCCACCCTAACCACATCCTTCCTTTTCCAACCACTTAAGACCCAGCTAATATTGTCCCTTTCTGGAAGAATTCCCCAACTAACCAATTCAGAGGGAGGTCTTCCTTCTTTTAGTACATCTAGATTTCTTGAGAAATTTCTTTCTTTATTATTTAACTCTTCAAATGGCTGATACCCTACTAGATGGAACCCAATGCAAGAATGGGATTGATTTTTTTTTAATCATCTGTATATTTCCCACAGCACCTAGCATGGAGTGTGGAAATCAGCAGACAACTCGGTGTGCTTTGGTTAATTTCTACAAACATATTCTGAGTACTAAATCTGTTCTAGGAACAATACTACGTACATGTTCCAGCCAGAGTTGATACAGATAACCAATAGGTGGCTCTAGTTTATTAGTACATTTACCCCATCTTCAGACATAGCTGGAAGAGTCCCTAATTCCACGGACTCTCCAAGGGCTGGAGAGTTTTCCTTTGATGAAAGTGTCTATTCCCTATATCAGAACTGACTCTTCCTTTTATCACAACCTCACTCCCCATACTGCTCTTGAATATCTCAAAAACCTGAAAGCATTCAAGGAGGTTAGATATAATCCATGGTAAAATCACCTCAACTCTCAGTACTTAGCAAACTTAGCTCTCTCTGTAATGATAAGCAAAGAAATAAATTAAAACGTGAGACAAACAAATCTAACAATTCTAAAGAAATGCTCCAATCTGAGGAATAATTTTTCCCACATAATCTCAAAGGATATTGTATCAAGAGGAACAATATAACAATATCAGGAAAAAAAAACCCCCAACAATGTATGGTGAGAAAAAAAGTGTGACTACAGAGGATCCCTGGGTGGCGCAGCGGTTTGGCGCCTGCCTTTGGCCCAGGGTGCGATCCGAGAGACCCTGGATCAAATCCCACGTTGGGCTCCCGGTGCATGGAGCCTGCTTCTCTCTCTGCCTGTGTCTCTGCCTCTCTCTCTGTGACTATCATAAATAAAAAAAGATTTTTTAAAATTTAAAAAAAATGTGACTACAGAACTACACAAACTAAATCCCAGTGGAAGCAGTGAACAGAACTATATACTACAGAACACAGAACCAGTGAATTAGTGGTAAATTTGAAAGAAATTCTGAGATTAAGGAAAAACTTAAAAAGAAGAAAATAAAAAGATCCACAAGGAAACCCAAGACAAGGAAAAATAAATATAAAAGAAGTTTTAGAAGAAGAAAACTGATTAGATGAAGACTTAATGATCAAAGAAATAGCTGAAGATGTGACAGGTGACAGGTGCAGGATTACAGATGTCATGGATATAGGAATAAACAAATTTAGTGCACAAATAAATAAGACGAATTCAGTTGTTAGTGAATGCTTTAGAAGAAAAAATAAAACAACACAATAGAGTGACTTAGAGCGATAGAATACCTACTTGAGATTGGGTGGCCAGAAAAAGATTCTCTGACAAACACACTTAATTCTAAATGAAAAGAAGGCATTGGTTGTGAGAAGTCTTCTGGGCAGAATGCCTAGTGCCAAAGCCCAAGGTAAAAGCATTGTGTGGATAAGGGTAAGGAATAAGGCTAGCATAACTAGAGCACAGTGAGCAAAAGGGTGAGTGGTATGAGAAGAGTTTGGAGAGGTAGTCTAGGGGAAGATTATATAATATAAAGCATGGTAAGAAGTATAAGTATGAGAGAAGCCATGGAAGAGTTTTCAGTTAGAAAAATGATCACTTTGTCTTCAGAGTTGTATACTGATTTAGAAAGGTAAAAGCAGAAACAGGGGACCAGTTAGGATCCTATTTCAGTAGTCTAGGAAAAGGATGACAGTAAACTTGGACTTGAGTTTCTGCAGGGGATATGGACACAGCAGATGGATTAAAAATAAATAGATAGGCAAAGATACATAAAGCAAGAAAAAAATCAGAAGTAGCAATAGAAATAAAAGGCTAAATAAGGGGCACCTGAGTAGCTTAGTGGTTGAGCATCTGCCTTTGGCTCAGGGCATGATCCCAGGACCCTGGGATGGAGTCCTGCATCAGTCTCCCCACAGGGAGCCTGCTTCTCTCTCTGCCTACATTTCTGCCTCTCTCTGTGTCTATCATGAATAAATAAAATATTTTTTTAAAAGGCTAAATAAAATCAAAGTATTAATTTGTTATGATGTTCCAAAATAAAGATATTTATAAACATCTCTGGGATGAACAACAGCTTACAAAATAATTAAAACAACCAGGAAGAAAGAGAGGTAATTCAAGAAAAAATGGCAAAACCATTATCATAATGGTTACCTTTAACATACTTATCTGTATATTTGATAACAGATTAAGTAGACAACTAAGAATATAGAGAACCTATTATTAATAATTAAACACTAGGGGATCCCTGGGTGGCTCAGTGGTTTAGTGCCTGCCTTTGGCCCAGGGTGCGATCCTGGAGTCCCGGGATCGAGTCCCATGTTGGGCTCCCGGCATGGAGCCTGCTTCTCCCTCCTCCTGTGTCTCTGCCTCTCTCTCTCTCTCTCTCTCTCTCTCTGTCTATCATAAATGAATAAATAAATCTTTAAAAAATTAAACACTATATCCCATTAATATTGAATATACATTCTGGTCAGAAAGTTGTAAGAATAACTTTACCATATTTCCCAAAATGAAAATTTAATTGCCCGTATTCTTCAATTACAATATTAAAACAACAGAAATAAAAATTAAAAGATTAAATAAAAATCTCAACCACCTTGAAATTTTTTTAAACTCCCTATCTAAGTAAATGTAAGCCAAAAAGTCTTAGTATCAGCTATCATGCTACATATTAAATACATATGGGATGGATTATGAAAAAAAGTCCTTAAAACATGAAGAATAATTCCAGGATGTAGAAATCTGGGAATAGTATTGCTCATACCCTAACAACAATAATGACAACAACAACAGCAGCTGGATAAACCAGAAAACTGTAACATTTCCTGAACCCATTAGAGATTTGAGATCACAGGACAATCAAAAAGCCTTAAGTTTAAGGAAAGACAGGTACCATCAATGAGAGATGGAACATGAGCAAAGGTTCATCTTTGGCAAAGCACAAAAAGAAACACTGGACACCATAGAAGGTAAGAAAAATTCACATAAAATTGTCAAACAAATTACTAAAGGCAAAGCATGGGCAATGTGACAATATGTGACTCTTGGGAGTCACAGACTCAAGGAAATTCACACCTCTCACATGCAATTCTCCACAGACCTCTACTGGATGCTCTGGTTCTGGGGATTCTCAGTGATCCTGACCTGTCTCTCCATGATGTCAAATTCGTCTTTGTATCTTTGGTGGGTCTTGGTCAGGAGACAGTATTGTATCCTTCCCACAGTGGTATAACACTTCTAAAGATCTGGAGCCAGATAATTTTCTGACCATCACCAAAAGCAATGAACTTTGCAGCCTGCCTAAGACTGAGGCCAGACCAGAATGACATAGGATTCTCACTGGTCCCCACCTCTAGGCTAGCAAACCTGAGTATCAAGCAACAGAAGATTATGGCCAAGAAGGGGTACGAGTGCACTCAGAAAATCCCTCTGAGATGCAAGTGTACTGGGAAGTCTCAAAGCTGCAGGTGGAGTGGGATTGTTAAAAGGGCATGGGGTGCACCTGGATGGCTCGGTTGGTTAAGTGTCCGACTCTTGATTTCAGCTCAGGTCATGATCTCAGGGCCCTGGGATTGAGCAATCATCCCCCACTTTATTGGGATCTAGCTCAGTAAGGAGTCTGTTTCTCTTTCTCTCCCTCTGCCCCTTCCCTTGCTTGTATACTTCCTTTCAATCAAATAAAAATAAATTAATATATAAATAATTCTTTTAAAACTCCCTGGAACTCACCCCTATAATAAGCAAAATATTTTGAAGCTGAAGGTGACTAAAAGCAAATATAAGAATAAAAAAGATCTCAAACCCAAGTTCATAAACTAAACATACTCAATGCCCCATATTTATAGTGTAAGAGAAGAACTGTGCACATTTCCAGAAAAATATCATATTTACATCATGATTCTACATACACATGATTATTTCACACACATAGGTAAGTATGTAAAAAAAAAAACCCTATAAGACGGGGGTTCTTGGTGGCTCAGTCAGTTGGGTGCCTGCCTTCAGCTTGATATATATCTGTGATAGAAATATTAGGTTAGATAAGTTAAAGGTCTGAGTGGAAAAAATGAATGACAGGTATGAACAGATAGGGAATTTCAGCAGAAATATGGAATTATAAGAAAGAATTAAATGGAAATTCTAGAAATAAAAAAATTTAGTAAGGGAGCTGAAGAATGCCTTTGAAAGCCTCGATGCAGACTCAACATAGCCAAGGAAAGAATTGGGGAACCTAAAGATAGGGTAACACAAATTATTCAACTGAAACACAAAGAGAAGAAAATGTATTTAAAAAGCCAAACCCCAAACAAACAAAAACCAGAGCAGAGTATCCAGAAGCTATGAGGCAATATTAAATGGTATACCATATGTGTAATTAGGATCCCAGAAGAAGGAAACAGAGTTGAAGAGAAAGAAGAAGAATTTAGAATCTTTAGTATATTAATCACTGTTGTTTTAAATTTATGGTCTGATAATCCCAGCATCCCTGCCATATCTAGTCTAATTCTGATGCTTGCTCTGTCTCTTCAAAATGAGATTTTTGTTTGTTTGTTTTCCTTTTAGTATGGCTTATAGTCTGTTGTTGAAAGGAAGACATGATGCGCTTAGTAAAACTAACTGTGGTGAGTAGGTCTTAGTAAGTAGTGGTAAGGTGTTGAGAGAGTAGAAGTGTTTACGATCTGATGATTAAGTCTCGGGCTTTTGATAAACCTGTGCCCATGGACTGTCAATTTCACCATATTTCTTGAGTTTTCCCCCCTTTAGGGGAGAGGTGATGGCAAAAAGGGACTAGAGTTGATATTTCCCTTCTGCACTTGGAAGGCAAGAGT
The DNA here is from genome assembly GCF_018345385.1 of Vulpes lagopus. Classification (NCBI taxonomy): domain Eukaryota; kingdom Metazoa; phylum Chordata; class Mammalia; order Carnivora; family Canidae; genus Vulpes; species Vulpes lagopus. Next base: position 112,135,754 of record NC_054830.1, on the reverse strand, counting down.
GAACTAGAGTTGGGTAATTTCCCTCCCCCAGGATAATTAAGCTCTGATAAAACCCCAACAGATTATGCTCTAATAAAATAATTTCTCCTGAGGGTAGGCCTTGTTATGAACAGAATATGATGGCATAATTCAAAATGGTGTCTTTCTCTACCCCTGTTGGAAGCATGAGAGGATTTTTCTGTGATTTTCACTGTGAGAACCTGATAGATTTTGGAGGGTAAAACTCACAAATGCATGAAAGCCTTCTAATAACTGGGATTCCCCTGGACTTTTGATTGCTTAAACTGGTCCACACTGAACCTCCAGCAGTTTGTTAATCACAATTTAAATTTTTCTATTCCAGTACTCATTCCCATGGAGGTGGGTTCCTGCTCCAGTAAGTTGTGATTCTATCTACCTTTATATCTCCAATTTAAGGGACAGAGGTTTGTCCTTTGACCTCACTTCTCAGATAGATCTAAAAGAGTTGCTGATTTTTCAATTCAGCTTTTTTACTTGTTAAGATGGAATGGCAACTTGTAAGCTCCTTATATGATGGACTAGAAACCAGAAGTATGAAATATCTTTTCAGATAAATAAAAGCTGATCATTCATGACCCACAGACCTGCCCCAAAAAACTTGGAAATATACAAAGAAATAAAGGCGTCTAGGAAAGGATAAATAAAAAATATATCTTTTCAAATTATTAATCACCTAAAAGATAACTGACTGTCTAAAGCAAAAAAGAGTAACATATGATTACAGCATATGATAAAGACATTTATGACAACTATAGCCCAAAATTAGGAGGTAGAAATTGGGTGCATTACTACAAGATTCTTAACCTGAAGTAGTATGATATTACTGGAAAGATGACTGTGATTAATAAATACTGTATTATAAACCCTAGAACAACCACTAAAATTTGTTTGAAAGAAGTATAAATAACACCAATAATGGAGAAAAAATGGAATCATAAAATATAACCCAAAAGCAGGCAGAAAAAAAGGGAAAAGAATAGATGGAACAAATAGGTATCAGCTAGAAAAATTATAGATTTTCATTCAATTAGATTACAATTATATTAAATATAAATGTTCTAAACACACAAAATAAAAAACAGATTATCAAATTGGGTGAAAAAAGCAAGACAATTATATACATATAGAAGAAACCAACTTTAAATATAAAGACAGGTTAAAATGTAAAGATAGGTTAAAATTATGTCAAAAGAATTAAAGAAAGCCACAGACTAGGGGAAAAAACCTTAGCAAAATATATATCTGATTAAAAGCTGTTATCCAAAATATGCAAGGAACTCTTAAAACTCAAAAATAAGCCAATGAAAAAATGGGCAAATAATATCTGGCCACCTTAACAAAGAAGAAAATAAGGACATCAAAAGATGCTCAGCATCACATGCCATTAAGGAATTGCAAATTAAAACAATGAGATACTACTACACACCTATTAGAATGTTGAGAAACCAAACACCAACAACACTAAATGCCAAGTGAGAATGTGAAGCAACAGGAATTCTCATTCATTGCTGGCGGTAGTGAAAAGGGGGTACAAGTCACTCTGGAAGATAGTTTGGCAGTTCCTTACAAAGTTTCTTACATAGTTTTACCATACGACCCAGAACTGTGTTCCTTGGCATTTACCCAAATGAGCTGAAAACATAAGTCCACACAAAAAACAACACACAGATGTTTACAGCAGTTTAGTCATAATTTCCAAAACCTAGAAGCACCCAAGATGTCCTTTAGTAGGTGAATGTACATACAACCAATATACTTCCAAATAATATTATTCACCAATATAGAAAAATTATCCATCAAGCCATGAAAATACATGGAAGAATCTTTTTTTTTTTTTAAAGATTTTCTTTATTTATTCATGAGAGACACAGAGAGAGAGAGGCAGAGACACAGGCAGAGGGAGAAGCTCTATCCCGGAACTCCAGGATCACACCCCAAGCCAAAGGCAGACGCTCAACCGCTGAGCCATCCAGGCATCCCTACATGGAAGAATCTTAAATGTATGTTGCTATATAGAAGAAGCTAACCCAGGTGTGCCTGGGTGGCTCAGTTGGTTAAGTGTCCACCTTTGGCTCCAGTCATGATTCTAGGGTCCTGATACCAAGCCCCGCATCAGGCTTGTGCTCTCGTTCTCTCTCTGTCAAATAAACAAATAAAATCTGTTTTTTAAAAAAGAAAAGAAGCCAATCTGAAAAGGCTACATAATGTATGACTCCAACTACATGACACTCTGGAAAAGGCAAAACTATGGAGACAGTAAAAGGATCAATGGTGGCCAGGTGTCCAAGGAGAGAGGATGAATGAATGAATAGGTGAAGTACAAAGCATTTTTAGGGCTGTGAAACTATTCAGTATGATACAGTACAGGTGGATACATGTCATTATACATTTGTCAAAATCTATAGAACTGTGTAAGACAAAGAATGAACTCTAACACAAACTATGGACAATGAACTCTAACACAAACTATGGACATTAGTTAATAATAATATAATCAATATCTGCTCAAGAACTGTGACAAGTATATCAAATTAATGCAAGATGTTAATAACAGCAGAAACTGTATGGGGTAGGAAAAAAGGAAAATGGGAAAACTCTGTACTTTCCTTTTTTTAAAAAAAGTTTTATTTAAGTAATCTTTATACCCATTGTGAAGCTTGAACTCACAACCCTTAGATCAAAAGTTGCATGCTCTTCTGAATAAACCACGCAAGTGCCCCAAAATTCTGTAGCTTCTACTCAGTTTTTATTTAAACCTAAAATTTCTTTAAAAAATTAAGCCTATTGATTTAAAAGTAAAATGATGGAAAATAATATAAAATTAAAATACAAATCAAAAGAAAGCTGGAATGGCCATATTAATAACAGACAAAATAGACTTTAGAATAAGAAATATCATCAGGTATAAGAAAGACATGATAAAAAAAAGAGGGGGGGGTAAATTAACCAGAGGACATAACAATCCTAATTGTGCACATACCTAACAAAGAGCTTTAGAACATACGAAGCAAAAACTAACAGAAATGAGTAGAATTCATAGATACATAATTACAGTTAAATTTCAACCCTCTTCAGTAATAGATTAAACAAAAAGAAAATAAGTAAGGATATAGAAAATGTAAACAGTATCAACCAACTTGACATTTATAGTCTGCTCAACTCAGCAATAAAATAAACATTTTTTCAAATGCACATGAAACATGTACTAAGTATGCTCTATTCTTTGTCATAAAATGATCTTCAACAGATTTAAAACTAAAATCATGCAAAGTGTGTTCCCTAACAACAGAATAAAATTAGAAGTAAAAAAAGAAAGATTATCTGGAAAATCCCCAAACATTTGGCAATTAAGCAACATGGTTCCAAATAACTCATGAGTCACAGTGGAAGTCATAAAGGAAATCAGAAAATATTTTGAATTGTATTTAAATGAAAAGCCATATCATATGTATGTGATGACCTTGACCAAGTGATCAAGGTTTCCATCACCAGTAGTCACGTTGATATCACATGCATCATACTTTTAGTCTAATCATGAGAAAACATAAGACAAACCTAAGTTGAAGGCCCTTTTATAAAATATCTACTACTCTTTAAAATTATTAATAGTATATAAAATAAGAAAAGAACAAATGAAGGAGACACATAACTAAATGTACAGTGGTGTCCTGGATTGGATCTTTGAACAGAAAGAGACATTAGTAGAAAAGTTGGTGAAATCTGAATACAGTTTTAATCTTATGATAATAGCAATATATCACTATATCAATATAGTTGTGTAAAGTTGTTAGTATTAGAGGAAACTGGGTGAAATATATATGATAACCCTCTGTCCTATCTTTGCAACTGTTTTATAAATCTAAAACTATCCCAATATTAAAAGTTTTATTAAAATTTGTGCATGATATAGCCAAAACAGGGTTGCATAGAAATGTGTATCACTAAATGCTTATATAAGAATAGAAGAAACAGGGTAGCCCAGGTGGCTCAGCGGTTTAGCACTGCCTTCAGCCCAGGGCCTGATCCTGGAGACCCACGATGGAGTCCCACATCAGGCTCCCTGCATGGAGCCTGTTTCTCCCTCTGCCTGTGTCTCTGCCTCTCTCTCTCTCTCGAATAAATAAATAAATAAAATCTTTAAAAAAAAAATAGAAGATACACTTACAGTCACTATTTCAACCTTCTACCTTAAAAGTATAGAAAAAGAAGAGAAAATTAAATGCAGAGCAAGCAGAAAGAAGGAAATTACTGGTTAGCATAGAAATCAATGGAACTAGAAACAGAGAAATAATAAGAGAAAAATCCATGAAACCAAAAAATAGCTCATGGAAAAAACCAATAAAACACAAATTTCTAGTCAAAATGATATTTTTAATAAAGAGACAAATTACCTACATCAAGGATGAAAGAAGGGCTATCACTTCATACCACTGGAAAAATTCCTTAAAAGACATAAACTACCAAAGGCTCATTCAAGAAGCACTAAGTAGAAGACCATTCAAAACGAAATTCACCACTCTTTTCTTGAAAGAGGTCTGAGCATTAAGCACAACTTAAAAAATAGAGACTAAGAGAACATTATACTAAATAACTCTTTCCTTAAAATTGGCCTGGCCACAGGATTAAATCTGTAAACAGCATGTAATCTTTTTTCCTATAGTAATGTAAAAAATAAGTTAAATCTCAAAAAGACATTTTTCACTGTTCTAAGTTGCAGGATTTTAAACATTTTTTTCTATATAATACAGCATCACTTAAAATTTTATTTAAAAGCAATTAAGGCGGGCAGCCCTGGTGGCTCAGCAGTTTAGCGCAGCCTACAGCCCGGGGGGTAATCCTGGAGACCTGGGATCAAGTCCCATGTCGGGCTCCCAGCATGGAGCCTGCTTCTCTCTCTGCCTCTCTCTCTCTCTCTCTCTCTCTCTGTGTATGTGTGTGTGTGTGTGTGTGTGTATCTCTCATGAATAGATAAAATCTTTAAAAAAATAAATAAATAATAAATAAAAATAAATAAAAGCAATTAAGGCCTGCTTTCAGATGCAAATGATCCTTAGTGGGAACAATGTGCCTCAGCCTGTATCCAAATATTTCCCCTGTCATGGTTTCTCAAAAAGCATGTCATAACTGGTTTTATACAGATGGTATCAATGCTGTTTAAAATAATAAGAAGATTGAGCTGGGCCTGCTAATACTGAAGAGAAGAAACTTGAAGACAAGGATGGTTTAACCCTTGACACTGCTAAGTATTGAATACAAGATGACAGTCAGAGGAATTTAGTTCTCAGTCACCAATCTCACAGAACCAGTGGCTCAGGACCCTGCTACCTTAATTTCTCTTTGACCAAAGGTCTCAACATCAGAAATTTTTCACTGTTTAAAAAGCTTGATGAAGCAGTTGATGAAAACTTAAGAAACACCCCTAAATACAGCATTGTCTTGTTTATATCCAATGGACTTATGTTTCCAAAGAGGTGGGGGGAAAAAAGAAGAAATAATTAACTAGAATAATCTTATACTAATCAAATTGTATTCCAACAAAAAAAAAACACTGGGCACAAATGGGTTCACTGTGGAGTCTACCAAACATTTAAGGGAGAAATACTAGTTATTCTAAACAAACTCTTCTGCACAATGGAAGAGAAAGAACCACTTTCCAACCAATTTTATGAAGTCAGCATTACCCTTCTAACACAAACCATTAAAAAACATAACATGGGGAAAAAAACTATAGACCAACATTTCCCATGAACATGGATACAAAAATCTGTAACAAAATATTAGCAAATCAAATCCATCAATATATCAAATAGATAACATCATGACTAAGTGGAGTTTATCCCAGGAATGAAAGGTGAGTTCAATACTTAAAACTTAATTAATGTAATTCATAACATCAAGAGACTAAAGAAAAATCCCATATGATTGATTATATCAGTATTTAAAGAAATAGCATTTGACAAAATTCAACTTCCATTCATTATAAATACAGCAAACCATGAAGAGAAAGGAATATCCATAATCTGACAAAGTGATATGCATAAAACCTTTAACTTATGTCATACATAAATAGTGAAGAACTGAATGTTTCTCCTTAAGACGAAAAATGAGACAAAGAGATTTGCCCTCACCATTTCTATTCACCATTATATTGTAGGTCCTACCCTGTGCAGGTAGGGTAAGAAAATTGGAGACCTATGTATTAGAAACAAAAAATAAATTGTCTCTATTTCCAGAGGTGCTAGTCTACATGTAAAATTGTGAAGAATTTAAAACAAAGCTACTAGGATGAACTAATAGTTAAGATAGGTCACTGGGCAAAAAGTCAAAATAAAAAAATCAGTTGTATTTCTATGAATTACCAATGAACAAGGGAAATTTAAATTTAAAAAAGTACCACTTAGATAAAAAAATATGAAGTACTTAGGCATAAACATAACAAAATATGTGAAGGTTTGTTGTATGCTATAACAACAACAACAAAACTGATAATATCAATCAAATAAGACTTAAATAATGGAGACAGTGTTCATGGATTTTAAGGCATAATATTGTTAAGATGTTAATTCTATCTCAATTAATCTATAGATTCAATATAATCCAAACAAAATCCAAGCACACACACAAATTAGTTGTATTTCTATATACTAGCAATCAAAATCTCAGAAGCAAATTAAGAAAACATTTTCATTTAAAGTAGCATCAAAAGAAAAAGATACTGAGAAATAAATTTAATCCGTGAGGCACAAGACTCATGCACTAAAAACTGTAAGTCACTGTCCAAAGAAAGTAAAGGCTTGGGCCCCTGCTGGCTCAATCAGAAGAGCTTGTGACTCTTGATCTTGGGGTCATGAATTTATGTCCTGTGACGGGTGTAGTGATTATAAATAGACAAACTTAAAAAAAAGAAATTAAAAACTTAAATAAGGTGAAAGATATCTCATATTCATGGACTATAAGACAATATTGTTAAAGCAATACTCCTCAAAGATAGCAATAGATTGAGTGCAGTCCCAATCAAAATCCTAATGGCTCGTTTTTTTTATCAATGGAACAGCTAATCCTAAAATTCATATGGTATTGCAAGAAAACACAAATAGCCAAAACAATATTCAAAAAATTGGAAGACTCACCTTTATCAATTTTAGAACTTATTATAGGGACCCCTGGTTGGCTCAGTGGTTAAGCATCTGCCTTTGGCTTAGGGTGTGACCCTGGGATCCTGGGATTGATTCCCACACTGCGTTCCTTACAGGGAGCCTGTTTCTCTCTCTGCCTATGTCTCTACCTCTCTCTGTGTATCTCTCATGAACAAATAAATACATAAAATCTTTAAAAATATATAATTTATTTTTTTTAATTTTTATTTATGATTAGTCACAGAGAGAGAGAGAGAGAGACATAGGCAGAGGGAGAAGCAGGCGCCATGCACCGGGAGCCCGATGTAGGACTCGATCCCGGGTCTCCAGGATCGCGCCCTGGACTAAAGGCAGGCGCTAAACCTCTGCGCCACCCAGGGATCCCCTAAAAATATATAATTTATTATAAAGCTATAGTTATTAAAGCAGTGTAGTATTAGCATAGACACATAGGTCATGAAATAGAACTGAGAGCCCAAAAATGAATCTATATATCTATGATCAATTGATTTTTCTTTATTTACAGCAGTATCAAGACCTAAATGTAAGAGTTAAAACCACAGAACTCTTAGAAGGAACACTGAGCTAAGTCTTCATGACTTTGGATTTAGCAATGGCTTCTGAGATATGATACCTAATGCACTAATGACCAAAGAAAAAAGAAGATAAACTGGATTCCATTAAAATTTAAAAATAGGGCAGCCCCAGTGGCTCAGCAGTTTAGCACCAACTTCAGCTGGGGGTGTGATCCTGGAGACCTGGGATTGAGTCCCACGTTGGGCTCCCTGCATGGAGTCTGCTTCTCCCTCTGCCTGTGTCTCTGCCTCTCTCTCTCTCTGTATTTGTCATGAATAAATAAAATCTTTAAAAAATTTTAAAAATATTTGTGTTTCAAGGGACATCAAAAAAGAAAAAGATAACCTACAGAATGGGAGAAAACAAAGAAAATACTGGGTCTAGTACCCAGAATACATAAATAACTCATACAAGTCAATGATGACAAAAAACAAATAGCCAAAATAACAAATGACAAACAATCCAATTTAAAATTAGGCAAAGGACTTGAACACACAACTCTCTAAAGAAGATATACCAACAGCCAATAAACACATGATAAAATGCTCAACATCATTATTATTACTGAAACACAAATCAAAACCACAATGAGACATCATTTTACAGCTAATAGGAAGGCTGTAATTTTCTTGAAAAAAGGAAAATAACAAATGTTGGTGAAAATGTGGATAAATTAGAATGTAAAACAGGCAGCTACAGTGAAAAATACTTTGGAGTTCCTCAATAAGTCAAACATAGAATTACTACATGACTTGGTGATTCTACTCCTCAGTGTAAAATCAAAGAACTGAAAACAACTGTTTAAACAAAAACTTGTACATGAATGTTCATAACAGCATTATTTACAATAGCCAAAAATATGAACAATCCAGATATTCATCAACTCATGATTAGAAAAATAAAATATGACCTATACATATGTATTTGCTTCTTAGGGCTACAGTAATAATTCCCACAAACTGAGTAACTTAAACAAGAGAAATTCATTCTCTCACAATGCTGGAGGCAGAAATCTATAATCAAGGCATCAGCAAGCTACACTCCCTCCAAAGTTGCTAAGGGAGAATCTTTCCTTGCCTCTTCTAGCTTCTATTGACTTCAGACAGTCCCTGACTTCTTTGGCTGCATCACTCCCATCTCTGGCTCTGTCTTCACATGGCCTTTGCCTTTTCTCTGTCTTCTCTTCTGTTTCTTATAAGGACACCCGTCCTCAGATTTAACACCCAACAGATAATCTAGGGTGTTCTCATCTTAAGACCTTTAGTTTAATTTATCTGTGATAACCATTTTTCCAAAAAATGTCACACTCATAGGTTCTGGGGGTTAAGATGTGATATATTTTTTGGGAAGGGCCACTATTCAACCCATTATATCATGCAATGAATCATTATTCAGCTATAAAAAGAAATGAAGTAGTGATACATCCTACAACATGGATAATTTTGAAAACCTTCTAAGTGAAAAAAGGCAGACACAAAAGGCTACTCATTGTATGATTCCATTTATATGAACTTTCCAAAATAGGCAAATCCGTAGAGACAGAGAGCAGATTAGTGGTTGCCAGGAGCTGGAGAAAGAGGAAATGAGGAGTGATTGTTTAATGAGTACAAGGTGTCCTTTTGGATTGATGAAAATGTTCTAGAAGTGGATAATGGTAGTGGTTGCACAACACTAAGAATGTACTGAATGCCACCGAATTGTGCACTTTTAGAAATGGTAAAGATTGATATGTATATTTTACAACAAAAAGAAAATCTCATCACAATCTTTATTTGTAGAAATCAATAAGCTGTTTTTAAACTTTACATGGAAAACTAAAACAAAAACAAAAAACTAAGCTACCTGCAATAATTTTGACAAAATAGAACAAGGTTGGAGTCTTTGTATTATAGAATTCCAAAGACTTACTTTAAAGCTACAGTAATTATGACATTGTGGTATTAGTGAAAGTATAACCACACAGATTAATGGAAAGGAATAGAGACCAGAAACAGACCTATACATCTATGGTCAGTGTATTTCAACAATGTTTCAAAGGCATTTAATAGAGAAAGAAAGGTGTTTTCAACAAATAATGCTAGAATAATTGGTCATCCATAAATAAATAAATAAATAAATAAATAAATAAACCTCAATTTTTACCTCACATGACACACAAAACTGGCTCAAAATGGATCACACACATAAATGTAAAGTCTAAAACTATAAAACTTCTGGAAGGAAATATAGAAGAAAATCTTTGTGACCTTTTATTAGGCAAAGATCTTTTTTTTTCTTTTTAAAGATTTTATTTATTTATTCATGAGAGACACAGAGAGAGAGAGAGAGAGAGGCAGAGATACACGCAGAGAGAGAAGCAGGCTCCATGCAGGGAGCCTGATGTGGGACTTGATCCCACGACTCTAGGATTACGCCCTGGGCTGAAGGCAGACCCTTAACTGCTGAGCCACCCAGGTGTCCCTAGGCAAAGATTTCTTGATGTAACACAAAAATCATAATCCACAAAAATAGTAAATTAAAGTACTAGGAGAAGTTACTTGTAAAATATATATGATTAAAAAATTTATATCTAACATACATAAAGAATTCTAAAAACTCAGTGAGAAAATAAAAAACTTAATTTTTTTAAAAGGCAGAAAAGCTGAATAGATAATTTACCAAAGAAAACAAACAGAAAAAAAAAAAACAGAAGGCAAAGAAGCACATGAAAAAATACTGACTACTGTTAATCATTAAGGAAAGGAGATGATGAAATACCACTTCACAGCTGTAATGACTTAAATAAAAAGTATAATGGCAATACCAAGCACTGGCAAGGATGTGAAATGACTAGAATTCTCTTATGCTGCTTGTAAGAATGCAATATCATTATAGAAAACAGTATAGACAGTTTTTAAAAATAAATATACAACACTTATAATATGACCCAGTAATCCTGCTTATTGTTATTTATGTAAGAGATGAAAATTTATGTTTATATGAAACTGGCATACAAATACTTACAATAGCTTTATTCATAAACACTAAAAACTAGAAACAACTCAACTAGTGGATCAGCATACAAATGGTGGCACTTCCAAACAATGGAATACTATGCATGAGTCAAAAGGAACAAACTTCTGTCAGCGGTTGAGAGCCTGCCTTCGGCCCAGGGCATGATCCTGGAGTCCCAGGATAGAGTCCCACATTGGGCTCCCCTCAGGGAGCCTGCTTCTGTCTCTCCTGTGTCTCTGCCTCTCTGTGTGTCTCTCATGAATAAATAAATAAAATCCTTAAGAAAAAAATCAATAAATAAACAACAAAGGGAACAAACTTCTGATACAACATAGATGAATATTAAATGCATTATGCTAAGCAAAAAGAGCCACACTCAAAAAACGACATTCTGTATGACTACATTTATATAGACCTCTCAAAAAGGCAAAGCTACATGGATGAAAACGGACTAGTGGTTGTCAACAAGGGCTGAGGTTAGGAAGAAGGACTGACTCTAAAGGGAATGATCAGGGAAGTGTTGGGGGTGATGGAACTCTTCTATAGAACTACAATGGTGGATACATGACCCCATGCATTTATCAACTACCACAGAACTGTGCATTACAAAGAGTAAATTTTAATGTATGAAAATTTATTTTTTTAAATATTTTATTTATTTATTCATGAGAGACACAGAGAGGCAGAGACAGAGGCAGAGGGGGAAGCAGGCTCCTTGCAGGGAGCCTGATGCAGGACTCGATCCCTGGACCCGGGATCATGCTCTGAGCCAAAGGCAGATGCTCAACCACTGAGCTACCTAGGTGTCCTTACTGTATGAAAATTTAAAAACAACCACCAGGATATGGGAAGAAAGGTGAACTTCAGACCATAACAAATTAATCTTAGTCAAACCTATTTATGGCTAACTTATTAACTGTATTACACATGAATGATATAACTGTATTGAAAGACATGGAGAACAAAGGAGCAGACCTAATTCTAGAAAACGGTGTTTTGACTGCATACTATAATGCTGAGGATAAACAGAACTATATACAAATATTGTACTGGAATATGGTTGGTAAAATTTGTTTCTCAAAGGGTTTTGGGTTAGCAGCTCTAAAACGACTTTGTTTTTATTCTAGAGTTGAACAAACAAAAATATCGTGGGAAACGAATCAGGTATTTTCCCGTTGGAAAAGGAAGGTGCCATAAGGCAAAGGGGAGAGCTAGCATGAATTCTGTGGTATTGGAACAGAGATGGAGTTATCAACATGAATTCATGTTTTCTAATATACAGATAAAAAGGCAGAAAAATGAATATAGATGGGTGTGTATACTTGGATTAGTATACCTACATTTATTTTCTAGAAGTAGCTACTGTAAAGTACTAGAAATGATGACAACTCAGCAATAATGAGCACATTTTGTTCTCATATCTTTGTTTTAAATATAATTCTCAATTAAAAGAATGGCTCATAGTAGAACTTTGATTCTAGAGCTGAGGCAGGGAAAATAGAAGATGAGCCTGGACTATCTTTTGGTGTTAGAAAGTAACAAAATGCTTTTTAAAAAATGGAGAGACATGTTGAACGAGCACAGGAGACCACCTCAAAAAGCTCAAAAGGGGCAAACTTGGAAAAACTTGGGCAACAAAATATATAACAAAAATACTGGAGTATAGCATAAAGAATAAAAAAATATGATTTCAAAGTGATAACAAAAATGATTGAATAAGCAGAGAAATGAGGAAAAAGGGACAGAAGATCCTAATAGAAGAATTCTAATTAACAAATGTAGAAGAAATGAGGGAAATAAAAAATCACCATTAGAACACTACAGTAACAATTCTTATAGTGAAGAACTATCAATGAATGCTTAAATTAGTAGGTGAAAAGTTTAAACAGGAACTGGATATTTGCAAAGTCTCAAGGTATCTCCCCGCAAATACTTAGTAATTACATGGAGAAAAACAGTAACTGCAGTGGCGAATCCTAACAGATACCATCTTAAGCAAGTGATCAAGGTTAACATCCCTAGTCACCCATAATGACATCATGTTTTCACTGACAGGGAACAGGAAGAAGAGGACAACATCTCTGTAACATCCTTTCCAATAAGGCATAAGCCCAATGTCATCATGAGACAGATACAAAATACAAAATGAAGGACACTTTACAAAATAACTAACCAGGATTATTCAAATTGTCACAGTCATGAAAGACTAGGAATGACTGAGGAACTATCACCAAGTGAAAGAAGCTAAAGAGACACAACAAATAAATGTAGTGTGGTACTCCAGACTGGATCCTGGAACAGGAAAATGATAGTAGTGAAAAACATCTGAATAAATTCATCACTTTGGTCAACAATATCACACCAAGGGCAATCAATGTCCTTGCTTTAATAATCATTTAACAGTTATGTAAGATACTAACATAAGAGGAATCTATACATGAAAATGTTCTGTACCACTTTTGTAATTCTCCTATAAACATAAAATCATTTAAAAAAAGCTAAAAAAATAAGATAACAATGGCATATACATTGAGAGAGAAATCTATAAACTGAAAACATTCTATGGTCCTTGTGTAATCTAGGAAGAAGTAAAAGTAAAATATAGGAAGAAATAAAAGTACCAAGTAATATTAGAAGTTGGTAAATCAAAAATGCATGTCATATTTTCTAGGGTAATCACTTAAAGACCAGTTAAGAATTTATAATTTCCAAGATAGTAAAATGAGAAAATGGAATAAGAAAATTTTAAAAAGTGGAAAGCCAAAAGAAGGCAAAGATAAAAAAAAAAAAAAACAGAGACACATACACATGAACAGGTGGAAAAAATTAAAGCACTTAGGAAAACAGTAGATTAAAAACCAAATACATGAATAATTAAAGTGAACTAAATGCAAAACAATGTAAGACTGCATTAAAATACCCAACTACATACTGTTTAATAAGAGACACAGAAAAGACAAGAAGAGTTTAAAGTGAAAGAATATAAAGTGACCTACCATGCAAATATTAACCCAAGAAATCTGATGAGACCATGCAAGTATCAAACAAGGTTAACTTTAAGACAAAAATTACTAAAGATAAAAAATGATAAAATGTATTGCAATGGTAAAAGTTAAAATCATGTGGAAGATTGAACAATTCTAAATTTGTATGTACCGAAGACCATAACCTAAAATATATACAAAGCAAAAATTAACAGAAACATAAGGGTAATTAGAGAAATCTGTAATCATATTGGGAGAGCTTAACAAACCTCTCTCAGTAATTTACTGAGAAAGCAGATTTAAAAAATCAGTAAGGATACAGAATATTGGAACATAATTTATAAACATAACCTAATTCACATACACAGAACCTTACTCTCAAAGCTATACAATATATATTATTTCTAAGTTCACTGTGGATATTTTCAAAACCTAACCACTGCTCAATCATTAAGCAAATCTTAAATTTTAAAGGACTGCAAACAGACAGATTATCTTCTGGTCAAAATTTAATTAAATTAGAAGTTAATAACAAAATATTTGGGGTACCTGGCTGCTCAGTCAGTTAAGTGTCTGCCTTCGGCTCTCATCATGATACCTGGGGTCCTGGGATTGAGCCCCAGCATCAGGCTCCCTGCTCCCTAGGGAGTCTGCTTCTTCCTCTCACTCTGCTGCTCCCCCCACTCGTGCTCTCTCTCCCTTTGTCAAATAAATAAATAAAATCTTTTAAAAATTTAATTAAAAAGATTAAAAATCCCACAAATTCAGAAATTAAGAAATAACTTCTAAATAATCTATGTCAAAGAACAAAACACATGGGAAATAAAAAATATCTTGGAGTAATAATAACAATGTACTACATTAAAACATGCAAGAAGCAGCTAAAGCCATGCAGTCAAAAGCTAGAGGTCAATGTATTAATTAGTTTGGGGTTACTACCAAAAAGTTTTCTGTTTTGCTAGGCTGAGTCTTTTCCAATCCTCTGGCTAGAGGAAGCAGGCTTTTCTCTGGTTGTTTTTCTGTTTGTATCTGTTGGCCTTCCCAGATTGCTGGCTTCTCCAATACCAAGTATGAAATGCATGAGACAAAAAGAAAACCCAGGGAACTCACAGCTGTATCATTCTCTGTATTCCAAGGTTTCTAGCTGGTCTGCCTTCTTTTCTCTACCTTCCAGGGTATTCTTAACGTTTGTTTTCAATATCACGTCCAAGGTTTGTAGCTATACTTACTGAAAGGAATAAGGAAAATTTTCCACCTTTCCAGGTGCAGAAATCTCTCACGAGAGGGCTCTTAAGGTACTGACTTTATTGTCCTCTTTCTTAATTTGGTTTTCTTAGTGGTTACATGGGTGCTCACCTTATTATTCTTTAAACTTGTATGATTTATGCATGCCCCTGTGTATACCTTCCTCGGTTTAAAAATAAGCAGCACTGTAACCTGTAACATTACAGTTCTCATAATCCTCTACAAGGCAAGGAGGAACTTCTGTTCCACTTTGCAGCAGGGACATGCCAACTTGGAAAGCACAGAGAATACTGGACCCAGGTCAAGAACCCAAGGTCAGGGCTCTTAACCACGCAGACATTTCTACTCAGACTCCTCAGTTTGGCCTCCACAATGAATGAGTGTTGAATTTGGTAAAAATCTCTCCACTCTTAGAATCACACTGAAAATAAGACTCTCTAGGCTTCATGCAGAAACATTTTTTGGTTAAAGCTACAACCAATGGAAATGCCAAATAAATAAATGTGTAAACAAGGTATGGGAAGTCAGATTCACTAAAATATATTGCAAAGACACCACGAGGCACTAGAAAGCTTTATTCTACAGCTGCTCTTACCCTGTCCACTGGGTACAGAGATAGGACAGCCTAGCCAGAGAGATTGCCAGATCAGTATGGATTCAGCTCACCTGGGACCTGCCCTAGACTGCCTTCCCTCTGCTCTAGACATTCACTTTTCCAAAATCTCACCTGACTGGGGCTAGAACACAGAAATGTATCTGTCACTCTAGGTTCAAAGATGTGGGTTTAGAGCCAAGACAGGGAAGGGACAAAAAAGGACATCAGTCAACTTCTGTTGATCCACATGGCCACAAGAACTCTTGTCCTTGCTCATGGAATCACCTATTGGAAACTGTGAACAGGAGAAAGTATAGTACAGTCCTGTCATTCAGTAGCCAAGATTGATTACTGCTTCAACCTAGGTTATGTGCTGGGCCCTGGAATCAGAATTGAGTAAGATGCTCTTACGTCCAAAGTTGCTTATGAGCCAGTGAGGAAGATGAATAAAAGAGATAATTGGAGTTTTAAAGATATTTATTTATTTATTCATGAGAGACACACAGAGAGAGGCAGACACAGGCAGAGGGAGAAGCAGGCTCCTCGCAGGGAGCACAATGTGGGACTCGATCCTGGATCCCGGGATCATACCCTGAGCCAAAGGCAGATGCTCAACCACTTAGCGACCTAGGCATTCCTAAAAGAGATAATTGTATATAATTCTGCCAGTGACACAAAACAGGTGAGTAGAGGTTGCCAAGGGAGCAGAGTCAGGGGCATCTCATCAGGTAAGAGAAGAAAAAAAGACCCCAGGACTGAGACATGATGCTGAATAGGAGTTATCCAGGAAAGAAGATAGATATACCAGATGATTCCTATATCTAGGGGGTCTATGAAGTGGGAAGAGGATGAGAAAGACATAAAGGCATGAACAACCCTGGTGTGGATCAAGGACCCCCAAGCAGCTTGATAACCCTGGAAAAGAACTTAGATTAGAAGCTAAGGAGGAGGAAGTCTGTCAGGACTGTGGAGGGCCTGGATGTCAACCTCAAGACCTGTGGGCCAGCAGATCCAGTCTGTGCTGTGGGTAGCAGAGCAGCAGAGCCGTTACTAGCACTATCTCACCTAAGGCTGTGCCTCAAATCCACGTGACCATGATTTCATTACTTGACATAGACTCTTTCACAATGAGTAAAAAATAAATTGATTTTACTCCACTAATGAAGTCATAGTAATTTAAAACTATAAATTAACATTTAATTTTTTAAAGTGGTAGATGCAGTTAGTTGAAAACATCAAATATTTCTACAAGGCAATCTCCTACCTTCTCCTACCACCCCCTTTAACCCCCCTTCCCTACTTACAGAGCATATCCAACTTTTTTACTTGTTTCTTCTGATGTTTATCCTCATTTTACCTTTAAAAAAAAGATTTAGGGGTGTCTGGATGGCTCAATTGGTTACTCATCTGCCTTCGGCTCAGGGCATGATCCCAGGATCCAGGGATAGAGCCTCACGTTGGGCTCCCTGCCTAGTGGAGAGTCTGCTCCTCCCTCTCCCTCTGTCCCTCCCCTCTGAGGGAGCTTGAGCAGTGGGGAGGCACAGAGGGAGAGGGAGAATCTCAAGCAAACTCCACACTATTCACACTAAGCACAGAGGCTAATAAGGGGCTTCAATTCGATGACCCGGAGATCACAACCTGAGCTGAAACCCTGAGTTGGATGCTCAACTGACTGAGCAACCCAGGCACCCCATCCTCATTTTTCTAAACATAATACTAATAATGCTATTTCTTGGCTTTCAATTTTAGATCTTATATATTAATGGTCTACCATGGAAGATGAGATTTGGAATTTTTTACATTTTTCCTAAAATATGTATTTGCCCTTCTTATCCCCCAGTAGTTAAAAGATGAGTTTTAAATAAACTAATATTCAGTGCTTACATTATTATGTCACATAAATGCTCTTAATACAGTACATGGACATTTCTTGTACAACTTTTTTCTGAGCCACTTAATATAGTACACGGACATTTCTTTTACAACTTTTTTTTCTCCTGAAGGTAGCAATTGCCCCATTTTCTTTTTCATTTGCTTAATTTTCTGCGAACCTATCACAATTATCCCTAAAACTCTCTAGGAGGGTATGAACTCACTTCTTTGCAATCACTTCCCGTCATATTCTGGTTCAAGCCTCTCCATGGCTCACAACAGCTGCTTCCAGAACGAAGCTCTAGCTTCAGCCTCTGCAGTTTGGTCCCAGCTCAAGCCTTACCTCCTGGCTCCTGTGCTACAGGTCTTCCCCTATCCAGTGACAAAGGCAGCTGGTCCCCACACCTAAGATGCCAGTTTTAGCTTGGGCTTTGTTTCATGGAGGCTTAGCCTGCCTAGGATAATTGTCCCCACTCTGATTCCAGCTCTATTTCACTGCTCCTTCACCCCTTGCCAGTCATATTCAAAAAGTCTCCATTAGGCTCCCATAGTATCCTCAGAGTTCTCAAGAGGCACTCAATCAGTTGTCTTGGCACTCTCAACCGAGTGGGTACAGAGCTGACAGATGAAAGAGGTTTCTAAAATGAATAGTGTATGCAGTACCTGGCTGGCTCGGTGGTGGAGTACGTAACTTTTCACTTTGGGGTTGTAAGTTCCAACCCCATGTCAGGTGTAGAGATTACAAAAAAATAAAATAAATCTTAAAACAGTGATTGTAGAAAATTCTACACAAGTTAATTGTTTTGGCTTTCTAAGAACTTGGAAACAGTTTACTTCTACCTCAGAATCCAAGACCAAATACCCAAGCCCAATCTGAGGCCACCATGGCTAACCTCATATTTTAGACCAGTTACAACTTATAGCCCACAAGCACAGGGCAAGCAGCTTGTCTTGCTAGGTGGTCACCTTTCCCACTCTGCAGAAAGTTAAACCAGAACATAGCTTGGAAACAAATGACCTGTCAGAACACATCCTAGAGCTGGTTTTGAGGGAACAAATCAGAGAGGATCCTGGAAGACAATTTCTGAACTCCAAAGGAGATAGTATATGTGATGAGCATAGGATTTGCTTTTATTTAGGGAAAGTCTTCAGCTACATATATACCCATCATCCCAGCATCATATGTCTCTGGGATCTAGCCATGGGGTGCTCCTGAAACTCCAACCTGATAGAAAACACTCTCACCTCCTTGTGTACAAGAGGACAGAGCTCTAGAAGTCCAGGAATACTCCTCAAGCAGCATCTACCACTCACTATTGTGATGAATATGTGGAAAGTGACTTGTCCTTGTAGGAGCTCCTGCTCCTTCTCTCAAAGTAAGGGCCACGAGATCAGAGTCTAGGCCATTAGTTCCTGAGGGCATCACAGTCATAGTCAAATAAGCTAAGGAATGGGGCAGGGAAATGGACAAGGCATGAGCCCTGAAGCAATCAGTGAAAGAATAGAACTTACTTTCTTGGGTGAAATGACAACCCCTAGGTCTGGGAAGACCCTGGCATGACCTACATCACTCATCTGGGATAACAAAGCACAGTGATTGGCCCTTCTCACCTGAGGCTCTGACTTTACATGTCACTTGATTCATGGAGGTGGTGTGCACCCTGCTATTTTTTCCCTTGCCACAAATGGCCAGGCCTCAATAAAGCTCAAGTTTGCCAAGACATTTCTGATCATTAACTCTGAGGCCTTTCTCTTCCAAGAAAGGAAAAGTGTTTCCTAGAATACACTGGTTTCTGTTAATACTTTCCCTATATAGGTCCTTCTATTCAGCCGTAACTGTCCTACCTCTTGAAGTTCTCAACCTGGCAGAACAATCCTTTGCTCCACAAGGATTCATGAACAATCTACTATGCAGTAAGACAGTTCCCAACTATAGCACACAGTGACAAATAAAACAGGCATATACCTTCCCTTCCTCATAGCAGGAACTTTCAGGTGTGCAGGATGGCTCTCAACTTGGCTTCTACCCTGACATACTCTGTCAGAAGGACTGATCACTGCAGCCATCCACCACATGGGAGGGGTTTGGAGAGCACTGGAGGTAGACAGTGAGGCCAGTGATCTCTGCCAGAGTCTGACCTCTGAAGGAGTCAGTGGGAGAGTCCCAGTGAAAGATATTTAAGCCAGTGCTCATTCTATACTTCTCAGCCAGCTAACACATTCCTTTAAAGGAGCATCTATCTGGACTGACCCTCATTCAGTGTCCATGAACCAGCATTCTCAGAATTCATATAATATCTGTAGGTTGTGGTATCATCTGGCTCCTAGCGGGTAAAGCCCTGCTGCTTTCCCTTTCTTGTACTTGTACCTCTGCTCTACAGCTCATGTCTGTAGCCCTCAGCCTCACGGACAGGCCCCTAGCTTTCTTACAATTGCCTTTTCCTTGGGATCCACAAGAAAGGTTCTATAGACACTACTTGGCCTACTTTACCATTCCCTGAGGCTTGGCATGTTCTTCTGCCCTTTGCAATCTAGTACTTCTCCCTCTCCCTGCCTCCTTTCAACCAATCAGCCCAGAGCTCACACAATAAAGCATATGATGTAGACAGGGTGATGAGCCATCCAGATTCTTCTTTCTGGATTAAAGTACTCCTTCTTGAAGCTGCTGGGAGTATTAGTTGCTGATGTGTCCCTTTCCAGACATTGCCCTTATGTAAAGAGAAACACCTCACCGACAGTTATCCAATGTCCCTGGAGAGTGCCTGCATTCAGTGTTTAAAATAGGTACCTTGCTTCAGTTTAAGGCAATTGTAAGGGGCCTTCCAAGTTCAAGAGCTCCTCATGGGACTGACCAAGGTCTGTGTTCTAACTGCATCTTTGTTCACCTTATTGTACTGTCCAATTCTATTTCTCTCAGTGTCATTTAGGTGTTACTCCCAAATGCAAATCTCCAGTTCAGAGTCTATGTCTAGGCAAACTGACCTGAAACCATTTGGTACCAGGTAGTCCTTAGACACAGATTCTAAAATGGGATTTGGGCACTAGATCATCTTCCTGGTAGCTCACAATGAACACCTTGTCAATGGTGACAGAATGGTGTGATGTTGTGATATTTGTTCAAACCTTTATAGTGGTAAATTGAGATGGGATACCAGTGGAAAAGAATGCACTGGCTGGTGCAGTATCCCAGTTGATTGAGAGATACAAGGGTGTAGTAGAAAAATTAATGTCCCCAGCACAGATGTCCATGTCCTTATCCCTGGAATCTATGAACATGTCATATCACTCAGCACATGGGAGTTAATGATACATGTGGAATTCATGTTGCTAATAAAATGACTGTAAGATACAATTATCCTGGATTATCCAAGTAGGTCCAATGTTATCACAGTGGTTCTTAAAATGTGGAAGAGGGAGGCAGACAGTCAGAGGAAGATTTTAAGATATTATGCTGCTGGCTTTGAAGACAGCAAAGGATGCCATAAGCTAAGGCATGCAGGAAGCCTCCAGAAACTTCAAAAAACAAGAAAATAATTGTACAATAGTGTGAATATATTTAACACTAGTGAACTGTACAATTTTTTTCTACTAAAGATTTTATTTATTTACTCATGAGAGACACACAGAGAGAGGCAGAGGCATTGACAGAGGGAGAAGCAGGCTCCTCACAGGGAGCCCAGTGCAGGACTCAATCCCCAGACTCAGGATTACACCCTGAGCCAAAGGCAGATGCTCAACTGTGGAGCCACCCAGGCATCCCAAACTATGCCTTTTAGGTGTTACTCCCTAAAAGATGGCAAATTTTATGTTATACTATGTATCTTTGGACAATTTTTATTAAAAAAGTAGGAAATGAGCCTCCAGAGGGAAAAGAAAGGTCAGAGCCTCCAGAAAGGTCATTTAACAAGAAAACTTAAAATAAGTAATGATAAAAAAACAAACCTGAGGGATGGGGAGAGCCTGATATGCATAGAAGCTACATTATATACCTAAAATGCCCAGTTTTCAAGAAAATTACTAGCCATACAAAGAAACATGAAGATGGCCCATACATAGGAAAAAGGCAATCCACAGAAACTATCCCTGAGAACTGGGAAAAGACTTTAAATTAGCTACTTTAAACATGCTCAAAGTACTAAAGGAAACCATGTCTGAAGAACTGAAAGAAAATATGATAATGATATGTCATCAAATAGAAAATATCAATAAAAAGACAAAAATTAGGGATCCCTGGGTGGCGCAGCGGTTTAGCGCCTGCCTTTGGCCCAGGGCGCGATCCTGGAGACCCGGGATCGAATCCCACATCGGGCTCCCGGTGCATGGAGCCTGCTTCTCCCTCTGCCTGTGTCTCTGCCTCTCTCTCTCTCTCTGTGACTATCATAAATAAATTAAAAAAAATTTAAAAAAAAGATTAAAAAAAAAAGACAAAAATTATAAGAAAGGACCAAACTGAAATCTTGGAGTTAAGTTCAATGACTGGAATTTAAAAAAATAATTAAAGGATCTCAATAGCAGATATAAATTGACCAAAGAAAGAATCAGCAAACATGAAGAAATATCACTTGAAATTATCCAATCTTAGGAACAGAAAGAAAAAGAATGAAGAAAAATGAAGAGAGTCTCAGGGACCAGTGAGGAACCACCTAAAGTCTTAGAAGGACAGAAGAAAGAGAAAGGGACATAAGGAATATATGAAGAAATAATAGCCAAAAACTTTGAAAGTCTGGTGAGAAACCATAAATCTATCCCTCCAAGAAACTAGTACAAAAGTGTCCTGGAAGCAGAAGACTTAAGAGGCATAAAATTCCCTATAATCATTTTGTAATTAATGACTTTTTCCCTACTTTATCTTTGAGAAACAATAGGAAATTTACACATTGTGACTATTGTTCATTGTATGAAAGTAGGTCACCCGTGTCCATTTTCCAAATTGTTATCATATAGTGCAACAAACAGAACAAATGGTCATGCTCAAAAAATGCCTGGAAGAAAATTTACCCAAATTAGCTGAGGATTCAGACTGATTAAGCAATACCATTATATTTTTTAAGTCAAATTATAAAATGTTAAAAAAGAAAAGAAAATTCCCTGTCCAAATCAAGTTTGTTTGTTTATTTGGTTGATTTTCTGCTCATCAATCATACTACTATTAAAAGAGAAGAGAGGGTCTTCATATTGTACCAACCTCAAATTGGTTAAAGAAGTATGATAGAATTTCAATACTGCCAGTCATTTCTTTTCAAAAGCAATGTGTAAGAATGAGTCAGAAATTTTTCCTCTTTGAGGCAATCATCACTTAAGGGCAAAATTCTATGGAACTGTCTCTTACCAAAGGAGAGGCATAAATATGCTATAACTTTGGAATTAAAAAATCTTAAAAGCAGTGCAAAAGTATTTGAGTATTATCTGATATAATTTTGGGTAGAGAAAGACAAACATTAGAAAAATGCCTGGTGTAAGTATCTAGGAATCCTGAAGCTTTTCTTCCTCATTGCTTATTTTAAAAATTAGCTCAAAAATCAAATAATTATTGGGGTGCCTGGGTGGCTCAGTCAGTTAAGCATCCTACTCGTGGTTTCGACTCAGGTTGTGGTCTTGGGGTTGTGAGATCAAATCCCATGTCGGGTTCTATGCTCAGTGCAGAGTCTCCTTGAGATTCTTTCCCTTTCCTCTCCCTCCCTTTTTGCTCCTCTCACCACTTGTGTGCTCTCTCTAAAATAAATAAATAAATAAAATCTTTTTAAAAATTAATTATTTTAAGAATTAAAAAATTAGTCTTAGTCCAGAGGAGGAAACACACCTCATCAACAAAACAAACAGTTCTAGATCTTTACTCTTTAATGGAGAAATTGACAACCTAAGGAGTAATAGAATAAAGAAGTGCTGTATAGTATGAAAAATCCTCCAGGTGATTCTGTGACTCTTTCCTTTCCCTTTTTCTCCCTCAACTTCTAATCACTAAGTGATAGTAGCTCCTACACCAGGTTGATCACTAGAATTTTCTGGGGTGTTTCTAAAATATAAATTCCTGGATTCAAACCCTCAATAATTTGATTCAGTGGGAACCCCTCTAGCCTAGGCTTGGTGTGCCTATAGGGCAATCCAGTACTGAGAATACTTACATAACTTATGAATGTGGCCACATGATTCCCTGTCTCATCAGGCTCCAAAGGGTCATTGTCTAACTCCTGTGAAATTTTAGTGAAAGTGATTATGCAGGTCTTAGATTTAACTAACGAAGAAGTACAAAAACCAGTTGCTTTCTTATCCATTATAATTAAGGATGTGATGTAAGAAGAGAAACACATCACAGCCAAGTGTAGGTCACCCCACCCTCTCAGGACAGACATGGGCAGAGAGGCAGTTGAGAGCAGAACCAAGGTGGGAAGGGCAGACATAGAAACGAAGTTTTGTGTTCATAGGACAAACCATCAGTTCAGTATTTGTCAATGATGGAGAAAGAAAACTCAACAAAGAAAGTGGATCAGAAAAGATGGCTAAAAAGGAATACAAGCCACCCTTAGAAAACACTGTATCTTAGGGCTGGTCAAGTCAGGAAAATTTCAGAGTAAAATCACAAAGGGGGCTTATCCACAGGACAAGACTGGCTTTTGCTTTTGAGGTCTATGTGGTTACCTTTGTAAAAGCTCTTCCTGCAGTACCAAGAATGCAGTCTCCCAGATGCCTGTAACCAATGGATCCATCCTAACTACAGACACAGCTGCCCTCAGGCTATAGTATAGCAGTAGAGAGAGGCTTTGATCCTAGGGACATCTTTTTATGAAGGGTCAGATTTAAAGGAACAATCAGCTTAGACCTAGCTCTTCATGAAGACTTCTCTGAATGTTCAGGCTATGTGCCTGTTCACTGGGTCCAAGGACCATTGCATACACACTTCCTTTATAGCACTTACTCAATTATTTAGAAAGTAGCTGTTCGTATGTGTGTCTCCCCCACAGCCCCCCCACAAAAAACTATGGTCTCACTATGGGAACTGGTATTGTCTCCTTTGCTCTCCTACCCCTAGACTCAGGGGTAACCAATACATGAAAGGTACTAAAGAACATTTGTTGTTTAGTTTGCTAATTCAGTTTGTCTTTCCCAAAGGACAAAATATCTATCTTCTCTATCTCTCAGCCACACCAGGGAATTTGTGCTGGGCTAAAGTACTGGAGCCTGCGCTAGTAATGGACTCAGGTGTTCCTCCTATCAACAGAGGAGTGAGGTCTACCTGAAGAGAAACAGAGGAGCCTAGTGCAACAGGGTCCACAGGGTAGGAGCAAAGGATTCTGTGTGGTTCTGTCTCTATCACTTTCCAACCCAAGAATTCATCTCAATTCCAGGTGAGTCTGGCTGAGACAGCATCACATTAGGAGAAAGGGGTAAGGGCTTTTTCCTTTTTTGAGTGTGATCTTAAAACAGTCCCCAAAGGTTCATCTTGGAAAATTTAGAGACCCCCCTGAGCTAGAAGACAAACCTTTTTCTATGAGTTTCGACCTTTCCCTGCCATATGAATTCTGACCTTCCCTTGCTACTCAAAACACAGCTCAAAGGAATAATATTTGGCCCTTACCAAAGAAGCCTCCAATACTATAACCAGAAACCTGGCAGTAAAAAACAAAAACAAAAAGCAAAAAAACAAAAACAAAAAAAACAAAACCAGACAGGGTTAGCTGGTGGGCAGCCTTCAAGTCAGCCTAGGAACTCTGCATTCCCAGGCCTGCTCCTAAGTAAAGACACAAGAAGCAGTTTATTTAGCACCAGCATCTAGATGAGGAAATTAAAGATCAGAGAGGATATGGAACTTATCCAAGGTCACAGAACAAAGCTTTGATTCACACCCAAGCTTTCTGGTTCCTGAGTTCATGCTCCTAAACCCTCAGCCGTTCATGGACCCAGAGAAAGGATGAGGCAACCAATGATCAGACTAGGTAGGTTTCTGTGGGAAGGGGCAGAGAAGTGGGGTTCAGGACATTTCAAGGCCGGTGTCCTCAAAATGGAGTATGGAAAGCTTCAGACTAGAGGTAGCTATGGCTCAAATGTGAGATGGGAAATGGCAAGAACAGGGGACAGGACAGAGACTACCTACCCATGTTGCCCCAGATAACTCCTACGTGGAGAAATTCTGCTATTTCATCTGACAGCCCAATGATGAGCTGAATCCTTTTATTTACTTGTTCAACCACAGAGTCTTCCTCTTCTGTCAGAAATATACTGGATGGAGAAAATCAGGCAGAAGAGGAAGGCCTAAGGAAGAGAGAAAAGAGACCAATGTAATTCAGAAGAAGCAAATGGGTTAGAAAATGAAGGGAGGGATAGAGAGGTTAAGGGATCATTCCTCTTGCCTATGTCACAACTGTCATTTCTGGCTCAGAAATGCCATGTGGAAGTCTTCAGAATTCTCACAATGTCAGCATTCACAAGGCCCTTTGAATTCATCCCTTCCAATCCTATCATCTGATAAAGACAATTACTGAGATGTTACTGAAGAAGTAAATTGCCCATGTTTTTAAAGCCAGTAAGTGGCAGAGCTAGAACTACAACTGAAGGATTCAAAATTTTAGTCCTATGCCTTTTTTGGTGGTATAATAGGACCTTCTGAACTTTTTTTTTTAAGATTTTATTTATTTATTCATGAGAGACACACAGAGAGAGGCAGAGACACAGACAGAGGGAGAAGCAGGCTCCTCACAGGGAGCCTGATGTGGGACTCGATCCCGGAACTCCGGGATCATGCCCTGAGCCAAAGGCAGATGCTCAACTGCTGAGCTACCCAGGCGTCCCAGACCTTCCAAACTTTTAAGTAAAACTCAAAACTGGTCAAACTACAATAAGAAGGCATGTATTCAGGCTAGGACAAAATCATTCCTGGGTCCTATAAACAAACAAATCACACACACACACACACACACACACACACACACAATCACACGTAGGCTCACACAGAGGTATGCACATACAGTTACACATACCTAAAGATAGTGTGAGACACAAACAATAAACAAATGGGGAGACACCAAGTGAACATCCAGGTGAAAGAAATCTCACATATATGAATAAAGTGGCTGGAAGAGATGTCAAACCACCCCACCCCAAGATTACCTTTAGTTGACTCTGACTTGAGATGAGTGGGCAGAAACTGAAGTGATATTTAAGACCCTGGATTGTTTCACCTAGGAAATAGAACCTGAGAGTGAATACAGGTTAGTATAACAGCACCTCCTATAGTGTGCACAATTTTAGCAAGGAATACACAGGAATTGACTTCTAAATCTTCAACTTGTATATATAAATTTCATGGCTTTGTTCAATTTTTCTTTCCAAACAGCCCTTGTCCTTACTATTCAAAAGAAATACACCTAT
The DNA here is from genome assembly GCF_018345385.1 of Vulpes lagopus. Taxonomy (NCBI): domain Eukaryota; kingdom Metazoa; phylum Chordata; class Mammalia; order Carnivora; family Canidae; genus Vulpes; species Vulpes lagopus. Next base: position 112,108,968 of record NC_054830.1, on the reverse strand, counting down.
AATTTTACTGTGAAAAATTCCTCCTAGGCATAAAAACTTCCAGAGCATCAAAATAAGGAAACAGTGTTAAATACTATTTCATTGAAGTTTCCTCTAGGCTAAACAAAGCACCTAATAACTCACTGTAGGGCTTCCTGTATCTAATGTATTTGTGCTAAGTACAAAGTATGGCATTTGAAAATAGGGTATTCTGGCCTTTGTTGGGATGTTTTGAATAAAAGTACTTATAAAATAGGACAATGTAATTTATATAAATTTTTGTTTCACAGCTTTGCCTCTTCTATCCCTTCACTATTTTCAAAGAAGGCCTTACACTTGTGGGATGATCCAGTAAGGTCAATAGTAATAAAGAATATTTACATAAAAAATGGATTCATGTATCTAAATACAAGCAATTCTTTTCAACTACTCTTAACATTCATCCCTAGTATATGTCATTCATTGAAAAGAAAAGGAAATCAAAGAGCTAAGGAAAGTCCAAGCTGGCAAATGATTATTTTAAAAGTAACAGGGTGCCACAGAATACAGATATCCTTCTAAATGCAAGCCCCTCCACATATCTTCCTAAAAACCACTAACAAAGAAAAAATAAAGTCACTCATTATCCATTCCTGTAACTAGAAAAGAGAAACTATAAATTTCAATTATAAGTAAGGAAATAAACACCAGATGTCAGCAGAGCATTTCAGAAATATCTAAGAAAAGAATCTGTCTGAGGCTCCACAGATAAAGGTAAACAGGATCATAGATAGCTTTAAATATAAAAGGCTGACATAGAAGTGCAATATGGGTATCACTGGAGTCCTTAAAAAAAAGGAAAAGAATGGTGGGACGCCTGGGTGGCTCAGCGGTCAAACCTCTGCCTTCAGCTCAGGGTGTGATCCTGAGATCCTGGGATGAAATCCCACATGGGGCTCCCCGCAGGGAACCTGCTTCTCCCTCTGCCTATCTGACACTCTCTCTCTCTCTCTCTCTCTCTCTCTCTCTCTCTCTCAATCTCTCTCTTGTATCTCTCATGTGTAAATAAATACAATCTTAAAAAAAAAGAAGTAGAATGGAATTGACCTAAAATGGCCAGTTACAAGATAAAATCTTTATAAAACAGGCAAAATACAATAATAAATATAATTAAGTAACCTAAAATAGTATGTCAAACTGACACTAAATATATGGATCATGAATAGTTATTAGGATTATTATTAGTTACTATCAATTAACAAATATTAGTAACTTTTAATAATTTTAAGATAGTTATTAGATAAATATATAGATAGATATTATTAGATAGATTAATTATTTAATTATTATAATTTATTTTTATAAAGAATAAAATTTTTTAGGGGCACCTGGGTTGGATAAGTGTCTGACTCTTCATTTTGGCTCAGGTCATGATCTCAGGGTTGTGAGATCAAGTCTCAATTTGGGTTCCAAGCTAGGCATGGAGCCTGCTCAAGATTCTCTCTCCCTCTTTCTCTGTGAGGGACAGACTCCCCCGACTCCCTGTCTCTCTAAAAAATAAGTAAATAAATAAAGCAATAAAAGATTTTTAAATATAGTTGAGTATGCTCCTATCAGACAGACCATCCCCCTGATAAAAACTATAAACACTGGACAAAATATAAAAATAATTACTGGAAGGTAACATAGAGTAAGTATGCAGATTATGGATGGAAGTCAATACTTGAAATAAGGGAATGGTACACTGATTTCCTGTTTTTCTGATGGCTATTGGCCTCAGGATGACTGTAGTTGACAAAGCACAGGACTGCTCAAATTCCAACTGAAAATCCAAAATTTTTCTAACCTGAAAATTACAGAGTTCAGGGCAATCACAGACGCTAAAAAGTGAAAAGCAAATCCCAATAAGATGAGAAAGAGAAAGATTCAAATTCCATGTATAAATAAGTTCTGCCTAAATTTCTTGCAGACCTCTAAACAAAGCAATGCTCTAACAGTATAGGTTACACTGCAAGCAGCCCAGCCAAGAATAAGAGGCCTGAACTGCGCAAACAAAAAAACCCAAACTTGTATTGAACCAAATTAACTGTTTGTTATTAGAAACAACAATAGGCTGTTTCAAGATGATGATGTAGGAGGCTCCCAAACTTACCTCTTCCCATGGACACAATGAATCTACAGCTATATGTGAAAAAACTCCCTCTGAAATAAATCCTGAAACTGAGCGACCACTACCCATACAGCAACTGAGGGGAAAAAAAATGAGGGGGTAAAAAAACCACAGAACAAATAAGGCTGCTGGGACAATCACAAAGGTTTGAAAGACAAGGATTGCCTAAGACTGGAAGAGACAACTATTTATCTAATGCATAGAAACCAACACAGAGAGACAAGGAAAATGAAGAAACAGAGGAGTATGTTCCAAATGAAAGAACAAGACAAAATCTCAGAAAAAGGCTTTAATGTAACAGAGAGAAGTGGTTTATCTGATACAAAGAGTTAATAATAATGGTCATAAAGATGCCTGTCTCCTGAAGTCAGGAGAATAATGCATGAACAAAGTGAGAATTTCAACAAAGAGACAGAAAATATAAGAAAAAAATCAAACAGGGGCACCTGGATGGCTCAATTGGTTAAGCATCTGCCTTCAGCTCAGGAAATGATCCCAGGATCCTGAGATCAAGCCCTACATCAGGCTCCCTGCTCAGCAGGGAGTCTGCTTCTCCAGCTCCCTCTGCTGCTCTCCCTGCTTGTGCTCCCTCTCTGTCAAATAAATAAGATCTCTTTTGAAAGAAAAGAAAAAAATAAAGAAAGAGAAAAAGAAAGAGCTAAACAGAAGTAATAGACCTTAAGAGTACAATAAATAAACTGAAAAATTCAACACAGAGGTTCAAAGCAGCCTAGATGAAGCAGAAGAAAGGATAAGCACACTCAAAGACAGAACAGTGGAATTCATCCAATTAGAAAAAGAAAAGAAAAAAAAAGAATGAAACTGTGAAGACAGCTTAAGGGATTAACGAGACAACATCACATTATAAGGATCTCAGAAGAAGAAAGAGAAAGAAAGGGACAGAACACTTTTTGAAGAAATAATGGCTAAAAATTTCCCCAACCAGGGGGAAGGTCACATCCAGGAAGCCCAAAAAGTTCCAAATAAGATGAACCTGAAGAGACCCACATTGAGGTACATTATAATTAAGTGGCCAAAAGTTAAAAACAAAGGATCTTAAAAGCACCAAGAGAAAAACAACTAATTATGAACAAGGGAACCACAATAAAACTATAAACATATCTTTCAGCGGAAACTTTGCAAGCCAGACAGGCAGGAGTAGCACAATATATTCAAAGCACTGACAGGAAAACCGTCAACTTCAAGAATACACTACTCATCAATATTGTACTTCAAAAGTATAAAGAGGGATCCCTGGGTGGCGCAGCGGTTTAGTGCCTGCCTTTGGCCCAGGGCGCGATCCTGGAGACCCGGGATCGAATCCCACATTGGGCTCCTGGTGCATGGAGCCTGCTTCTCCCTCTGCCTGTGTCTCTGCCTCTCTCTCTCTCTGTGTGTGACTATCATAAATAAATAAATAATTTTTTTAAAAGTATAAAGAGATAAACAGTTACCTACACAAGAAAAAACTGAAGTTCATCAACATTAAGTTAGCCTTATAAGAAATATGACAAGAATTCTTTAAGCTGAAATAAAAGGGTACTAATTAGTAATAAGAAAACATATTAAAGTGTAATTCTCAGTCAAAAAGATAAATAAAGAGCTAAATCAAATAATCTAATGTACTAACAGTGGCAGGTTGATCATTTATAAATTTAATGTAAAGGTTAAAAGATAAAATTAATAAAATAACTAGAGTTACAGTAATTTGTTAATGGGTACACAAGATAAAAAGATGTAATTGTGACATCAAAAACAGAATATGAGTGCAGAGTATGTAGAACTTTAAAATGAATTCAAACTTGTTATCAACCTAAAACAGACTGTTACAAATATATTTTATGTAAACCTCATGATAACCACAAAGCACAAAGGTATAGTATATAACAAAAGATAAAAAGAAAAGAGAAAACCATCAAATCACACATAAGAAAAGAGAGCAAGAAAAGAAAGGAACAAAGGAATCAAAAAAACAGCTAGAAAAAAAATTAACAAAATGGCAGTAAGTCTATACCTATCAATAATTACTTTAAATGTAAATTCACCAATCAAAACACATACAGTAGACAAATGGATAAAATAATACCCAGCAATATGCTGCCTACAACAGACTCACTTCAATTTTTTTTTAAGATTTACTTATTTAAGGACCCCTACAGCCCAGGTCATGATCTCAGGGTCCTCCCCACCCACCCCAACTCGTGCTCATGCTCTCGCTCTCTCTCGCTCTCTCTCTGGAATAATCTTTAATTAAAGATTCTATGTAATTATTCCAGAGAGAGAGAGCATGAGTAGGAGGAGGGGTAGAGGAAGAAGAAAACAATCAGACTCCCTGATGAATAGGGAGCCCAAGGCAGGCTCAATCCCAAGACTCCAAGATGATGACTTGAGCTGAAATCAGAAGTCTGATGCTTAAAAGACTGAACCACCCAGGAACCCCCAGACTCACTTCAACTTTAAGGATACACACAGACTTAAAGAGAGAGATAGAAAAAATATTTCATGCGAACAGAAACCAAAAGAAAGCTGGGATAGCTATCCTAAAATAAAAGAAACTTTAAGACAAAAGACTGTAATGGGATGCTTGGGTTCAGTGGTTGAGCATCTACCTTTGTCTCAGGTCATGATCCTGGGGTACGGGATTGAGTCCCACATTGGGCTCCTTGCAAGGAGCCTACTTTTCCCTCTGCCTGTGTCTTTCCCTCTCTCTATCTCTCATGAATAAGCAAATAAAATCTTTAAAAAAAAAAAGAAAAAGACTATAATAAAAGACAAAAAGTTCGTTTATAGGGCAGCCCCGGTGGCTCAGGGGTTTAGCGCCGCCTTTAGTCTGCAGTGTGATCCTGGAGTACTGGGATCGAGTCCCGCGTCAGGCTTCCTGCATGGAGCCTGCTTCTGCCTCTGCCTGTGTCTCTGCCTCTCTCTGTGTGTGTGCCTCTCATGAATAAATAAATAAAATCTTTAAAAAAAAAGTTCGTTTATAGTGATAAAGGGGTCAATCCAGTAAGAGGCTATAATATTTACAAATTCTTATGCACCCAACATAGAAGCATCCAAATATATAAAGCAAATATTCATAAACCTAAAGGAAGAAATACATAGCAATACAATAATAGTAGAGGAGTTTAATATCTTACTTTCATTAGTGGATAGATCTTCCAGAAAGAAATCGGTAAGGAAATACTGGACTTAAGTGACATGTTAGAATAGAGAGACTTAATGAAATTTTACATCCCAACCAAAAGCAGCAGACACACATTCTTCTAAAGTTCATGTGGAACATTCTCTAATATAAATCATATGTTAGGCCACAAAACAAGTTTTAATAAATTTATTAAGACCGAAATCATATTAATCATCTTTTTAAACCATACTGGTATGAAACTGAAATCAACTACAAGAAGAAAATTGGAAAATTTACAAATATGTGGAGACTAAACAACGTATCACTGAACAGCAACAGGTCAAAGAAGAAATTTAAAAATATCCTGAGATAAATAAAATGAAAAATACAATATGCTGAAATTTACGGGTTGATGCAAAAGCAGTTCTAAGAGAAAAGTTCATAGTAATAAACACCTACATTAAGAAACAAAAAAGAACCCAAACAAACTCACACTTTAAATCCCAGAGACCTAGAAAAGGAAGAGTAAATGAAGCCTCAAATTAGCAGAAGGAAATAACAAAGATCAGAGAGTAAATAAATTGAGACTAAAAGAACAACAGAAAAGGTCAGTGAAACTAAGAGCTGGTTTTTGGATAAGATAAACAAACTTTTAGTTAGACTCACCAAGAAGAAAAAAAGAAAGGACTCAAAGAGAAATGAAAGAGAAAACATTACAACTGATATCACACAATACAAACAATACAAGAGACTACTCTGAACAATTATATATCTAATAGGACAAATAGGACAACCTAGAAGGAATGGGGAAGTTCCTAGAAACATACAACCTACCAAGACTAAATTATAAAGAAAGAGAAAATTTGAACTGATCAGTTACTAGTATGGAGATTGAGTCAATAATAAAAAAAAACTTTCCAACAAACAAAAGTTAAGGATCAGAGATGACTAGTGAAGTCAACAAAACATTTAAAGAAGAGTTAATGCCAACCTTTCTTGAACTCTTCCAAAAAGTGTAAGAGGAAGGAACAGTTCCAAACTCATTTTACCAACCCAGAATTACAATGATAACAAAACCATACAAGGACACAAGAAAAAATAATTCAGGCCAATAACCCTGATGAGCATAAATGTAATAATCCTTAGCAAACTACTGTAGTCCCCCTTTATCCACTGGGCATATGTTTCAAGAGCCCAGGGAATACCTGAACCACACATAGTACTAAACCCTATATATACTGTTTTTTTCTATACATGTATACTTATGATAAAGTTTAATTTATAAATTAGTCTCAGTAAGAGATTAATAACAATATGTAATAAAATAGAAAAATTATAACAATATACTACAATAAAGCTATGGTCTCTCTCAAAATATTTTATTGTACTGCATTGGCCCTTCTTGTGATGATGTGAGATGATAAAATGCCTACATGATGAGATGAAATGAAGTGAATGACAGAGGCATTATGATGCAGCAGAAGGGCACTATTGATCTTCTGACTGCATGTCAGGAGGATCATCTGCCTCTAAACCACAGATGACCATAGGTAAATAAAACCATAGAAAATGAAATAAAAGATAAGGAGGGACTACTGTTATCAGCAAACCAAATTTAATAATATATTAAAAGGATGATACACCATGATTAAGTAGGATTTATCCTTGAGATCCAAGGATGTTTCAGCATTCATAAATCAATGTGATATACCACATTAACAAAATGAAGGGGAAAAATCATATTATCTCAAGAGATGCAGAAAAACCATATGACAAAATTCAACATCTATTCATGATAAAAAAAAAAAAAGAAAAACTGTCAACAAAGTGGATATAGAGCGAACATACTTCAACATAATAGAAGTCCTAGCCAGAGCAGTTAGTCAACAAAAAGAAATAAAAGGAACCCAAACTGGAAAGTAGGAAATAAAATATCTGTTTGCAGATGATATGATCTTATATAGAAAATCCTAAAAATCCATCAAAAAACTGTGAATAGACAAATTCAATAAACTTATAGGGTACAAAATCAATATACAAAAAATCAATTGAGTTTCTATACACTAATAATGAACTATCAGAAAGAAAAATTAGATGAACAATCCCAAAGCAATCTACAGATTCATTGCAATCATTAAGAAAATTCTAATGGCATTTTTCACAGAACTAGAACAAACCATTCTAAAATTTTCATGAACCCACAGGAGATCCTCATTAGGCAAAGCAATCTTGAGAAAGAAGAAAGCTGAAAGCATCATACTTTCTGATTTTAAACCATATTACAAAGCTATAGCCATCAAAAGGGTATGCTATTGGTATTAGAAAAGACATATGCAGATCATAACCTGAGCTGAAACTGAGTCAGACTCTTATCCAACTGACCCATCCAGTGCTCCCTAACGTTGCTTTCTAAAGCTAATCTGGGGGGGAGGGGCAAGATGGCGGAGGTGTAGGGTCTCCAGGTCACCTGTCCTCAGCAAATTACCTAGAAAACCATCCAATCATCCTGAAAACCTACGAATTCGGCCTGAGATTTAAAGAGAGACCAGCTGGAACGCTACAGTGAGAAGAGTTCGCGCTTCTATCAAGGTAGGAAGACGGGGAAAAAGAAATAAAGAAACAAAAGGCCTCCAAGGGGGAGGGGCCCCGCGAGGAGCCGGGCTGAGGCCGGGGCGAGTGTCCCCAGGACAGGAGAGCCCCGTCCCGGAGGAGCAGGAGCTGCACCAACCTTCCCCGCGGAAAGGGGCTCCCCGGGAATTGGAGCAGGATCCCCAGAAAGGCGGGGACGCCCTCGGGCTCTCTGGGACAGTAACAGAGGAACAGCGCCCCGGGAGATGCGCCGAGCTCCCTAAGGGCTGCAGTGCTCGGCGGGGCCCGGAGCAGCTCGGAGGGGCTCGGGCGGCGGCTCCGCGGAGGGGGCTGCGGGGCTGCGGGGCTGCGGGGCTCCGGGAACAGCTCAGCGGCGGCGGCTCGGGCGGAGGAAGAAGCTCCGCGCGGAGGGGGCTGCGCGGCTCCGGGAACAGCTCGGAGGGGCTCGGGCGGCGGCTCCACGGAGGGGGCTGCGCGGCTCCGGGAACAGCTCAGCGGCGGCGGCTCGCGCAGAGGAAGAAGCTCCGCGCGCGGAGGGGGCTGCGCGGCTCCGGGAACAGCTCGGAGAGGCGGGAACAGCTCGGAGAGGCGGGAACAGCTCGGAGAGGCTCGGGCGGCGGCTCCGCGGAGGGGGCTGCACCGCCGGGAGCGCGAATCCAACAGCGCAGGCCCCGGAGCACAGGGCGCCGGGACACAGCCCAGGATCCGGCCTCCCCCGGGACAGGCAGAGGCCGGGAGGGCCCAGGACAGCAAGGACGCTCCTGCCTGGAACTGAGCAGATCAGCGGCCCCGCCCCGGAGCCCCCAGGCCCTGCAGAAGGAGAGCCCCGGAGCTACTGCGGGGGCTGGATCCAGGGTCCCAGAGCTGCCCCCGCCACTGTGGCTTCCTCCCGGGGCCTCACGGGGTCAACAACCCCCACCGAGCCCTGCACCAGGCAGGGGCAGAGCAGCTCCCCCAAGTGCCAACACCTGAGAATCAGCACAGCAGGCCCCTCCCCCAGAAGACCAGCGAGACGGACCAGTTCCAAGGGAAGTCAAGGGACTTAAACTACACAGAATCGGAAGATACTCCCCCGTGGTTTTTTTTTGTTTTTTGTTTTTTTGTTTTTGTTTTTTTTTTGTTTTTTTTTTTGTTTTGTTTTGTGCTTTTTTTTCTCTCTTTCTTCTTGATTTCTGATTGCTTCCCCCACCCCCCCTTTTTTCTTTTTTCTCCTTTCTTTCTTTTTCTTTCTTTTTCTTCTCTTTTTCCCCTATTTTTTTCTTCTTTCTCTTTTTTCTTTTTCTCTTTTCGTTCCTTCTCTCTCTTTTTCTCCTTTTCCCAATACAACTTGTTTTTGGCCACTCTGCACTGAGCAAAATGACTAGAAGGAAAACCCCTCAAAAAAAAGAATCAGAAACAGCCCACTCTCCCACAGAGTTACAAAATATGGATTACAATTCAATGTCAGAAAGCCAATTCAGAAGCACTATTTTACAGCTACTGGTGGCTCTAGAAAAAACCATAAAGGACTCAAGAGACTTCATGACTGCAGAATTTAGATCTAATCAGGCAGAAATTAAAAATCAATTAAATGAGATGCAATCTAAGCTAGAAGTCCTAACGACGAGGCTTGACGAGGTGGAAGAACGAGTGAGTGACATAGAAGACAAGTTGATGGCAAAGAGGGAAACTGAGGAAAAAAGACACAGGCAATTAAAAGACCATGAGGATAGATTAAGAGAAATAAATGATAGCCTGAGGAAGAAAAACCTACGTTTAATTGGGGTTCCCGAGGGCGCGGAAAGGGACAGAGAGCCAGAATATGTATTTGAACAAATCCTAGCTGAAAACTTTCCGAATCTGGGAAGGGAAACAGGCATTCAGATCCAGGAAATAGAGAGATCCCCCCCTAAAATCAACAAAAACCGTTCAACACCTCGACATGTAATAGTGAAGCTTGCAAATTCCAAAGATAAGGAGAAGATCCTTAAAGCAGCAAGAGAAAAAAAGTCCCTGACTTTTATGGGGAGGAATATTAGGGTAACAGCAGACCTCTCCACAGAGACCTGGCAGGCCAGAAAGGGCTGGCAGGATATATTCAGGGTCCTAAATGAAAAGAACATGCAACCAAGAATACTTTACCCCGCAAGGCTTTCATTCAAAATGGAAGGAGAGATAAAGAGCTTCCAAGACAGGCAGGAACTGAAAGAATATGTAACCTCCAAACCAGCTCTGCAAGAAATTTTAAGGGGGACTCTTAAAATTCCCCTTTAAGAAGAAGTTCAGTGGAACAATCCACAAAAACAAGGACTGAATAGATATGATGACACTAAACTCATATCTATCAATAGTAACTCTGAATGTGAACGGGCTTAATGACCCCATCAAAAGGCGCAGGGTTTCAGACTGGATAAAAAAGCAGGACCCATCTATTTGCTGTCTACAAGAGACTCATTTTAGACAGAAGGACACCTACAACCTGAAAATAAAAGGTTGGAGAACCATTTACCATTCAAATGGTCCTCAAAAGAAAGCAGGGGTTGCCATCCTTATATCAGATAAATTAAAATTTACCCCGAAGACTATAGTGAGAGATGAAGAGGGACACTATCTCATACTCAAAGGATCTATCCAACAAGAGGACTTAACAATCCTCAATATATATGCCCCGAATGTGGCAGCTGCCAAATATTTAAACCAATTAATAACCAAACTCAAGAAATACCTTGATAATAATACACTTATACTTGGTGACTTCAATCTAGCTCTTTCTACCCTGGATAGGTCTTCTAAGCACAATATCTCCAAAGAAACGAGAGCTTTAAATGATACACTGGACCAGATGGATTTCACAGATATCTACAGAACTTTACATCCAAACTCAACTGAATACACATTCTTCTCAAGTGCACATGGAACTTTCTCCAGAATAGACCACATACTGGGTCACAAATCGGGTCTGAACCGATACCAAAAGATCGGGATAGTCCCCTGTATATTCTCAGACCATAATGCCTTGAAATTAGAACTTAATCACAACAAGAAATATGGAAGGACCACAAACACGTGGAGGTTAAGGACCATCCTGCTAAAAGATGAAAAGGTCAACCAGGAAATTAAGGAAGAATTAAAAAGATTCATGGAAACTAATGAAAATGAAGATACAACCGTTCAAAATCTTTGGGATGCAGCAAAAGCAGTCCTGAGGGGGAAATACATCGCAATACAAGCATACATTCAAAAACTGGAAAGATCTCAAATTCAAAAGCTCACCTTACACATAAAGGAACTAGAGAAAAAGCAACAAATAGACCCCACCCCCAGCAGAAGAAGAGAGTTAATTAAAATTCGAGCAGAACTCAATGATATCGAGACCAAAAGAACTGTGGAACAGATCAACAGAACCAGGAGTTGGTTCTTTGAAAGAATTAATAAGATAGATAAACCATTAGCCAACCTTATTAAAAAGAAGAGAGAGAAGACTCAAATTAATAAAATCATGAATGAGAAAGGGGACATCACTACCAACACCAAGGAAATACAAACGATTTTAAAAACATATTATGAACAGCTGTATGCCAATAAATTAGGAAATCTAGAAGAAATGGACGCATTCCTGGAAAGCCACAAACTACCAAAACTGGAGCAGGAAGAAATAGAAAACCTGAACAGGCCAATAACCAGGGAGGAAATTGAAGCAGTCATCAAAAACCTCCCAAGACACAAGAGTCCAGGGCCAGATGGCTTCCCAGGGGAATTCTATCAAACGTTTAAAGAAGAAATCATACCTATTCTACTAAAGCTGTTTGGAAAGATAGAAAGAGATGGAGTACTTCCAAATTCGTTCTATGAGGCCAGCATCACCTTAATTCCGAAACCAGACAAAGACCCCGCCAAAAAGGAGAATTACAGACCAATATCCCTGATGAACATGGATGCAAAAATTCTCAACAAGATACTAGCCAATAGGATCCAACAACACATTAAGAAAATTATTCACCATGACCAAGTAGGATTTATCCCTGGGACACAAGGCTGGTTCAACACTCGTAAAACCATCAATGTGATTCATCATATCAGCAAGAGAAAAACCAAGAACCATATGATACTCTCATTAGATGCAGAGAAAGCATTTGACAAAATACAGCATCCATTCCTGATCAAAACCCTTCAGAGTGTTGGGATAGAGGGAACTTTCCTCGACATCTTAAAAGCCATCTACGAAAAGCCCACAGCAAATATCATTCTCAATGGGGAAGCACTGGGAGCCTTTCCCCTAAGATCAGGAACAAGACAGGGATGTCCACTCTCACCACTGCTGTTCAACATAGTTCTGGAAGTCCTCGCCTCAGCAATCAGACAACAAAAAGACATTAAAGGCATTCAAATTGGCAAAGAAGAAGTCAAACTCTCCCTCTTCGCCGATGACATGATACTCTACATAGAAAACCCAAAAGCCTCCACCCCCAGATTGCTAGAACTCATACAGCAATTTGGTAGCGTGGCAGGATACAAAATCAATGCCCAGAAATCAATGGCATTTCTATACACTAACAATGAGACTGAAGAAAGAGAAATTAAGGAGTCAATCCCATTTACAATTGCACCCAAAAGCATAAGATACCTAGGAATAAACCTAACCAAAGAGGTAAAAGATCTATACCCTAAAAACTATAGAACACTTCTGAAAGAAATTGAGGAAGACACAAAGAGATGGAAAAATATTCCATGCTCATGGATTGGCAGAATTAATATTGTAAAAATGTCAATGTTACCCAGGGCAATTTATACGTTTAATGCAATCCCTATCAAAATACCATGGACTTTCTTCAGAGAGTTAGAACAAATTATTTTTAGATTTGTGTGGAATCAGAAAAGACCCCGAATAGCCAGGGGAATTTTAAAAAAGAAAACCTTAGCTGGGGGCATCACAATGCCAGATTTCAGGTTGTATTACAAAGCTGTGGTCATCAAGACAGTGTGGTACTGGCACAAAAACAGACACATAGATCAATGGAACAGAATAGAGAACCCAGAAGTGGACCCTGAAATGTACGGCCATCTAATATTCGATAAAGGAGGAAAGACTATCCATTGGAAGAAAGACAGTCTCTTCAATAAATGGTGCTGGGAAAATTGGACATCCACATGCAGAAGAATGAAACTGGACCACTCTCTTTCACCATACACAAAGATAAACTCAAAATGGATGAGAGATCTAAATGTGAGACAAGATTCCATCAAAATCCTAGAGGAGAACACAGGCAACACCCTTTTTGAACTTGGCCACAGTAACTTCTTGCAAGATACATCCACGAAGGCAAAAGAAACAAAAGCAAAAATGAACTATTGGGACTTCATCAAGATAAGAAGCTTTTGCACAGCAAAGGATACAGTCAACAAAACTAAAAGACAACCTACAGAATGGGAGAAGATATTTGCAAATGACATATCAGATAAAGGGCTAGTTTCCAAAATCTATAAAGAACTTATTAAACTCAACACCAAAGAAACAAACAATCCAATCATGAAATGGGCAAAAGACATGAAGAGAAATCTCACAGAGGAAGACATGGACATGGCCAACATGCACATGAGAAAATGCTCTGCATCACTTGCCATCAGGGAAATACAAATCAAAACCACAATGAGATACCACCTCACACCAGTGAGAATGGGGAAAATTAACAAGGCAGGAAACAACAAATGTTGGAGAGGATGCGGAGAAAAGGGAACCCTCTTACACTGTTGGTGGGAATGTGAACTGGTGCAGCCACTCTGGAAAACTGTGTGGAGGTTCCTCAAAGAGTTAAAAATAGACCTGCCCTACGACCCAGCAATTGCACTGTTGGGGATTTACCCCAAAGATTCAGATGCAATGAAATGTCGGGACACCTGCACCCCGATGTTTCTATCAGCAATGGCCACAATAGCCAAACTGTGGAAGGAGCCTCGGTGTCCATCGAAAGATGAATGGATAAAGAAGATGTGGTTTATGTATACAATGGAATATTACTCAGCAATTAGAAACGACAAATACCCACCATTTGCTTCAACGTGGATGGAACTGGAGGGTATTATGCTGAGTGAAATAAGTCAATCGGAGAAGGACAAACAGTGTATGTTCTCATTCATTTGGGGAATATGAATAATAGTGAAAGGGAATATAAAGGAAGGGAAAAGAAATGTTGGGAAATATCAGGAAGGGAGACAGAACATAAAGACTCCTAACTCGGGGAAACGAACTAGGGGTGGTGGAAGGGGAGGAGGGCGGGTGTTGGAGGGGAATGGGTGACAGGCACTGAGGTGGACACTTGACGGGATGAGCACTGGGTGTTTTTCTGTATGTTGGTAAATTAAACACCAATAAAAGTTAAAAAAAAAAAAAAAGAAAGAAAAGACATATGCAGGGCAGCCTGGGTGGGTCAGCGGTTTAGCGCCGCCTTCAGCCCAGGGCCTGATCCTGGAGACCTGGGATCGAGTCCCATGCCGGGCTCCCTGGATGGAGCCTGCTTCTCCCTCTGCCTGTGTCTCTGCCTCTCTCTATGTGTCTCTCATGAATAAATAGAAAAGACATATGCATCAAGGGAACAGAATAGAGAGCCCAGAAATAAACCTATGTATATATGGTTTATTAATTTATGAAAAAGGAGACAAGAATATACAATGGGGAATGAATAGTCTCTTCAATAAATTGCATTGGAAAAACTGGACAGCCACATGCAAAAGAATGAAACTGGACCACTCTCTCATGCAATACATAAAATCAACTCAAGATGGATGATGTGAATGTAATATCTGGTCATAAAATGCCTAAAAGAAAAAAATAGGAGATGATATCCTTGACATTAGCCCTGACAATGATTTTTTGGATTTGACGTCAAAAGCAATGATAGGGGGGATCCCTGGGTGGCGCAGCGGTTTGGCGCCTGCCTTTGGCCCAGGGCGCAATCCTGGAGACCCGGGATCGAGTCCCACATTGGGCTCCCGGTGCATGGAGCCTGCTTCTCCCTCTGCCTGTGTCTCTGCCTCTCTCTCTCTCTCTCTCTGTGACTATCATTTAAAAAAAAAAAATTTAAAAAAAAAAAAAAAAGCAATGATAGGGCAGCCCGAGTGGCTCAGCGGTTTAGCGTCGCCTTCAGCCCAGGGCCTGATCCTGGAGACCCAGGATCGAGTCCCGCGTGGGGCTCCCTGTGTGGAGCCTGCTTCTCCCTCTGCCTTTGTCTCTGCCTCTCTCTCATGAATAAATGAATAAAATCTTTAAAACAAAACAAAACAAAACAAAAGCAACGATAGCAAAAACTGGAAAACAGGACAACATCAAAATAAGAAGCTTCTATACAACCAAAAAATCATCAACAAAATGAAAAGGCAATCTACAGAACTGGAGAAAATATTTGAAATCATGTATGTGATAAGGTGTTAATATCCAAATTATACAAAAGATTCATATAGATCAATAGAAAAGCATGATCTAAAAAAAATGAGCACAGGATCTGAAGAGATAGTTTCCCAAAGAAGACATTCAAATGGTGAACAGATACATGAAAGGGTACTCTATCATCAATCACCAAGGAATTGCAAATCAAAACCACAGCAAGATACCACCTCACACCATAATAGCTATTACCCAAAATATAAATAACAAGTATTGGTAAAGATGTGGAGAAAAAGAAATCTTTGTGTATTACTGGTGGAAATGTAAATTAGTGCAACCACTGTGGAAAACAGTGTGGAAGAGCCTCAAAAAGTTAAAAATAAAACAACCATACAATCTAGCAATTCTACTTCTGCGTATTTATCCAGTGAAAATGAAATTACTCTCTTGAAAATGTATCTGCACCCCCATGCTCACTGCAGCATTACTTATAACAGTGAAGACATGGAAGCAACTTAAATGTATACTAATAGATGAATAACAAAAACATCACACACACACACACACACACACACACACAGATGGGAATATTATTCAGTCATTAAAAATGAAGGAAATCTTGCCATTTGTGACAACAGGGATGAAATTTGAGGGTATTAAATGAAAAGTCAGGCAGATAAAGACAATTACAGGGTGATCTCACTTACATGTGGATCTAAAAAACAAACAGGGGCACCTGGCTGAAGCATGCTGAAGCATGAAGTTGGTGAAGCATGAGATTCTTGATCTCTGAGTTGTGGGTTTGAGCCCCATGTTGAGTGTTGTAGAGGTTATTTAAAAAAAATCAATAAGTCCTGGAGATGCAATGTACAGCACATGACTATAGTTAACAATACTGTACTGTATATTTTAAAGTTGTTCAAAGAGTAAATCTTTTTTTTTTCAAAGAGTAGATCTTAAAAGTTACCACAAGGAAAAAAATTTGTAACTACATGTGGTGAAAGATTTAACTAAGATTTATCATAGTACTCATTTAGCAATACATACATAAATCAAATCATTACGTTGTACACCTAAAACTAATAAAATGTTATATGCTGGTTATATCTCAATAAAACAACAACATTCTTCAAAGGAACGTAAAAGAATCTAGAGGCCCAACATCATTATATTACAGAAGCCAACATATTATAATAATAAAATTATAAGACATGTGAAGAACAAGGAACATGTGACCTATCCTCTAGAGGTAAGACATAAAAGAAACTGACCCAAAGATGAAACAGATGTTGGAATTAGCAGACAAGGAGTTTAAAGGAGTTATTAAAACCATGTTCAACAATGTAAAGAAACATAATACAATTACTGAGAAGAGAAATCTCAGAGAACTAGATAACAGAAACAATGGTAATCTACTGAAAACTATAGAACTGAAAAAATGAAACATCTTAATTTAAAACTCTACTAGATAAACTTAACATGAAAACAGAGAAGACATAGGCAGAATAATTGAGGTTTAAGGTAAACTAACAGTTATCATTCAGTCTGAAGGAAAAGAGAGGAGATTCTGTGAAAGGTGAAATGAAATGCAGTCATATATGTCCAAGAGGTTTAAAATGGAACCGAGAGGCCATTAAGGAGATTGGCTGTATGCTCACCCTCACTAGAGGAACCATGAACTTCTGAATTGGGCCAAACTGGAACTATTCCAAGGACTTAGCTGAACACACTGCACTGTGTCACTTCGGATCCCATTTCTTTTGACACCAGTAATGTTGACCCAAAAAAAAAAAAATGGTGGGGAGACAGAGCTAAAATGCTAAAATAAAAACCAGGATTTTATTTGGGGTCGCAGAATTGCAATCTGAGAAACACAGATTTGGGCTACAATCCAAATAGTGCTCCCTCTAGGGGAATAAGCCATACATCTTTAAAGACAAAAAAAAAGAATGCTTGTATCCATATTTACAAAAATACTGATTGGTATTGGTGGCAGAAAACTAATCTTGAATGAATATAACTGGTTGGGAAGGCTATCACTAAACAAAATTTTTTATTGTAGCAAATGAATCACAGTCACATAGGTTCCAAGGACTCACTGGAAACTGCCAGAATTAGATCCCTATTTTTCTGTTGTTGCTCAACCCTTACATGTCTTGTCTATAGTTGATCAATCTGAGTCACTTCCATGAATTTAGCTAAGCCAAAAGGCACTTGGAGAAATAAATCATAGCTTACCTGACCCTCTGACATTGAAACATTCAAGTTGTAAGTTATTCTTTTTTCTTTTCGTTTATAAACGCAGAGGCAATGCCTCAGGTGTTTTAACCCAAAGGCATGGAGGCCAACAAAGGCCCTTAGAATATTATAGCCAGCAGCCAGATCTTCTAGCCAAAGGATTGCCACAGTGTAACAGAGCCAGCGCAGCAACTGCTAGCCTGTTGAAAAGTGTAGAATTAGTAATGGACTGTCCTTTGACTGTTTTATGTTCCTTATTCTGCAGAAGCTCTCCTTAACTCTCACCATACTGGTGCATCTGGGTGGCTCAGTGAGTTAAACATCTGCCTTTCTCAGGTCGTGGTCCTAGGTTCCTGAGATGGAGCCTGGAGTCAGGTTTCCTGCTCCTTCTTGCTGCTTGCACTCTCTCTTGCTCTCTGTCCCTCAAATAAATTTAAAAAAATATATTAAAAAACAAAACAAACCTCTCACCATACTCAACACCTGTCTGCTAGGCAGATTAACTTCTTAATGAAATCCTACTTTCGCCTCCAATGTCACCACTGCCAGGGTGCCACTCCTTGAACCAGCTACTTTCTTCCTCTCCCTTCTGACAAGACTCTTTATGACTGATTACAGTGACTGAGCAATTACTAACTCCTAGACTGGATCTTTAAGAAACTCCTACTGACAATGCTAAGTATTTTGGTTCAGGGATGGTTCCTATTTGAAAGATGGAAAGTGGAAATAACGGACTGGTGATACTATAACTTCAATTACTGAATTTCTTTTTTTAAAGATTTTATTTATTTATTCATGAGAGACACAAAGAGAGGTAGAGACACAGGCAGAGGGTGAAGCAGACCCCTAGTAGGAGCCTGATGTGGGACTTGATCCTGGGACTCCAGGATCATAACCCAAGCCAAAGATAGACAATTACTGAGCCACCCAGGTACCCCCAGTTACTGAACTTTTTGAAGCAAATCTCATATTGTAGACTTCCTTGGCCTTAACAGGCTGACTTTTTGCTATAATGTGGGCCTGCCTCTTAGCAAAAGATAAAGTAACCAACTGTATAAATGTTTTCAGGATTGCATATAATTTCATAGTGCCCTGAAAACAGGATTTTTAAAAAGAATTTATCTATCTACCTACTTACCTACCTACCTACCTACCTACCTATTTATTTATTTATTTATGGGCAGAGGGAGAAAGAAAGAAAATCTCAAGCAAATTCCTCACTGAGTATGGAGCCCAGCTCTGGGTTCCATCTCACAATCATGAAATCATGACCTGAGCTGAAAGCAACAGTCAGACGCTTAACTAACTGAACTACCCAAGTGCCTCTAGAGAGAGAACTTAAGCAGACTCCCTGCTGAGAAGGGAGCCCCAGGTGGGACTCAGTCTCACAACCCTGAGATCATGACCTGAACCAAAATTAAGAGACTGACACTTAACCAACTGAGCCACCCAGGAGCCCCAAAACAGAGAAAATTTCCACCACCTTTGAGGAACAAATTAAAAATAGCTCTTAAGTCCCAAAATTATTGATTCAATTCAGATACCCAAACATTTAGCTATAATGAAAATTCTTCAGCCAATTGAGGAAAATATAGGCAATCATATGGTAGATGCTGCTACGAAAAAAGAAAAAAAGAAAAAAAAAACCCGTACAGCTCTACAAAATCATTCCACATTGAAATTACTATCAGCTTTAACTCCTTTTAAGTCCCCTAGTGACCCAAAACAATTAAGGACAGTTAACAGAATACTATTACTAAAGAAATAAAAAAGTGCTCAAATTGTAAATTTTCTCAACTCACCTTTGGTAGGGCCCAAATAGGCAGCCAGTCCTCCCTGATTACCTACAGAAAATGATTTTTTAAATTATCCATGAAATGACCCATTGGAACACAGATAAAAATGATAGACTGGGAGAAACAATTTTGGGGGGGTGGAATCCATCTCATGTAATGGCAGCAGAAACTTACCACTGCTATTTAATTTGTCACAAGCATACCCTTGGGAAGCCTATTCAGAGTTCCATGGAGCATTTCCCATTGTCCTCAGGACCCTGTGAGGTTTGGCAATGGGATTTCATCCAGCTACTCCCCTCACAAGGATACAAATATGTACTGGTAATGTTATGCATATACTCCCATTGGGTGGAAGTCCTTGTTGCAGAGCCACTGCATTAGCAGTGGCTAGGGGGTTATTAGAGAAAATCATACCCAACTGGGGAATTCCACTTGAATTACATAGTGATAGAGGAATTCATTTTATATGACAAATAATCAAGGCAGTTTCTAAAATCTGGCTCATGCTACAGCATTTTCATTGCACCTACCATTCCAATTATCAGGATTGATAGAAATCAATGGCAGGGGGCAAGATGGCGGAGGAGTAGGGTCCCCAGGTCACCTGTCCCCACCAACTTACCTAGATAACTTTCTTTTCTTTTTTTAAAAAGTTTTTTTTTATTTTTATTTATTTATGATAGTCACACAGAGAGAGAGAGAGAGAGAGGCAGAGACATAGGCAAAGGGAGAAGCAGGCTCCATGCACCGGGAGCCCGACATGGGATTCGATCCTGGGTCTCCAGGATGGCGCCCTGGGCCAAAGGCAGGCGCTAAACCACTGCGCCACCCAGGGATCCCCCTAGATAACTTTCAAATCATCCTGAAAACCTACAAATTCGGCCTGAGATTTAAAGAGAGAACAGCTGGAATGCTACAGTGAGAAGAGTTCACAATTTTATCAAGGTAAGAAGACAGAAAAAAAAAAAAAAGAAATAAAAAAGCATCCAAGGGGGAGGGGTCCCCTCGAGGAGCCCAGCTAAGGCCAGGTGGCGAGTGCCCCCAGGACAGGAAAGCCCAGGCCCAGAGAAGCAGGAACTTTACCAATCTTCCCAGACAGAAAGGCACTCACAGGGAACTCAAGCAGGATCCCAAGAGGGGAAGGGATGCCCTCAGGTTCCCAGGGGCACTAACAGGAACTACACGCCAGGGGAGAGCGCGCCACACACCCCGGCGGAGCTCCCTAAAGGGCTGCAGCGTGTGCCCAGCGGGCCCGGGAGTAGCTCGGGCAGTGGCTCAGGCAGCGGCTCCGGAGGAGGCTGTGAGGCCAGGGAGCGCGATTCCAGTGCGCAGGCCCCTGAGCCCAGGGCACCGGGGGTCACAGCCCAAGATCCGGGGCTCCCCCCAGGACAGGCAGAGGCTGGGAGGACACAGGACAGCGAGGACGCTTCTGCCGCGGATGACCCCGAGCTATGTACATCAGCGCCCCCGCCCCGGGAGCATCCAGGCCCTTGCCGACTGGGAGACTGTGGTAGTTACTGCTGGAGCTGACTCTAGAGCTGGAGACCTGGCCGCCGCCACTGTAGTTCCTCCTGGTGTCAACTTGTACCTGGAACGGAGCGGGGCCTCCAAGGAGCAGGAGCCTCACAGGATAAACAGCTCCCACGGAGCCATACACCTGGAAAGGGGCTGGGAAGCTCCCGCAAGTACACACACCTGAGAATCAGCACAGCAGGCTCCTCCCCGCGAAAACCAGCTGGAAGGACAGGGGAAGAGCAAGTTCCTGACCAAGCAGTGCTGGAAAGTTCCAGTGGAAGTCTACGAACTTACAAAATACAGAATCAGTGGATACCCATTCTTCTTTTTTTTTTTTTTTTTCCCATTCTTCTTTTTGTTTTCTGTTTGTCCCCCCCCCTTTTTTTCTCTTTTTCTCCTTTATCCAGTACAATTTGTTTTTAGCCACTCTGCACTGAGCAAAACGACTAGAAGGAAAAACTCACCACAAATGAAAGAATCAGAAACAGTACTCTCTCCTACAGAGTTACAGAATTTGGATTACAATTCAATACCAGAAAGCCAATTCAGAAGCACAGTTATAAAGCTACTGGTGGCTCTAGAAAAAAGCATAAAGGATTCAAGAGACTTCATGACTGCAGAATTTAGATCTAAACAGGCAGAAATTAAAAATCAATTAAATGAGATGCAATCCAAACTGGAGGTCCTAACAATGAGGGTTAACGAGGTAGAAGAAAGAGTGAGTGACATAGAAGACAATTTGATGGCAAGGAAGGAAGCTGAGGAAAAAAGAGAAAAACAATTAAAATATCATGAGGATAGGTTAAGGGAAATAAATGACAGCCTCAGAAGGAAAAATCTACGTTTAATTGGGGTTCCAGAGGGCACCGAGAGGGACAGAGGACCAGAAAGTGTATTTGAATAAATCATAGCTGAGAACTTCCCTAACTTGGGAAGGGAAACAGGCATTCAGATCCAGGACATAGAGAGATCTCCCCCCTAAAATTAATAAAAACCATTCAACCACCGACATTTAATAGTGAACTTGCAAATTCCAAAGATAAAGAGAAGATCCTTAAAGCAGCAAGAGACGAGAGATCCCTAAACTTTATGGGGAGAATTATTAGGTTAACAGCAGACCTCTCCACAGAGACCTCGCAGGCCAGAAAGGGCTGCCAGGATATATTCAGGGTCCTAAACGAGAAGAACATGCAGCCAAGAATACTTTATCCAGCAAGGCTCTCATTCAGAATAGAAGGAATGATAAAGAGCTTCCAAGATAGGCAGAAACTGAAAGAATATGTGATCACCAAACCAGCTCTGCAAGAAATATTAAGGGGAACTCTTTAATTAAAGAGGAAGTCCGAGGAAATAATCCACAAAAACAGGGACTGAATAGATATCATGATGACACTAAATTCATATTTTTCAATAGTAACTCTGAACGTGAATGGACCTGATGATCCCATCAAAAGGCACAGGGTTTCAGACTGGATAAAAAAGCAAGACCCATCTATTTTCTGTCTACAAGAGACTTACTTTAGACCTAAGGACACCAACAGCCTGAAAATGAAAGGTTGGAGAACCATTTACCATTCAAATGGTCCTCAAAAGAAAGCAGGAGTAGCAATCCTCATATCAGATAAATTAAAGTTTATGCCAAAGACGGTAGTAAGAAATGAAGAGGGACACTATATCATACTTAAAGGATCTATCCAACAAGAGGACTAACAATCATGAATATTTATGCCCCGAATGCAGGAGCTGCCAAGTACATCAATCAATTAATAACCAAAGTTAAGACATACTTAGATAATAATACACTTATACTTGGAGACTTGAATATAGCACTTTCTACAATCGATAGATCTTCTAAACACAACATCTCCAAAGAAACAAGAGCATTAAATGATACACTGGACCAGATGGATTTCACAGGTATTTACAGAACTTTATATCCCAGCGCAACTGAACATTCTTCTCAAGTGCACATGGAACTTTCTCCAGAATAAACTACATACTGGGTCACAAATCAGGTCTTAACCGATACAAAAGATTGGGATCGTACCCTGCATATTTTCAGACTATAATGCTTTGAAACTAGAACTAAACCACAAGAATAAGTTTAGAAGGATTTCAAACACGTGGAGGTTAAAGACCATCCTGCTAAAAGATGAAAGGGTCAACCAGGAAATTAGAGAAGAATTAAAAAGATTCATGGAAAATAATGAGAATAAAGATACAACCATTCAAAATCTTTGGGCTACAGCAAAAGCAGTCCTGAGGGGGAAATATATCGCAATACAAGCATCCATCCAAAAACTGGAAAGAACTCAAATACAAAAGCTAACCTTGCACCTAAAGGAGCTAGAGAAAAAACAGCAAATAGATCCTATACCCAGCAGAAGAAGAGAGTTAATAAAGATTCGAGCAGAACTCAATGAAATAGAAACCAGAAGAACTGTGGAACAGATAAACAAAACCAGGAGTTGGTTCTTTGAAAGAATTAGTAAGATAGCTAAACCATTAGCCAGCCTTATTATAAAAAAGAGAAAAGGCTCAAATTAATAAAATCATGAATGAGAAAGGAGAGATCACCACCAATACCAAGGAAATACAAATTATTTTAAAAACATATTATGAGCAGCTACACACCAATAAATTAGGCAATCTAGAAGAAATGGACACATTTCTGGAAAACCACAAACTACAAAACTGGAACAGGAAGAAATAGAAAAGCTAAACAGGCCAATAACCAGGGAGGAAATTGAAGCAGTCATCAAAAACCTCTCAAGACACAAAAGTCCAGGGCCAGATGGCTTCCCGGGGAATTCTATCAAACGTTTAAAGAAGAAACCGTACCTATTCTACTAAAGCTGTTCAGAAAGATAGAAAGAGATGGAATACTTCCAAACTCGTTCTACGAGGCCAGCATCACCTTAATTCCAAAACCAGACAAAGACCCCACCAAAAAGAATAATTACAGACCAATATCCCTGATGAACACAGATGCAAAAATTCTCAACAAGATAGCCAATAGGATCCAACAATACATTAAGAAGATTATTCACCATGACCAAGTGGGATTTATCCTGGGAATGCAAGGCTGTGTCAACACTCATAAAGCAATCAATGTAATTGATCATATCAACAAGAGAAAAACAAGAACCATATGATCCTCTCAATAGATGCAGAGAAAGCTTTTGACAAAATACAGCATCCATTCCTGATCTAAACTCTTCAGAGTGTAGGGATAGAAGGAACATTCCTCAGCATCTTAAAACCCATCTATGAAAAGCCCACAGCAAATATCATTCTCAGTGGGGAAACACTGGGAGCCTTTCCCCTAAGTTCAGGAACAATACAGGGATGTCCACTCTCACCACTGCTATTCAACATAGTACTAGAAGTCTTAGCCTCAGCAGTCAGACAACAAAAAGACATTAAAGGCATTCAAATGGGCAAAGAAGAAGTCAAACTCTCCCTCTTTGCAGATGACATAATACTGTACATAGAAAACCCAAAAGACTCCACCCCAAGATTGCTAGAACTTATACAGCAATTTGGCAGTGTTGCAGGATACAAAATCAATACCCAGAAGTCAGTGGCATTTCTATACACTAACAATGAGACTGAAGAAAGAGAAATTAAGGAGTCAATCCCATATACAATTGTACCCAAAAGCATAAGATACCCAGGAATAAACCTAACCAAAGAGGTAAAGGACCTATCTCCTAAAAACTACAGAACACTTCTGAAAGAAATTGAGGAAGACACAAAAAGATGGAAAAATATTCCATACTCATGGATTGGAAGAATTAATATTGTGAAAATGTCTATGTTACCCAGGGCAATTTACACATTTAATGCAATCCCTATCAAAATACCATGGATTTTCTTCAGAGAGTTGGAACAAATCATTTTAAGATTTGTGTGGAATTAGAAAAGACCCCGAATAGCCAGGGAGAATATAAGAAAGAAAACCAGAAAAGAAAAAGAAAAGAAAACCAGAGCTGGGGGCATCACAATGCCAGATTTTAGGTTATGCTACAAAGCTGTGGTCATCAAGACAGTGTGGTACTGGCACAAAAACAGACACATAGATCAATGGAACAGAATAGAGAATCCAGAAGTGGATCCTCAACTTTCTGGTCAACTAATATTCGACAAAGCAGGAAAGACTGTTCACTGGAAAAAGGACAGTCTCTTCAATAAATGGTGCTGGGAAAATTTGACATCCACATGCAGAAGAATGAAACTAGACCATTCACTTATACCATACACAAAGATAAACTCAAAATGGATGAAAGATCTAAATGTGAGACAAGATTCCATCAAAATCATAGAGGAGAACACAGGCAACACCCCTTTTGAACTTGGCCACAGCAACTTCCTGCAAGATACATCCATGAAGGCAAGAGAAACAAAAGCAAAAATGAATTATTAGGACTTCATCAAGATAAAAAGCTTCTGCACAGCAAAAGAAACAGTCAACAAAACTAAAAGACAACCTACAGAATGGGAGAAGATATTTGCAAATGACGTATCAGATAAAGGGCTAGTATCCAAGATCTGTAAAGAACTTATTAAGCTCAACAGCAAAGAAACAAACAATCCAATCATGAAATGTGCAAAAGACATGAACAGAAATCTCACAGAGAAAGACATACACATGGCCAACAAGCACATGAGAAAATGCTCCACATCCCTTTCCATCAGGGAAATACAAATCAAAACCACAATGAGATACCACCTCACACCAGTCAGAATGGTGAAAATTAACAAGGCAGGAAACAACAAATGTGAGAGGATGTGGAGAAAGGGGAACCCTCTTGTACTGTTGGTGGGAGTGTGAACTGGTACAGCCACTCTGAAAAACTGTGTGGAGGTTCCTCAAAGAGTTAAAAATAGATCTGCCCTATGACCCAGCAATTGCACTGCTGGGTATTTACCCCAAAGATACAGATGCAGTGAAATGGCAGGACACCTGCACCCTGATGTTTATAGCAGCAATGTCCACAATAGCCAAACAGTGGAAAGAGCCTCGGTGTCCATCGAAAGATGAATGGATAAAGAAGATGTGGTCTATGTATACAATGGAATATTACTCAGCCATTAGAAATGATAAATACCCACCATTTGCTTTGTCGTGGATGGAACTGAAGGGTATTATGCTGAGTGAAGTAAGTCAATCGGAGAAGGACAAACATTATATGGTCTCATTCATTTGGGTAATATAAAAATTAGTGAAAGGGAATAAAGGGAAAGGAGAGAAAATGAGTGAAAATATCAGTGAGGGTGACAAAACATGAGAGACTCCTAACTCTGGGAAACGAACAAGGGGTAGTGGAAAGGGAGGTGGGGGGGTGGGGGTTACTGGGTGATGGACACTGAGGGGGGCACTTGGCGGGATGAGCACTGGGTATTATGCTAAATGTTGGAAAATTAAACTCCAATAATAAAAAAAAAAAGAAACCAATGGCACAATTAAACACAGCCAAATGACAGAAACTATTACCCCGGACTAAGGCTCTGCCACTTCTGTTATTAAAGCTAAGGAGCACAACCTTTGGGAAACAAAATATCTCTCTCTGAAATCATAACTGGAAGATCTATGGGACTAGACTCTGGGGCCTGTGAGCCCATACTGATCAAAAGAGAAATGTCTGAATACTGCAAAAACCAATTAAAGGCCTTAAAGAAAAATACACGCTTAGTAGAAAAATCTTTACATAACACACTCCTGGGAGATGAAGACCTCTTCTGCCATGATCTACCAACTGGAGAATCTACTATAAAAGACTACTCTTCAAAGATACCTACAATTCCATAAAGACCCTACCAGGCACTCTTAACCAACCCTTACACAGTTAAACTAAAAGGGATTGATTCTTGGGTTCATATTTCTCATTTAAAGAAAACTCTAGACCTCCAATCTGAGCTCCAGACATTAGAACAAAATGCACACCTAACACTCAAACTGACCCAGAGTTGAAGCTCACAACATCTAGGTCAACAGCGTTCCCAAGACACTGGATCAACCCTATGTATTTCCTTGTCCTTTTTTTTGTTGTTAAGATTTTATTTATTATATATTTGAGAGAGAGAGAGAGAAATTTTGTGGGACTTTCTTTAGTTGGCCCAAGCTTGGTTCTAACTGTGGCATAATCTCTTCTTAAAGCTAACGGCCCCCCTCCTTGATAAGGTTACAGGCTATTATCTTTCCTATTCGGACTCAACCCATGTCAGAAGCTATGTCTGTAGCCCATTGTCCTCCTGGTGCCTTCAGTAGGCTTCCTTTGTAGCTACATTATGCCTCCAACTCATTCAAATCTTTGAGGCATGTCTCCTAGTATCTAGAGTGCTTTATAGGACATTTGCCTTTTCTGAGATACATCTTTTACAAAGCCTTTCTTCAAGACCCCAGGGCTATTAGTTTAACATTCCTTATTCTTCCCTCCCTCTCAATCAGGTAGCTTGAAATCTGAGAAATACTTTAATGTTCATTTAGGTTCGGATTCATTTCGTCTTGCTGGATCTTGAAAGGCAACTCTAAGGTAATGGCTTTTACTAGTCCTCATATTCCTATTGTTCAGCTCTTTGTCTTTCAAATTCCTGACTTGGTATCTCATGTCCTCATAGAAGCACATGGTCCCTCTTTTGTACTTCTTGAACCCTAGCTGTGTTCCAGTCCTGATTCTTTTCTGTCTCAAGGGGCCTCTTTTGAGCCTTTCTCTGCCCTTGGATTTTAGACTAGATTATAACAGTACTATTCAGCCCAATCTTCAACTTTTTTGTGGGATCCTAGACCCAAGAGTTCCCTTTCCTACTTCCTCATGTGAACCTACAGATGCTTTCTTTCAAGAACCTCTGCTTGAGAACCCCATTTTCTCAAGAGTTTTCTGTTTAGACCTTGCTCCACCTGAGTAACCTACTGATTTAAGTGACAAGATCCTTGGAATGTATATGAGCTCTGTATGGGATGGAATTAGGCCAGTAGATGGGATTGTAATGCTGATCCTAGAAACTTTCTTTATTCTCTCATGCTCATGTTTCTGTACTCAAGGAATGAATCCTGATACAAGCAGAAGATGCTATGAAATGCTTTGAGCACCTATTAAGGGGTAAAATCTAAGTGCTCTTTCTGATAGGTGGACTCCTTTGTCTATCCCTTAAAAAGGATTTAAGGGCTTTTTTTTTTTTTTCTTGAAGTGTACAAGCAGTTACTCCTGTATGTATGAGCTGTGTCCTTAATTCAGAAACCCAGATGCTGTTCATCACTTACTAACATACAACCCAGCAGAGTTGGATAGCCTCACCTGTGGCTACATCCTCTGGAGTGCTTATGTTGAACCAGGGTAAAATGAAAACTCCGCATGTTTTGTGGCTCATGATAGGGATATCTTAGGATCTGATTCTTAGTAATTCTCACAGAACTTTAAATCTAGATAAAGAGGTCATACAGGAGACCAACCACCTCCTAACAATGTCAATTAGAGTGATAGAAAGTGGCAGCTGACCTCTAGGGGGAAGGAAGGTGATAAAAACCTGGATCAAATGTTGAAGTTGTTTGGAGCTGCGAAAATGAGGGCAGGGGACAGTTGAGACCTACTGGATCCCAAGAGAAGGCGCCTCTTATATAGTAGGGTACCATAACTATGAGTAGCCTCAGGGATTCCCTTTAGGAAATGCAGCACTGCTATGGGAGGAATTGCTGCTCAACCTAACATGTATGTTAGCAGCTGGCACTTACAGACCTCATAAGGCGGGGAAGAGGGGCAGAGGAAGAGGGAGAAGCAGATTCCTCACTGAGCAAAGATCCTAACACAGGGCTCCATTCCAGGACCCTGAGATTGTGACCTGTGCTAGAGGCAGACATTTAACCAGCTGAGCCACCTAGGCACTCCAGGTCTTTTTTTTTAACCAATAACTTATTTTCTTTATAACTCTTTTTCAGAATCATCTTATTGAGGAAGCTCCTTTATCTACTTTTCTATAAAGGACTAGGACATCATTTGTAACATATATCCTTCTACTCCTTCCTGCAGACCTCTTTGCACAAAATGAAGAATTCTTTCAATAGGTTTATGGTAAGGATTTTAACTTAGCACCCCTCAGATTCTTTGGGGAATTGGTCATGAAGGAATGCTGGACTCAACTATTTGGGCTATTATTTGTCCTCATAAGTATCTTAATGCTTTTCGCTATATTACACATAGTAGGACCCCTTAATTGATGATAAAACTCTATAGTTCTGGAATAAATATGGCTGCTTTCATATTGATTATGTGCCCTGCGGATTAAACTTCTCACTTGTCAATTACTCTATCCTGCATGGAACTCATATACTAGCCAACATATCTGTTTTACTCTTAGTTTGTCCTACAATGGTTTCTGTTATTAGGAATAATTTTAGCCTCTGGGTTAACATTTTATTTTTTCTTGTGATCCTCACTGCTAGTCAAGCCTTATCAGAACCTTTTGTCCTGACTCTGCAAAAACTTTCTGATTCTGCAAATCTGACTCCGTATTTGTGCCAGATCAAATCACACTCATGAGGTGCCTGAATGAAAGCTTCACCTCTCTATCCCTGAGGAAAAGAAAAACTTACCTGCAAAAATGTAGGATTCTTTTTTGGTGTATTTGAAAACATCAACTTCTATCTGGAAAACATATCCTAGATAAAATGCCTTCTACTGGATTCCTCTCTGCTTATAAGGGAATTGAATAATAATCTTACCTTATGTTTTGAAAATATAAATGGTACTGGTAGAACATTACGTTGTCCTCCATTTGATGTTCATAACCACACACTTTAATAAGATTCAGTCATGAATTCATTCTACACTGGAGTTTACATGACCACAATGTGATTTCTCATAATTATCCTTATGATGGGGAAATGAAATCTATAATGATCTTGATAATGGGAAGCAGATGTACTTCCCCCTAATGGAACAATATGGAAAACTGATTTTAAAAATCTGAAGAATGGTGGAAACTTAATTCCATCTATCTTTTGCCTAGAAACATGCCATAGTTTAGCTTGTGTCTGATTCCTAATAATCAAACTCATTTACTACCTCAAGTATATAAAAAAGATCTATTTTTAATATATAATAATCACTTGCATAATTCCAGCAAATCAGATTATATGTACTCTGTGAAAATTACATTTGTGATCATGAGATTTCGTCCTCTGAAATTGACAAGAGAGTCTGGGCAAAGATACCCACTTATCCCTTGTCCCTAGAAGGTTCTGGATATTTTTGTGTGTATGGCACCAATATTTACTCCACTCCTCCTATTAAATGGAAAGGGTATTATGGGGTTGTTGTTCTTGCCCCAGACACCACTACTGGAAAAGCTCTTCTTTCCACTGCTCATGTACCAAATCTGAGATCCCTCTCATATCAATTCAAAAGACTTTGGTGAAGCTGAGAAGGTTAAAATTTTGGATGAATGCCAACCAGTAACTCAATGGCAGACAGAAAGGGCCTTGGTCTTTCCTTTACCCTAGACTTATTTCCTTGGGTGGGAATAATAGACTAGAAAAAAGCAATACACAACCCTATCCATAGTCATGATGGCCACCACCTTTAACAATCTTCTTTAAGCATTTGAATACCCACAAATGCAACCTGATGGCCTGGCAGAAGTTGTCCTACAAAACAGATGGGCACTTGATATCCACTTGATATCTTCATGGCACAAAAAAGGGGCACTTGTGCGCTATTAGAAGAATGTTGTTTTTATGTTAATCAATCTGGCAAAATAACACAAGAACTAAAAACCATAAAGCATAACGTCAACATAGCTGAGGAAGGACACAGGCCAAGACTTGGACATCATTTCAGTCTCTTTAGTTGGTTATGATCAGGAATAGGACCATTGTTAAGAATGATAGCACAAATGATAGCGCTATTAATCAAATGCTTAATAAAAACAGTAACCTCTGCTATAATTTGTCCAAGTGTACAGCTTATGTTTGCACAGATGACCATGTTAGATGCTTTTCAGGATGGATTTTATGAACCAGAAAAACTGGAGAAATTAGCTATTGGTTTTTATAGGACACTCCACCAAGGGACTAGATGGAACCAGAGCAGGTAATAAAACCACTCCTGCCTTGAGAAACTAACATTACTGAGCTCTTTTTTTTTTAAATTTTTTTTAATTATTATTTATTTATGATAGTCACAGAGAGAGAGAGAGGCAGAGACACAGGCAGAGGGAGAAGCAGGCTCCATGCACCGGGAGCCCGATGTGGGATTCGATCCCGGGTCTCCAAGATCGCGCCCTGGGCCAAAGGCACGCGCCGAACCGCTGCGCCACCCAGGGATCCCTACTGAGCTCTTATATACTTAATAATCAAACATTCTTTACAATTTCAGGTATTAATCCTTATTGTCCATAAGATTTTTAGACTATTATTATTGCTAATTGCTCTTTTATCCTTGTCATCTTGCTAAGAAAGGTCCATCCAAAACCTCTACAGGCATCTGATTATGGTCACTCCATAGACTGATTCTCCTGAACCTCCAGGTGGCTTAATGAAGCCCCAGATGAGGACACTACCTAAGAACCATTTCCTGACTGCCTCCTTGTTTCTCAGTGGGGCCTGACTCTTACAACAGTGACTCCTTGAAACGATCATTAAAATTAAAAATCGCCCCCAACGTGAGGCATGACTTCCAGGGATAGGTCCATCCAGTGATGCAGGACTAAATAAATTTATGGTTGATCAATGATGTTTTCAGAGAAAGATCTTGGGGGAAAAAAAAAGCAGAAAGGCAAAATGCAATGGAGTCCCTTAGGTCCAGGGATTTTATTTCTTTAATTTTTATTTTTTAAAAGATTTTATTTATTTGAGAGTGAGAGAAAGAGAGCACAAGCAAGGTGAGGGGCAAGGGAGAAGCAGACTCCTTGCTGGTAAGGGAGCCCAATGCAATGTTTGATCTCCAGGATCATGACCTGAGCTGAAGGCATACAATTAACCGACTGAGCCACCGAGGCACCTCTGTCCAGGGATTTTAAAATGGAGCTGTGAAACCATTAAGGAGATGAGACTCATGTATGTTGTCACTGTAAGAGCCATGAACTTTTAAACTGGGCCAAACTGCAAACATTCCAAGGACTTAGCTCAAACACCTGCAACTTGCTATAGTAGGAGATTTTGGTTAGTGACAGCCTTAGCAACCAATTACATTCAGTCAAGATTAGTTTTCTGCCATCATCACCAATCAAATTCTTTGTAATAACATATTCGAGCATTCCCTTTTGTCTTTAAAAACCATTGCTTTCTGGGGTGCTGGGAAGCTTTGTTGGTTAAGCATACAACTCTGAATTTCACCTCAGGTCATAATCTCTGGGTTGTGAGATTGCACCCCACATCAGGCTCTGCACTGGACATGGAGCCTGCCTATGATTCTCTCCTTCCCTCTCTGCCTCTTCTCTCCTCTCCTCTCTCTCTCCCTCTCTAAAAAACAACAAGTATTCATTGTGGGGTAAATTTCCCTTCTCAAAAGAAAACATTATAGACAAATTAGTAGTGGCCCTTTGGGCATTTAGAGTGATTATGAATTCATCACTTAGAATACTTTCACTAAGTTCTTATAGTACTCTGAACCTCGATCATGTCACTTTCCAGAATCCATTCAGTAAATCTGTTTATATGTATAGTCTACCATTACCATCCCCGATTAGACCATAAGGTATTCTGGGAACAGGTCGGACATATTTCACTTTTTTTTTTTTTACCTTGTACAGCATCTAGCATGTAACAGATCTCAACAAGTTTACTGAATTTTATAACAAGGTGGCCCAGTACTAACCCCCTTTATTCACTGTCTTCATGCCAGAACATCTTCTTGAAAAGAAATGTAATGCAGTTATATTAAATTTCTCATCAAACAGAACCCAAGTAAATCTGTCTGGATATTCTACTCATATGTTCTAGGGCCAACCCTCAGGGCCACAGAGAACAAATATAATCAATTGCTCCAATGCTTTAGTTAATCTCTCCTTCCTGCAATAGTTTCAATTATTCATTACGATTCTGATAATGATTACAATTTGAAATTTTTCCAATACCACCAAGCAATTCTCTGACACCAGCTGGGTTTTCTATAATTTAACTTAATTCTGACAGTATCCACCTAGAGATAGTATGAGATTCCACAGGTTAAGATCTGAATCCTGCAAGACTGTATCCCTCCCCATCACACATCCACTTCAGAGGTACTAATCAGTGCTTCTGACTTACCAGATACAGATTGCATAAATCAGAGGTTTCCTCCTTGGATTCAATTAATTTGCTAGAGTGGCTCACAGAGCTCAGAGAAACAGATGCCCTGCTAGACTATTATAATTTAGGGTCACCTGGGTGGCTCAGTCAGTTAAGCATCTGTTTTCAGCTCAGGTCATGATCCCAGGGTCCCAGGATGGAGCCCAGAGCAGAGCAGGGACTCTGCTTTTCCCTCTGCCCTTACCCCCTGCTCCTGTGCGCACTCGCTTTCTCTCAAATCAATAAATAAAATATTTTTTAAGTATATAATTTAGGAATAGACAGATGGAAGAGCTACATAAGGCAAACTATATGGAAAAGGATGCAGAACTTCCATGCTCTCTGAGTGCACCATTCTTGGAGCACCTTCACATGTTCACCAACCTGAACCTTCTAAACACCACCTTTTTCAGTTTTTATTTTTTACCATGTGTAGTCCAGCATACCCTAATACAACTCAGTCATAAGAATTCTGTGGAATATTGGGATCCCTGGGTGGCGCAGCGGTTTAGCGCCTGCCTCTGGCCCAGGGCACGATCCTGGAGACCCTGGATCGAATCCCACATCGGGCTCCCGGTGCATGGAGCCTGCTTCTCCCTCTGCCTGTGTCTCTGCCTCTCTCTCTCTCTCTCTCTCTCTGTGACTATAATACATAAATTAAAAAAAAAATTAAAAAAAAAAAGAATTCTGTGGAATATTCCACCCAAGGCCAAGAGAGGGGTTGGTAAGTGGGGTTGAAGGGGCAGGTCAACACAGAACAAATTACTTGCCATCTAGCTCCCAAGAACCCTACTAAGAGAAAGTAGTTGGTGGGTGAAGTCCACAGCCCTGTGCAGGTCCCCAAGCTGGAAGCTGACATTACTGAGATTATCTAGGACCTAGACCTTAGAGATCATGCCATGCTTCCCTACATTCAGTTACTTTAGCACCTGTTGCATCCAACAGGTGTACTGAGTGGTTAAAGTTGCTGATGCTTGGCTTGTCTGGCCTAGTATGAAGCAATCACCAACTCTCAGAGGTGAATGATACTTGGTCCCTATAAAC
This sequence comes from Vulpes lagopus, assembly GCF_018345385.1. Classification (NCBI taxonomy): domain Eukaryota; kingdom Metazoa; phylum Chordata; class Mammalia; order Carnivora; family Canidae; genus Vulpes; species Vulpes lagopus. Next base: position 112,074,912 of record NC_054830.1, on the reverse strand, counting down.
AATTAGAACAATGATATTCTTGGAAAAATACATGAAAGGGTTAATAAAGAGATCATTCCCACTCCCCCCAAAATAGTCTTTTCACCTGTTTCCTTTCAAATTTTATCTCTAGGTACATGCTTCAGAAAATGATCAAATCATCTTTAGAATTATGTTTGGTTAAAGTAAGGGGTTTAGCCCCACATAAGACACTGAAGTAAGCTCTCATAGATCAGCTTATTGGAGGGAATTTTATGGTTTAAAAGGGAAGGGTGGTGAGATAGAGAAACTGAAGGACTCCGTAAAAACTGCTGTCTACTCCTTTTCCTGATTCTATTTTTGTTAGGACCTACACCCCTACTTTACATATGCCTCATTATGCAAACAGTATAAGGGACTAGGAGTTAATGATTTCTTTACAATAGATAACATCTAAGGAACGATGGGGTGAAAACAACTGAAAAAGGCATCATATGTGCATTCTAGACTGACTGAACTAGACACCTCAACACCAAGATCCCTTCTCATGCCAAGGGATTGATGTAGGAAAAGGTTGGGGTTTGGAGCCAGCTGCCAAGAAAGAATTCTTGAGACGTCTTCTGAAAAGGTGGTTTTATTAAGGCACAGGGAGAGAAACGTGGGAGAAGAGCTGCACTGAGGTCCTGAGGAGTGGCCCATTATATACTTTCAAGTTGGGAAGGGGTTAGGGATAGTTTAAGTCTCTAAGGAATTTTGGAAGCAAAGTTTCCAGGACCTTGAGGGGGGTTACTATTGTTAGGAAAAGATCATTTTCCTAAGGTCTAATAAAACCTTAGTCATGAGACCCTTCAGATGTATATCAGTGGATCATATTGTTAGGAAAAGATCATTTTCCTAAGGTCTAATAAAACCTTAGTCATGAGACCCTTCAGATGTATATCAGTGGGTCATATACTTGGGGAATGACTGCCAACTTATATCTTGGGGATGGGGGATAGAGATAAAGGGAGTTTCCAAAGGAATTTTTTATATGTTAAAGAAGACTTACAGGATTGTAGGGGGTCAGGATAATGTTAAGCTAAGATTGCCTTTTGTCCTTAGCAAAGTATTAACATTGGGGTAGCTGAGCTCCTAGAGGAATATCACTCTGCCTGTTTCAAGGACTTGTCAATGGGCTGTAAGTAGTAAGGAAATTTTTCTTTTGCATTTGTTTCCCACATCAGAGTAATACTTGGACCCTCATTTTTTTGAGGTTTTTACTGGTTCCCAGTTGCCTGAGAGGACATGGGCACTATACCATGACCCTCAATAAAAAACCCCAGCCCCCAAAAAATGATGAAGCTCTCTCCTTTCCCTTCTGAGTCTCTAAGACACTCTGTCAATGCCTTCAATAAACTCTGCCTTCACCTCCCCCTGGCTTGTGTTTGATTTCTATCCTGTGTGCAACCAGGATCCTAGGGGACCCCATCTAGGTCCTTGGTCCCAGCCTGCCAGCATCAGTGGAGAAAAATAATAAGTATAAATAATATACTTATTATTAATTAATAAGGAAGATAATAAGTATGAATCAGAAAACACAGGCAAGTTCTGATCCAAGATAAAAAAAGAAAAAAGACACCTGTAAAGGCTAAGTTTGATGAAGCAGCATACTGAAAGTTATCTGCCTATTACACTAAAGCCGCTCAGGCCTAACAGTTCAATTTTTCTTGTATTTCCTAAAATCAGATCTCAGCTTCCCAGAACATGAAGCCTGCTTGGTTTTCATCTCCCAGATCCCCATGAAAGGCTCATGACAGAGCCACGAGACTGATATTCTAAAAGCAGCTTCTTTCTTTGTATTTCCCAAGTCCTAAAGATAAAAGACCAAATTCTGAAAGCAAAAACAGCAATTATGAAGCAACTTGTTCACAAAGGGAACCCACAGATATTGTTTACCTGGCAGGGTCCCCTTTGAAAGAGCCTTTAGATTCAGTTTATATGTGCGCTGAAGAAGCAACAGGGCCTTTCAGCATCACGATCTGCGGGTGGGGAATGACACAATGTAGGCAATAATGTGAACCTGGCAGTAAACTCTTTCACATACCAGAGAGGCAGAAAACAAAAGAAAGAGAAAAAAAAAATCACATGAAATTAAAAGGAAATAAATCAAGTAAAGCATAAAGCATACTATCTAATCTCAATGCAATTGACTTTTTCACAAAGCTAAAATAATCTGGAATTAGAGGGAAGGGAGAAGCTGGAGCAATGACTCTCTCAAACTGTGCTGTCCAATACATTAACTAGTAACTACACGTGGCTATTAATATTAAATTAAATTTAAACCTTAGTCCCTCAGTCATAGTACTGACATTAATAGCCAGAGATGGCTAATGACTACCAAGTTAAATAATGGAGATACAGAATATAGCCAACATCACAGAAAGTTTTATTGTACTGTACTGCTTTAAAACAACTCCTGGAATTGAATAAATTTGACAAAGTTCTGTTTCAGACTTACTAGTTTATCCAAAAAATGAGTCACTGGTAGTTTACTGATACTGATACATACAAAATGTTTCTAGAGGAATTCACTTTCAAGTAGACCCCAAAGAATTTCTACAGATAAAATTTCAAGGAAAGCAAATAGCTGTCACTAAGGATAAATAAATAAATAAATAAATAAATAAATAAATAAATGCAGAACTAGTCCCATAAAAATTCAGATATTAGAATTATGTGACATGGAATATGAAAAGTATATTTAATATGTCTGAAGAAATAAACAGGAACTTAAAATATGACAAAAGTACCACAAAAAGATGAAACAAACAAAAACTACCCAAATGAAATATATAACTGAATTTAAAATTCAATAGTTTGGGACTTCTTTTGGCCATGATAATGTAGCTTACATTGAACTAACTTTCCCACCAAAAGCAACTATAAAATATGATTAGAATCAATAAAACAATTATTTGAACATAGTAGACTAACTTGAGGCCTGTATTCCTTAAGAGAAGAAAGATACTGGGGCGAGCTTCAGATGCAGCCTAAACAGTTCTCTAAAAACTGTTTCATTGTACACTTAAAGAGATTTTACAGATGCAGTTCCTTAATAGAGCTGTTTAAAAAAAAAAAATTTCAGTGCTCCTCTATTACATGGAAAAGTTCAGATATCCTGGCATTTTGAAGCTTCCTAGGGTATTAGAAGCTTCCTGTCCAATAATTAAGCCAAATCCTGCCATTATAAAAGTTCTGCCCACATTTCCAACAGGTTTTTAGTTTTTAGTATTTCCAACAGGTTTTTAATTTTTTCTTTCAACGTATCCCCTCTGATATCAATGCTCTCTAATATGAACAGATAATCAAAGACTCACTAGGCTTTTAATGAAAACCTCCAACATCAGAATCCATGATAATACAAAAAAGGAGAGAAAAGATTCTTGGAGACAGCACAAATAGTAGAAATTGATAAAAATTTCCCTAAAACTATTAAATAATATTTAGAGATATTATTATGAGGACACATTAAAAACACAAATGCAAAATGCTATGCAAAAAGAACAATGATCAGAAAAATAAAAATGTTATAAATTCAAAATATGACTACCAAAATATAAAATTCAAAGTAAAACTGTCAGTTCAAGGAAGTACAAAATAGAGGTCAAGACATGAAAAATGTGAGAAAAAAGAAAGGCAACATAGGATCAATGCAAAAGACCTCCCATCCAATTAATGTGATTTCTAAAAAGGGAGAAGAGAGAAAATAAGGGAAGAAATCATAGAAATACAATAAAAATTACCAGAGCTAAAGGAAAACAAATCTCTATATTAAATAAGCTCACAAAGTGGGAAAATGATACAAAAACTCCCGAATATTTAAATTACCATTGTGAAATTTCTAGCCCAAAGATAAAGATAAGATCCTTAAGAAAGAGGGATCCCTGAGTGGCGCAGCGGTTTGGCGCCTGCCTTTAGCCCAGGGCGCGATCCTGGAGACCCAGGATCGAATCCCACATCGGGCTCCCGGTGCATGGAGCCTGCTTCTCCCTCTGCCTGTGTCTCTGCCTCTCTCTCTCTCTGTGACTATCATAAATAAATAAAAATTATAAAAAAATTTTAAAAAAAAAGATCCTTAAGAAAGAAAAAAATAGCCATACTACAAAGAAGCTAGAATAGTAGCTTCTACTAAGACTAGTAGTAGTCTTTCCATCAGAAACTGAACATTAGGACAACAAAAGTTCTAAAGCAAAACTAGTTTCAATACTGGCATGCTTATACAACTAAAAAATAGATCAGTTCTATTTAGAACAGGAAAATGAAAGCTCCCTGAAAAAAACCTTAAGGAACTCATAATAACTCTATTTATATTAGGCTTAGAAAATTTTAAAAAGTTATAACCTGACTCTTCCCACAAATATTAACTGCTGCAAGACTTTCCCTTCTACCATAAATGACTAGAAAACTGGATAAAAGCAAATTAAACAACTGTTTGCAGAAATTGAACAAAAAGGGGATCCCTGGGTGGCGCAGCGGTTTGGCGCCTGCCTTTGGCCCAGGGCGCGATCCTGGAGACCCAGGATCGAATCCCACATCAGGCTCTCGGTGCATGGAGCCTGCTTCTCCCTCTGCCTGTGTCTCTGCCTCTCTCTTTCTCTCTGTATGACTATCATAAATAAAAAAAAAAAAAAAAAAAATTAAAAAAGAAATTGAACAAAAAGCACAGTAGGAATGATCCACGAGAAAAGAGAAAGAAACGTGGTGAGCTATGATACAAGTATATCTTTCTGCCCAGAGACAAATTCTTGACATGATTGTAGGAAAGCATACTCCAAACAGAGCTCAGGGATCTTCTTAAACTGAGGAGAAAGAGATCAGAGTTTGAGGATGATAAGGCTATGAGAAACTATAGAACAGAGTACCAAAGAGGAGGGAGCTATACACACACATGAAAGGTCCAGACATGAAAGGTCCAGAAATCTGCAAATGGACGTCTAGTGTTTGGCTGAATACCATTCTGCACATGCATAAGATGAAAATCGAAAAGTGAGACAAAGAAATACTGTGGAAGCAAAGAATAATTATCAAGAAACTTTGAGCTAAACAATTCTCAGCACTATACAATGCAGGAAATCATTTGATCACCCACCATTACATGGAGAAAATGTGCTCCATATATGGAGCACTCAGTAAAGATGTCACCAAAAATAGGCCATGTAAGAGGGGTTAAGTAATCAATAAAATATATACTCTAGATCCACCATAACAAAAGTTAACACCAAACTTCAAAGAGATAAAACTGATCTATAGTTTAAATACTTGGTAGAATAAAATAAAGCACTCTTAAAAACAATATCATAATATCCAATGTAAAATTCACAATTCTGGCATCCAATAAAAAATCATCAAACATGGAATGAAATTGGGAAAACACAGACCATAATCAGGAGAAAAAAAACAATCAAAGAAACAGACCTGACAATGATACATTATGAACTACTAAAAAAGGACTTTAAGAGACCTATTATAAATACAATGAAAAAGTACAAGGATATAAAGAAAAACTTGAACACAATAAGGAGAGAAATAGATATTATTTATAAAGGAAGGGAAAAGAAATGTTGGGAAATATCAGGAAGGGAGACAGAACATAAAGACTCCTAACTCGGGGAAACGAACTAGGGGTGGTGGAAGGGGAGGAGGGCGGGTGTTGGAGGGGAATGGGTGACGGGCACTGAGGTGGACACTTGACGGGATGAGCACTGGGTGTTTTTCTGTATGTTGGTAAATTAAACACCAATAAAAGTTAATTAAAAAAAAATAAATAAAAAAGAACTAAGTAGAACATTAGAGATCAAAAACGCAATCAATATCTGAATAAAATTATCACCACATGAGATTAGTAACATGTCAAACACTGCAGAGGAAAAGGTCAGTGAATGAAAACAGCAACAGAAACAATCCAAATTTTAAGAGATTTTTTTTTTAATCCAAAAATAAAGGAACCAAGCCTCAGTGACTTGTGGGAGAAATAAAGCAGTCTACACATATGCAGTTAAATTCCCAGAAAGAGGAGAGAGGGAGTGAGAGAAGTGAAAAAGTGTAGAATCGATAGCCAATTTTTTTTAAAGATTTTATTCATTTATTCATAGAAACAGAGAAAGAGAGAAAGAGACACACAGAGAGAGGCAGAGACACAGACCTCAGAAGGAGAAGCAGGCTATGCAGAGAGCCTGACGCGGGACTTGATTCAGGGTCTCCAGGATCAAACCCTGGGCTGCAGGCGGCGCTAAACCGCTGCGCCACCGGGGCTGCCCCTGATAGCCAAAAATTTTTAAGAAGATAAAAACTATACAGATTTAAGAGGATCAAAGAACCTACACATAGATAAAAACAAAGAAAACCACACTAAGGCACATCATAACCAAGTACTAAAAAAAAAAAAAAAAAAGAGATGAAGACGAAATCATTATATTCAGAAGAGCAAAGAGAAAATGACATCAGATATCTCACTGAAACTATGAAAATATGCAACAAAAAGAAATTGAAATAACCCCTTTAGGAGCGCCTGGGTGACTCAGTTGGTTAAGCGTCTAATTCTTAGTTTTGGCTAAGGTCATGATCTCAAGGTCCTCGCATTGAACCCTGTGTTGAGCTTGTCTCCTCCCTCTGTCCTTCCCGTTGCATGCGTGTCTGTGTGCTCTTTCTCAGGCAAATAAATAAACCTTAAAAGAAGAAAAAAATAAAAACTTTAAATTGTTGAGAGAAAAAAAGTCCACTTTGATTTTATACTTCATGAAAAGATCTTTGAAAAATAAAGGTGTAGGATTCCTGGGTGGCTCCGGAGTTGAGTGTCTGCCTTTGGCTCAGAGTGTGGTCGGAGAAGACCTGGAATCCAGTCCCACATCAGGCTCCTAGTGGGGAGCCTGCTTCTCCCTCTGCTGTCTCTGCTTCTCTCTGTGTGTCTCTCATGGATAAATAAAATCTTTTTTAAAGTTAAATTTAATTTAAAAAGAAAGAAAAATAAAGGTGAAATGAAGACTTTTAAGATAAAGGAAAGCTTAAAGTGCTCACCAGGCCTCCACTATGAGAAAAGTTAAAGTTCTTTAGGCAGAAAGAAAATTATACCAAATGGAAACTTGTATATACACAAAAAACCATGCTACAAATGGTAATTATGTGAGTAAATATAAAAAAGATTTTCCTCTTTAATTTCTTTTTAAAGATTTTATTTCTTTAAGAGTGAGATAGTGAGAGAGTATTAGCAGGAGGGAGGGGGAGAGGCAGACTCCCCATAGAGCCAAAAGCCAGGGAATGATCCCAGGATCCTGAAACCATGACCTGAGCAGAAGGCAGACGCTTAACTGACTGAACTACCCAGGGCCCTCATTAATTTATTTAAAAAAATGACTATTTAAAGCAAAAATAATAGCAAGATACTCTGTGGTTCATAATGTATGTCCAAGAAAAATGTATTATTATCACAATAAAAAGGAAAAGAAGAAGAAAATGGAGGCACAGAGTTATTACGTTTTTATATTTATGTAAAGAAGTATAATATTATGTAAAGGCAGACTGTGATAAGATAAAGATACATGCTGTAAACCTGAAAGCAATCGTTATAAATTAAGACAAAAAATTAGAGCTAATAAACCAACAGCAGGGATAAAATAGATTAATAAAAAAAACTTTCTTAATTCATAATGAGACAGTATAAAGGAAAAAAGGAAACAAGAAGATATTAAGAAAAAAGAATAGCAAGATGTTAGACTTAAACCAAAATATTTAGATACTTAAATTAATGTAAATGCTCTAATCCCAATTAAAAGACAGAGATAATAAAACTGGATAAAACAGCAGAACCCAACTCACTACCATTATATTAGGGATAACAAGACCATCTACAGGTACAAGTTCCTTTATTCACTAGGAAGATCTACATGTCTTGACATACAATTATACTCCTAGATATCATTTATTATAGTAAAAGAGTACAAAGCAGAACAAGCAAAGAAAAAAAGGAGCATGGAAAAACGTCTGGAGGAAATCAGGTACAAACTTGAAAGAGTTCTCTCCCAGTGGAGTCACACAAGAAGCACTTAATTCTTCACAACTGTGACAAAATATATGAAATATTATCTACCAAGGAAGCTCATTAGAGATCAGTGCCAAAGGCTTTTACTAGAGATTGAATGCTTACATGCTCTGCCTAGTACATACCAGAACAAATTCTTAGAGGAATGCAGGCATTCAGTATAATCCATTGTTTGCACAGTTTAGGCACAGTGAGTCACAACTATCAAGAGAGTGGTGGGAGATGCCACTCAAAGGTCAACAAGCAGACCTTACTAAGAAGAGTTGTCTCAAACCTGCCATGTTAACTTTTTTCTGCCCATCTGTCTAGAAAAGAAGCACTTTAAACTTAATGGCACAGATAGGTTAAAAGTAGAAAAATGAAAAAAGATAAGCCATGCAAAAATAATCATAAGAAAGCTGACTATATTGGCATCAAACAAAGTAGAGTTCAAATAAAGTATATCACCATGGAAAAAGAAAGATATTTCAAAAATAAAAAGGGAAAGATTAATCAAGGATTTTATCAATCCTAAATGTGCATGTATTAAATAACATAGCTTCAGGAATGAAGGTAATTAATTGCTATTAATTGCTAATTCAATTTCCTAAATATATGTAATGCCTATTAGGATGATCTATTTCTCCTTATATGATTTTTGATAGGTTGAGTCAAAGAATTGATGTATTTCATCTAAGTTATTGAATCTGTGAGAATCTATATTTCATAACATCCCTTTATTACCCTTTTAATGTCCATGGAATCACTAGTGATGACTTTTTTTCATTTCTGACATTAGTAATTTATATATTCTTTTTTGTTGATTGCTTGTATAGAGGCTTATCAATTTAATTCATCTTTCCAAGTAACCAGCTCTTGGCTTTGTTGATTTTCTCTAATGTTTTCCTCAATTTCATTAATGTCTGCTCTAATTTTTATAATTTCTTTTTTATCCCAACTTTTGGCATAATTTACTCTTCTTTCTTTCTAGTTTCCTAGGGTAAAAGCTCAGATTATTGATTTTAAACCTTTCTTCTCTTCTAATATATACATACTTGATGCTATTAACAACCCCCTAATTGCTGCTTTTGCTGCATCAAATCTGCTAAGCTGTATTTTCATTGTCATTGGGTTAAAATTTCTAAATTTCTCAAGATTTCTTCTTTGACCCATATGTTATTTTAAAGTGCACTGTTTAACGTCCAAATAATTTGGAATTTTCCAGTTTCTTTCTGTTGTTGATTTCTTGCTTAATTCTGTTGTGGTCTGAGAATGTATTTGGTAGGACATATGCTCTCTCAAACTTGTTAATATGCTTAATTCTGTTGTGGTCTGAGAATGTATTTGGTAGGACATATGCTCTCTCAAACGTGTTAAGCTGTGTTTTATTTCTGAAGATGTGGTCTATCTTGGTGAATGTTCCACATGAGTTTGAGAATACGTATATGCTCCCTTCATTGGATGAAGTATTCTATAAATGTCAATAGATCCTACTTAGATGGCACTGTTTAGTTCAACTATATCATCACTGGTATTCTGCCAGCTCTCTGTGAATTACTGATAGTGGAGCGTTGAAGTCTCTGACAATAATAGATTTTTCTATTTATCCTTCCAATTTTCTTTTCTTTCTTTTTTTTAAATTTTTATTTATTTATGATAGTCACACAGAGAGTGAGAGAGGCAGAGACACAGGCAGAGGGAGAAGCAGGCTCCATGCACCGGGAGCCTGACGTGGGATTCGATCCCTGGTCTCCAGGATCGCGCCCTGGGCCAAAGGCGGGCGCTAAACCGCTGTACCACCCAGGGATCCCTATCCTTCCAATTTCTATGGGTTTTGCTTCATGAGTCTTGATATTATGCTGCTAGGAGCACATACATTCAGGTTCATTATTCTTCTTGGAGAATCAACTTTTTATTATATAATGCTCTTCTTTATCACTGATAATTTTCTCTTTTTTGTCTGAAATTAACATAACTACTTCAGCTTCCTTTTTAAAATTCTTTGAAAATTTTTTTATGATTTTATTTATTTACTCATGAGAGACACAGAGAGAGAGGCAGACACAGGCAGAGGGAGAAGCAGGCTCCACGCAAGGAGCCTAATGTGGCACTTGATCCTAGGGGTCCGGGATCATGCCCTGGGCTGAAGGCAGCAGGCAGCTGCTTAACCACTGAGCCACCCGAGTATCCCAATTCTTTGAAATTTTAATTTATTTAAGTAATCTCTATGCCCAGTATAAGGCTTGAACTCACTACTCTGAGACCAAGAGTCACATGCTTTCCCAACTGAGTCAACCAGTGCCCCCTTCAGCTCCTTTTAAACTAGTGTTAGTTTGGGATAGCTTTCTCCAACATATTACTTTTGATATGTATGTCTTTGTTTTACAACAGGTTTCTCACAGACAATATGTGGTTGGGTCTTGTTTTGTTTTGTTCTTTAAATCCACCCAGATAGCATCTGTCTTTTAATTGGTGAATTTTCATTATTCACATTTAATGTTTTTAATATAGCTGGATTAATACATACTATATTTGTTATTCTATTCATTGCCCTTGTTCTTTGTCTTCCAAACTTTTTCTGCTTTCTCTGGGTTTATCTGAGCATTTTATATGATTCCATTTTTTATCTCCTATCAGCATATCACTTATACATCTTTTTAAAATATTTCAGGGTTGCCTGAGAGTTTGCAACGAATCCAAGTCCACTTGTAAGCAACACTCTACTGCTTCATGGCTAATATATGTATCTTAGAACAGAGTAGTCTCAATGTCTACATGTTTCATCATGTCTCCCTCTCATCCCTTATAACATTGCTGTCATTCATTTCACTTACGCATAAACTATAATCACATAATATACATTGTGGCTATTATTATTTTGAACAAACTATTATCTGTCAGACCAGGTCTAAGTGAGACAAGTAAAAGATTTTATTTTGGAAAACAATTTTTTTTTTTGCCCTCATTAATTTCTCAAAGACTCTTCCTTTCTTTATATAAATCCAAATTTCTGACCTGTATCATTGTCCTTCTCTGTGAAGAGCTTCTTGTAACATTCTTGCAAGGCAGGCCTACCAACAATTCCCTCAATTTTTGTCTGAGAGAGGTCTTTATTTTACCTTATTTTTGAAAGATAATTTCATTGGATACAGAATTCTAAGTTGGTAGGTTTTTTTTTCAACACTTTAAATATTTCACTTCACTCTCTTCTTGCTTACATAACTCTGAATAGAAGTCTGATGTCATTTTTATCCTTATTCCCCAAAGGTAAGGTGTTTTTTTCCCTATGGCATCCTTCAAGATTTTTTTCTTTGTCTTATATTTTGTGCAGTTTCAATGTGACAAACCTAAGTGTAGAATTTTTGGTATTTTTCTTGCGTGGTGTTCTCTAACCTTGTTAGATTTGTGGTTTGGTATCTGACATTAATATTGGAAAATTCTAAGCCATATTACCTCAAATATTTCTTCTGCTCATTTCTGTCTTTCTTCTCTTCTGCTATTCTCATTATGCATATGTTATACGTTTGGAATTTCCCCACAATTCGTGGATATTCTGTTCTGTTTTTTACATTAATTTTCTCTTCTGTTTCTGAAGGTTCTGTTTAAAATAACTTTGAGGTTACTGCTTCTTTCCTCAGCCCTTCTCAGTATACTGATGAGCCCTTCAAAGCTATTCTTCGTTTCTTTTACAGTATTTTTATTTCTAGCATCTTCGTTTGAAACTTTCTTAGAATTTCCAACTCTCTCCTTACATTATCTATCTGTTCCTGCATGCTGTCCTCTTTTTTCATCAGAACCCTTAGCATAAGGGGAAAATAGGAATGCAAGATTTTCACAGGGAATTTTGAAGAACTCAAACATAAACTAGGACTCTAAAATGTCATATGTGTACAGTGCTATGTACATTTACCAAGAAAGACCTATGAAGGCCTTAATCTCTCATATCTCACTGTCCTTGAGTCTGCACAGGCAAAACGTAAAAGTTAAGGCAGAATTATAAACTGTCTACAAGAATATTGAAGGTGAGCCCTGACACCCACACAGAGTCCCTCAGCAAAGACTGAGAGATGTTTGGTTGCAGATATTTTAGAAATCTCAGTCCAACAATTAGCTGACCGTCAAGCTAGCCAAGCAAAGATTTAAGTGGTCACATGAGAAAAAGAATACATATGTTAAAGATTTAGTATGAAAGCCACTAAACAAACAGTACAAACAACAACAAACCCTGGAAGTGAGATGAGGGGGAATCTGATTTCCAGAGTTCCCATACTATATTATTTAAAATGTGCAATTTTTACATGCTAAAAATACAAAAAAAAAAAAAAGCAAAGCAACAGGAAAGTATGGCTCCAGAAGAAAAGCTGTCTGGAAGCCTACACACTGGACTTAGTTAATAAGACTTTAAACTAGTTATTATAATAAGTATTTTCAAAAAATTAAAGGCAATCATGTCTAAAATGTTAAAGAAAAAAACAAGAATAATACCTCACCAAAGAAAGAATATCAATAAAGAGAATGAAAGTATTAAAAAAAATAGAAACTCTGGAGTTGAAAAACACAAGAACTAGAATATAAAATTCACTAGAAGGGTTCACCAGCAGATTTAGACTGGTATTAAAAAGAATCACTGAACTTGAAGAGATGTCAAATGATATTACCTAGTATAAGGAAGAGAAAGGGGGGAAAATGAATAAAAATAACAGCCTGGGGTAAAAGGGAAGATACTAAAGTAGGAAAAGCCAGGAATCTATCTCCCTAAAACAATAACTGCATTGCCAGAAGTTGTGTGAAGTGACTACTGAAATTTGCAGCATCCAGGGGAAAGCTTGGTTGGTAAATTGCAATTAATATCATTTGATTTCAGACCTTAGTGGAGTTGTAGCTACCCATCCCTAAAGCAACTCACATTTCTGGCGTGGCTGAAGCCAGAGTGGGTAATAAAGGCCTTATATCCAAATATCAAGACTCTCAGTTCTGAATGAAGATTGCTATTCCTAATTGTGGAGATTCAGAGGCTGGCTAGCATTGTTCTGATCCCCACAAGCTAAAGCAATGCCCAGGAGATTTAAAGAAGCACATCTATTTTTGTGGATATTCAAAAATGACTGCATATGTGATGGAATTTACAAAGTCAATGTGCATGCTCAGGGAAAGACACAGACTCAGAAAAGACTGTAAGAAAACCTTAAGCTGTCATCTCGGGCTGTGCCTGAGCACAGAGACATCCTGTAATAACACCAACAACAAAATATTCAAATCCTGGCAGAGAGAGAATCTTGCTTCTAGAATTGGCACATTATAAAATTCATATATCTAGTTTTCAAAGAAAACAAAGACATACAAAGAAATATGAAAGTATGGCCATTCAAAAGAACAAAATAAACCAATACATACTGTATCCAAGGAAACCCAGATGTCAGACCCACAAGAAAAAGACTTAAAATTTTCTTTTGGCTCAGAGGGCCAAATAAAGACATGAACATAGAAAGGAAATGATGTATGAACAAGTGAGAATGGAAATAAAGAGCAAAATATTACAAAAATGAGCTCAGAAGATATTATGGAGTTGAAAAGTACAACAGAAAATTTAAAAAATAGGGATGTCTGGGTGGCTCAATGGTTGGGTGCCTGCCTTCAGCTCAGGTCGTAATCCTAGAATCCAGGATCAAGTCCCCATTGGGCTTCCTGCAGGGAGCCTGCTTCTCCCTCTGCCTATGTCTCCGCCTCTCTCTCAGTCTGTCTCTCATGAATAAATAAATAAATCTTTAAAAAAAAGACATTTTAAAAAATATACTAGAAGAGTTTAAAAGCAGATTTGAGCAAACAGGGAAAACTAGACTTTAAATCCATAAAAGTTAGAACAGACTAAGGACATTATACACCAATTAAAGGTTTAATACATCAAGAAGATAAAACAATTATAAACATAAACACACATAATAAAAGAGCCTCAATATATATAAAGCAACAATTGACAAAAAAGAAAGGAAAAAAATAGACAGTTCTACAAAAATAGCTGGAGACTCCAACATCCCATTTTCAAAGATGGATAAGTTAACCAAAGAAGAGGAGTAATGAAATAAGAGAACCTGAACAACAAAATTAACCAACTAGACCTAAAAGACATGTACAGAACAATTCTTCCAACAATAGCAGAATATCCTTCTCAAGTGGACATTCTTCTCACATTTACATGAGACTTTCTCCAGGACAGACCATAGGTCAGGCCACAAAATAAATCACAATATATTTTATAAGACAGTTATCGTAACAAAATATCTGCTGTGACTAGAAAAGGATAAAGTTAGAAATCAGTAACAGAAGGCAAACTGCTGGATAATTCACAAGTATGGAGAAATTAACAACACACTCTTAAAACAACCAATTAGTGAAAGAAATCAGAAGTAAAAGTAGAAAATAGAGATGAATGAAAATGAAAACACAATATAACAAAACTTACAAGAAGCAATGAAAGCAGTGGCAAGAGGGAAATTTGCAGCTATATATGAGAAAAGTAAGATCTCAAATCCACAACCTTATTTACAACTTAAACAACTAGAAAAAGAAGAACAAACTAAATCAAATGACATTAGTCACAGAAGGAAGGAAATAAGGGTTAGACTAGAAATAACCAAAAGAGAGAACAGAAAAACAATACAGAAAATCAATAAAACCAGAAGTTGGTTCCTTGAAAAGATGAACAAAATTGACAAATCTGCAACTAGGCTAGCAAAGAAATTAAGAGACAGGATGCAAATAACCAAAATCAGAAAAGAATGAGGGAACATTAGTACAAACCTCCAGACATAAAAAGGAGCATAAGGGAATTCTATGAACAACTGTATACCAGCAAGTTAGATACCATGTAAGAAAGGGACATATTCCTTGGAACACAAATTACCTAAACTAATGCAAGAAGAAATAGAAAATTTCAACAGACAGAAGTACAAGGATAAAGCAGTAATCAAAAAACTCTCAATGAAGTAAAGTCCTGGATCCGAAAGCTTCACTGGTGAGTTTTACCAACTAAAGGAATAATGAATACCAAACCTTCTAAAACTCTTCCAGAAAATTGAAGAGAAAGGAACACTTCCTAACTCATTCTATGAAGCAAGTTTTACCCTGATACCAAAGCCAGATAAAGACATTACAAGAAGAAAATTAAAGACCAATTATCTCTTATGAATATAGACACAAAAATCTTCAAAAAATATTAGCAAATCAAATCAAACAGCATATTAAATGACTGTTCACATTAAAGTGTATTTTAGTCCATAAATACAATGGTAGCTTACCATGAGAAAATGAATCATTACAATATATCACATTAATACAATAAAGGAGAAAAAAACACATGATCATCTCAAACAATGCAGAAAAATAATCACACATAAGCCAGTACTCTTTTATTATTATTTAAAAAAAGAACTTTTCATAAAACTAAGAATACAGGGAAAATTCCTTAAGACCATAAAAGGTATTTAAGGAAACCCCACAGCTAACGTCATACTTATTGATGGAAGACAGAAAGCTTTCCCCTTAAAATCCAAAACAAGAGAAGTTTACTCACTTTCACCACTACTATTCAATACCATACTGGAAGTTCTAGCCATAGCCTTTACACAACTAAAAGAAGTAAAATGCATCTAAATTGGAAAGGAAGAAGTAAAACAATTTCTATTCACAGATGACATGATCCTATACAGATCTTAAAAAAAAATCTACAAGAAAACTAGTTATGCTAATAAACTATCAGAGAAGTTATTGGGTACAAGATAGACACCAAAAAAAGCTATTGCACTCCCATATACCACAAAGAAACAATCTGAAAAGTATATTTAGAAAGCAATTCCCTTTACAAATAGCATCTAAAAGAATTAAATACTTAGGAATAAATCTAACCAAGAAGGTGAAAGACTTCTACACTAAAAACTACAAAGCACTATGTAAAGAAATGTAAAAGTGATCTAAATAAATGGAAAGACATCTCATGTTGATGGATAGGAAGACTAAAGTTATTGTTTCATATGTCAATACTACCCAAAATAATCCAAAGGTTCAATACAACCTCTACCAAAATTTCTAAAATCTTTTTTGTAGAAATGGAAAAGCTGAACCTCATATTCCTCTAGAATTGCAAGGGATTGTGAATAGCCAAAATAATCTTGAAAAGAAGAATAAAGTTGAAGGATTTACACTTACTCCCTTGAAAACATACTATAAAGCTACTACTATAATTAAAACAGGGATCCCTGGGTGGCGCAGCGGTTTGGCGCTAAACCGCAGAGCCACCAGGGCTGACCCAAGGAGTGGGATTTAAAGCTCCAAGTGCCTAGCGACCACATAGAGAAAGGACAGTCTCCAACCTGCCCTATCAACTCTTCCTTCTCACTCTCACTGGAAAAGATTAGAAGGACTGAAATAAATTAGGGCAGACTGTAGGAACAAAAGTAGCAGTGCAGCCTGGGTGGCTCAGCAGTTTAGCTCCTGCCTTCAGACCAGGATGTGATCCTGGAGTTTCAGGATCAAGTCCCACGTCGGGGTCCCTGCATGGAGCCTGCTTCTCCCTCTGCCTGTGTTTCTGCCTCTCTCTCTCTCTCCCTCTCTCTCTGTCTCTCATGAATAAATAAGTAAAATCTTAAAAAAAAAAAAAGAAAGAAAAAGAAAAAAGTAACAGTGATTATTATCTTTTTTGGCAAATTAAATTTCTAAATTACATCCTTAATAATTATATGTCTATTCATGTTTTCAGGTTTGGTAATTAATTTTTCTAAGATATTTCATTTAACTTTTCAAAATTATTAGCATATAACTCTTTATAAAATCCTCTATTAATAAAAAATGTAAGTTGTGATAAAATATGTATAAAACTGAACCATCTTAACCATTTTTAAGTAACAGTTCAGTAGAGTTACCTCTGCTCACATTGATGTGCAATCAATTTCCAGAATTTTTACATCTTGTAAACACGAAACTCTACATCAATTTAACTAATTCATTTTCCTCTCTCCTCCTGGCCCCTGGAAAATATCATTCAACTTTCTATATTTATGAATCTGACTATTCTAGATACCGCATTAAGTGCAATCATGCAGTATAAATCTTTTTATGACTGGCTTATTTCACTAAGCATAATGTCCTCAAGGTTCATCCACATCATAGTATATACCATAATTCCCTTTCTCTTTAAAGCTAATTAATATAACATTGTTGGTGAATACCACATTGTGTTTCATCCACTCATCTGTCAATGGACACTTTAATTGCTTCCACTTTCTGACTGTTGTGAAATAATACTGCTAGGAACATAGGTATACAAATAAGTAAGACTCTTCCTACAATTCTTTGGAACTAGGATTATTAGATCACATGGGAATTCTATTTTTAATTTTCTAAGGAACTGCCAAACTGTTTTCTGTAAGCACTACACTATTCTACATTCCTACCAAGAGTGTACACAGGTTCCAATTTCTTCACATCCATGCAAATATTTATTTTCTGACTGTATTCAAGTATATGGAGTTTTTAAATTTTTTTTTATTGGAGTTCGATTTGCCAACATATAGCATAACACCTAGTGCTCATCCCATCAAGTGCCCCCCTCAGTGCCCGTCACCCAAACACCCCAACCCCTCGCCCACCTCCCTTTTCACCACCCCTTGTTCATTTCCCAGAGTTAGGAGTCTCTCATGTTTTGTCACCCTAATATTTCCCCCTCATTTTCTCTCCTTTCCCCTTTATTCCCTTTCACTATTTTTTATATTCCCCAAATGAATGAGGCCATATAATGTTTGTCCTTCTCCGATTGACTTACTTCACTCAGCATAATACCCTTCAGTTCCATCCACGTTGAAGCAAATGTAGGTATTTGTCGTTTCTAATGGCTGAGTAATATTCCATTGTATACATAGACCACACCTTCTTTATCCATTCATCTTTCGATGGACACTGAGGCTCCTTCCATTGTTTGGCTATTGTGGACATTACTGCTATAAATATTGAGGTGCAGGTGTCCTGCCATTTCACTGCATCTGTATCTTTGGGGTAAATACCCAGCAGTGCAATTGCTGGGTCATAGGGCAGATCTATTTTTAACTCTTTGAGGAACCTCCACACAGTTTTCCAGAGTGGCTGCACCAGTTCACATTCCCACCAACAGTGCAAGAGGGCTCCCCTTTTCCACATCCTCTCCAACATTTGTTCTTTCCCATCTTGTTAAATTTTCACCATTCTCACTAGCGTGAGGTGGTATCTCATCGTGGTTTTCATTTGTATTTCCCTGATTGTCAGTGATGCAGAGCATTTTCTCATGTGCTTGTTGGCCACGTGTATGTATTCTTTACTGAAATTTCGGTTCATGTCTTTTGCCCATTTCATGATTGGATTGTTTGTTTCTTTGCTATTGAGTTTAATAACTTCTTTACAGATCTTGGATACTAGCCCTTTATCTGATATGTCATTTGCAAATATCTTCTCCCATTCTGTAGGTTGTCTTTTAGTTTCACTGACTATTTCCTTTGCTGTGCAAAAGCTTCTTATCTTGATTAAGTCCCAATAATTCATTTTTGCTTTTGTTTCCCTTGCCTTCATAGATGTATTTTGCAAGAAGTTGTTGTGGCCAAGTTCAAAAAGAGTGTTGTCTGTGTTCTCCTCTAGGATTTTGATGGATTCTTGTTTAGACCTTTCATCCATTTTCAGTTTATCTTTGTGTATGGTATAAGAGAATGGTCTAGTTTCATTCTTCTGCATGTGGCTGTCCAATTTTCCCAGCACCATTTATTGAAGAGACTGTCCTTTTTCCAGTGAACAGTCTTTCCTGCTTTGTTGAATATTAATTGACCATAGAGTTGAGGGCCCATTTCTGGGTTCTCTATTCTGTTCCATTGATCTATGTGTCTGTTTTTGTGCCAGTAACACACTGTATGATCAAAGCTTTCTAGTACAACTTGAAACCCAGCATTGTGATGCCCCTGGCTCTGCTTTTCTTTTGTAATATTCCCATGGCTATTCAGGGTCTTTTCTGATTCCATACAAATCTTAAGATGATTTGTTCCAACTCTCTGAAGGAAGTCCATGGTATTTTGATAGGGATTGCATTAAATGTGTAAATTGCCCTGGGTAGCATTGACACTTTCACAGTGTTAATTCTTCCAATGCATGAGCATGGAATATTTTTCCATCTTTTTGTGTCTTCCTCAATTTCTTTCAGAAGTGTTCTGTAGTTTTTAGGATATAGGTCCTTTACCTCTTTGGTTAGGTTTATTCCTAGGTATCTTATGCTTTTGGGTACAATTGTAAATGGGATTGATTCCTTAATTTCTCTTTCTTCAGTTTCACTGTTAGTGTATAGAAATGCCACTGATTTCTGTGCATTGATTTTGTATCCTGCCACACTGCCGAATTCCTGTATGAGTTCTAGCAAGCTTGGGGTGGAGTCTTTTGGGTTATCTATGTACAGTATCATGTCATCTGTAAAAAGGGAGAGTTTGACTTCTTCTTTGCTAATTTGCCTTTTATTTCTTTTGGTTGCCTGATTGCTGAGGCTAGGACTTCTAATACGATGTTGAATAGCAATGGTGAGAGTGGACATCCCTGTCTTGTCCCTGATCTTAGGGGAAAGGCTCCCAGTGTTTCCCCATTGAGAATGATATTTGCTGTGGGCTTTTTGTAGATGGCTTTTTAGATGTTGAGGAATGTTCCCTCTATCCCTACACTCTGAAGAGTTTTGATCAGGAATAGATGCTGTATTTTGTCAAAAGCTTTCTCTGCATCTATTGAGAGGATCATATGGTTCTTGTTTTTTCTCTTGTTGATATGATCTATCATGTTGATTGCTTTATGAGTGTTGAACCAGCCTTGCATCTCCGTGATAAATCCCACTTGATCATGGTAAATATTTTTTAAATAAATTTATTTTTTATTGGTGTTCAATTTGCCAACATATAGAATAACACCCAGTGCTCATCCCATCAAGTGCCCCCATCAGTGCCCGTCACCTGTCACCCTCACCCCCTGCCCACCTCCCCTTCTACCACCCCTAGTTCATTTCCCAGAGTTAGGAGTCTGTCATGTTCTGTCTCCCTCCCTGATATTTACCACTCATTTTTTTCTCCTTTCTCCTTTATTCCCTTTCACTATTTTTTATATTCCCCAAATGAATGAGACGATATAATGTTTGTCCTTCTCGGGTTGACTTATTTCACTCAACATAATACCCTCCAGTTCCATCCACATCAAAGCAAATGGTGGGTACTTGTCGTTTCTAATGGCTGAGTAATATTCCATTGTATACATAAACCACATCTTCTTCATCCATTCATCTTTCGATGGACACTGAGGTTCCTTCCACAGTTTGGCTATTGTGGACATTGCTGCTAGAAACATCGGGGTGCAGGTGTCCCAGCATTTCATTGCATATGTATCTTTGGGGTAAATCCCCAGCACTGCAATTGCTGGGTTGTAGGGCAGATCTATTTATAACTCTTTGAGGAACCTCCACACATAATCTTCTTAATGTACTGTTGGATCCTATTGGCTAGTATCTTGTTGAGAATTTTTGCATCTGTGTTCATCAGGGATATTGGTCTATAATTCTCCTTTTTGGTGCGGTCTTTGTCTGGTTTTGGATTAAGGTGATGCTGGTCTCATAGACTGAGTTTGGAAGTTTTCCAACCCTTTCTATATTTTGGAACAGCTTTAGTAGAATAGGTATTGTTTCTTCTTTAAACGTTTGATAGAATTCCCCTGGGAAGCCATCTGTCCCTGGACTTTTGTGTCTTGGGAGGTTTTTGATGACTGGTTATCAGCCTGTTCAGGTTTTCTATTTCTTCCTGTTCCATTTTTGGTAGTTTTTGGTTTTCCAGAAATGCGTCCATTTCTTCTAGATTGCCTAATTTATTGGCATTCAGCTGCTCATAATAAGTTTTTAAAATCATTTGTATTTCCTTGGTATTGGTGGTGATCTCTCCTTGTTCATTCATGATTTTATTAGAGTCTTTTCTCTTTTGTTTTTAATAAGGCTGGCTAATGGTTTATCTATCTTATTAATTCTTTCAAAGAACCAACTCCTGGCTTTATTTATTTTACAGTTCTTCTGGTCTCTATTTCATTGAGTTCTGTTCAAATCTTCATTAATTCTCTTCTTCTGCTGGGTGTAGGTTTTATTTGCTGTCTTTTTCCAGTTCCTTTAGGTGCAGGGTTAGCTTGTGTATTTGAGGTTTTTCCAATTTTTTGAGGGATGCTTGTATTGTGATGTTTTTCCCTCTTAGGACTGCTTTTGCTGTATCCCAAAGATTTTGAACGGTTGTATCTTCATTCTTATTAGTTTCCATGAATCTTTTAAATTCTTCTCTAATTTCCTGGTTCACCCTTTCATCTTTTAGCAGGATGGTCTTTAACCTCCACGTGTTTGAGTTTCTTCTTAATTTCTTCTTGTGATTGAGTTCAAGTTTCAAAGCATTATGGTCTGAAAATATGCAGGGGACAATCGCAATCTTTTGGTATCACTTGAGACCTGATTTGTGACCCAGTATGTGGTCTATTCTGGAGAAAGTTCCATGTGCACTTGGGAAGAATATGTATTCAGTTGCATTTGTATGTAAGGTTCTGTAAATATCTGTGAAATCCATCTGGTCCGTGTATCATTTAAAGCTCTTGTTTCTTTGATGTTGTGCTTGAAGATCTGTTATTTGCAGAAAGCACCATGTTGAAGTCTCCCACTATTAGTGTATTATTACCTAAGTATGTCTTTACTTTGGTTATTAATTGATATACTTGGTAGTTCTCACATTAGGGGCATAAATATTCATGATTGTTAGGTCCTCTTGATGGATAGATCCTTTAAGTATGATATAGCGTCCCTCTTCATCTCTTACTACAATCTTTGGCATAAACTTTAATTTATCTGATATAAGGATTGCTACCCCTGCTTTATTTTGAGGACCATTTGACTGGTAAATGGTTCTTCAACCTTTCATTTTCAGGCTGGAGGTGTCCTTAGGTCTAAAATGAGTCTCTTGTAGACAGCAAATAGATGGGTCTTGCTTTTTTTATCCAGTCTGAAACCCTGCGCCTTTTGACAGGATCATTAAGCCCATTCACATTCAGAGTTACTATTGAAAGATATGGATTTAGTGTCATCATAATACCTATTCAGTCCCTGTTTTTGTGGCTTATTTCTTTGGCAGTCCCCTTTCTTTTACAGAGTCCCTCTTAATATTTCTTGCAGAGCTGGTTTGGTGATCACATATTCTTTCAGTTTCTGCCTATCTTGGAAGCTCTTTATCATTCCTTCTATTCTGAATGAGAGCCTTGCTGGATAAAGTATTTTTGGCTGCATGTTCTTCCTATTTAGGACCCTGAATATATCCTGCCAGCCCTTTCTGGCCTGCCAGGTCCCTGTGGAGAGGTCTTGTGTTAACCTAATACTTCTCCCCATAAAGTTTAGGGATCTCTTGTCTCTTGCTGCTTTAAGGATCTTCTCTTTATCTTTGGAATTTGTTAAGTTTCACTATTAAATGATGGGGTGTTGAACAGTTTTCAATTTTAGGGGGGATCTATCTATCTCCTGGATCTGAATGCCTGTTTCCCTCCCCTAATTAGGGAAGTTCTCAGCTATGACTTGTTCAAATTCACTTTCTGGTCCTCTGTCCCTCTCGGTGCCCTCTGGAACCCCAATTAAACTTAGATTTTTCCTTCTGAAACTGTCATTTATTTCCCTTAACCTTTCCTCATGATCTTTTAATTGTTTTTCTCTTTTTTCCTCAGCTTCCTTCCTTGCCATCAACTTGTCTTCTATGTCACTCACTCTTTCTTCCACCTCATTAACCCTCATCGTTATTACCTCGGGTTTGGATTGCATCTCATTTAATTGATTTTTAATTTCGGCCTGATTAGATCTAAATTCTGCAGTCATGAAGTCTCTTGAATCCTTTATGCTTTTTCCAGAGCCACCAGTAGCTTTATAATTGTGCTTCTGAATTGGTTTTCTTTTTTTTTTTTTTAATAAATTAATTTTTATTGGTGTTCAATTTACCAACATACAGAAAAACACCCAGTGCTCATCCCGTCAAGTGTCCCCCTCAGTGCGCATCACCCATTCCCCCCCATCCCCCGCCCTCCTCCCCTTCCACCACCCCTAGTTCGTTTCCCAGAGTTAGGAGTCTTTATGTTCTGTCTCCCTTCCTGATATTTCCCACACATTTCTTTCTGACATCAAATTGTAATCCAAATTCTGTAACTTTGTGGCAGAGAGTGCTGTTTCTGATTCTTTTGTGGTGAGTTCTTCTTTATAGTCATTTTGCTCAGTGCAGAGTGGCTAAAAACGAGCTGTACTGGGAAAAGGAAAAAACAAAAAAAAAAAAAAGAAAAAGAAAGAAAAAAACAAGGAGGAGTATCCTCTGGTTCTATATACTGTAAATCCCTCGACTTTACCTGGAGCTTTCCAGCACTGCTGGGTCAAGAACTTGCTCTTCCCATGTCCTTCCAGCTGGTCTTCTGGGGGAGGGGCCTGCTGTGCTGATTCTCAGGTGTGTGTACCTGGGGGAGCTGCCCCGCCCCCTGCCAGGTGCACGGCTCAGTGGGAGCTGTTTACCCCGTGAGGCCCCTGTTCCATGGCGTCCCCGCTCTGTCCCAGGCACAGAGTGACACCAGGAGGAACAACCACACTGGCGGCAGCCAGCTCTCCAGCTCGAGTCAGCTCCAGCAGTAACTACCGCAGTCTCCCAGTCCACATTGGCCTGGATTCTCCGGGGGCGGGGGGCGCTGAGCTGCACAGCTTGGGGGTGCCCGGCAGCAGAAGAGTCCTCACTGTCCTGTGCCCTTCCCGCCTCCGCCTGTCCCGGGGGTGTCACAGGATCTGGGCTGTGCCCCCGGTGACCTGGGATTCGGGGCCTTCTCTTCTGCAATCGCGCTACTAGGGCCACGGCTCCCGAAGGCAGCAGGGCGCAGCCCCCTCCGCCCGGAGCCCCCACCCACCCACCGGTTTCTCCCCGAGGCCCCGCCGGGCGCACCAGCCCTTTACCGCGCTCGGCCCGCGGGGTGTGGGGCGCCCTCCCCCGGGCGCACGTCCTCTGTCAGCGACCCCAGGAGGCTGGAGGCCCCACGGCCCCTCCTGCGGTTCTGCCCGGGCTCCCTGCTCAGCGCCTTTCCCTCCGGGAAGAATCTGGTGCAGATTTTTAAAGTTCCTGCTTCTCCGGAGCGGGGCTTTCCTGTCCTGGAGGCTTTCACCCCGGCCTCGGCCCAGCTCTTCGCGAGGCTCCTCCCCCACTTGATTCTTTTTATTTTATTTTTTTTCCAAAAATAGAAGCCAAACTTGTTAGAAGCCAAACTCTTCTTCCTGTAGCATTCCAGCTGTTCTGTCTTTAAATCTCAGGTCGAGTTCGTAGGTTTTCAGGATGATTTGAAAGTTACCTAGGTAAGTTGGTGGGGACAGGTGACTTGGGGACCCTACTCCTCCACCATCTTGCCCCTTTTGTTTGGTTTTTAATAGCAGCCATCCTAATGGGTGTGAGGTAGCATCTCACTGTGTTTTTGATTTGTATTTCTCTAATGATTAGGCATACTGGGCATATTTTCATACGCTTATTGGCCATTTGCATATCTTCTGGGCAGAAAAGTCTGTTCCAGTCATTTAACCATTTTGAAAACAGTATGTTTCTTCATTTTTAAACTCCTTGTGTGTATAATTATGTCCCAATTTTTCCTTTTAATAATCTTTGTGTTTTTTCTTTCCTTTTTTTTTTCTTGGCCAACCCAGCCAGAGAATTAGTTGTTTTGTTAATATTTACAAACACAACCAGCTTCTGGTTTTGATGATTTCTAAATTGTACTTTTTTCTCCCCCACTTCATTTATTTATGCTTTATCTTAATTATTTCCTTTCTTCTTTCTTGGGGATTTCCTCTGTTGTTATTTTTCTAACTCTTTTACTTAGACACTATAGAAATAGAAAATTGTAAGTTCCACAATTGCTAACTCAATGCATTTACAAAAACATAAATGAAGTCAGGGGCTATTGGCAAGCCTCAGTTAACAGCATGAAAGAACTCTGAAAGCAAAGACGACTCTTTAAGGTATTTTGAAAAGACAAATCATACTATGATTGTAATTAAAAGATCAATAGGGAAAAGGTCTCTAAATCTTTAATATCTATTCTTACAAAGTTTAATTTATATCTATCCTATTCTTTTTTTCTTGAGATAGAAAATGTGAGCAGGGAGTGGAGAGGAACAGAGGGAGAGGGAAAATCTTAAGCAGACTCCACACTCAGCAAAGAGCCCCATGTGGGGCCCAATCTTACAACCAGATCACACCTAAACCAAAATCAAAAGTCAAGGGACGCCTGGGTGGCTCAGCAATTGAGCATCTGCCTTTGGCTCAGGGCATGATCCTGGGGATCCAGGATCAAGTCCAACATCTGGCTCCCTGCATGGAGCCTACTTCTCTCTCTACCTGTGTTTCTACCTCTCTCTCTCTCTCTCTCTGTGTGTATCTCTTATGAAACAAATAAAATCTTAAAAAAAAAATCAAGAACCAGGTGCTTAACCAACTGAACCACCCAGGTGCTCTTATCCTTATTCTTTATCTTGTCATTATATGTAATCAATGTTATAAGTCATGATGAAATGCTTATTTTAATAATTCTGAAATACATTTAATTTATAACTTTGAGTCTATGTGTGTTTGCTATAGCAAAGGGAGATTTTTTTAAAATAATTGTTATAGAAAAGGTGTATGTTCATTAAAGATGTAAACTGTATTTGTTATAAGAGATTGGTTTTCTTCCTGATAGTTAGGGCATTATGTCTTTATGTGCTAATCAACAAAATTACTTAAGAGAATGATAAAAATTATTTTAAACATTCAAAACATAGGGGCTTCTGGTTGGCTCAGTCAGTTAAGGATCTGGCTTTTGATTTCAGCTCAGGTCATGATCTCAGGGTCATGAGATAGAGCACCACATGAGGCTCTAAGCACAGTAGGGAGTCAGCCTGAGATTTTCTTTCTCTCTCTTCATCTCCTTCTGGCTCTCCCCCCACTGGCAGTCTCTCTCCTTTCAAATAAATAAATAAATCTTTTGTAAGATTTCAAAACATAAAGAGGACATTTATCCTTGTAAAACCAATTTTATAATTAAAAAATAAAGTGATTGCAGCATTTGAACCTTAAAATACACTGCAAGAAAAAAATAAAATAAAATAAAATACACTGCAAGATCTTCTTTTACTTAACAAAACTTAGTTCATTAACTCCAGTATTCTTCCTTTGTAATTTAGGAATTTAAGGCTGTAAATGTCCGTCTAAGACAATCTAGATGCATCCTCAAGATTTGATATATTTTTGTTACATTCACTACACTCTAAATATTTTCTGATTTCTATGATGGTATAATTACTAACTCATTAGCTAATTATATGAATATTTTTTAAAAATTTTAAACAAAAACTTTTATTTTCGTCATTTTCTAACTTCTCAGAATGATCATCAGAGAACATGGTCTGTTTCATAATCTATTCTGAAAGCTAAAGTTCATCTTAAGACCTAGTGTGTGGAGAATTTTTTTTAATGTTCTATATGCACTGGAAATGAACACACAGTGTTCTGTATGTGTTCATTATGCATTGTCTTGCTCAAATCATGTATAACTTTAACATGTTTTAATTTGCCTGATCTATGAAGGGCTGTGTATGTATATTAAAATATCCTACAATAATAGCTTTATCATTTCTCTCCAGTAATTTTATAAATCTTTTAGTATTTCTACGCTATATTACAATACCCAAAGTTGGTATCCCTACAATCACTATTTGCCTTAAATATCATTTTGTCTGATATTAATTTGCTATACTGGTATGGTCTTTGGCATTGATCAAAACATTCCAGGCTGACTGGTTAGATTATGTTTCTGAGGGTGCCTGGCTGGCTCAGTTGGTAGAGCATGCAATTTTTTTTTTTAAGATTTTATTTATTTGAGAGAAAGAGAGAGAGAGCACATAAGCAGGAGGGAGAGGCAGAGGGAAAAGGAGAAGCAGATTCCCTGCTAAGCAGAGATCCCAATGTGGGGCTCAATGTCAAGACCCAGATATCACGACCTGATCTAAAGGCAGATGCTTAACCAACTGAGCCACCCAGGTGCCCCGAATATGCACTCTTGATCTGGGGATCATGAGTTCAAGCCCCAGGTAGGGTATTGAGATTACTTAATAAATAAAATCTTTAAAGGCACTGGGTTGGCTCAGGTAGTTGAGCAACTGACTTTTTTTTTTTTAAGATTTTATTTATTTATTCATGAGAGACAGAGAGAGAGAGAGAGGCACAGACACAGGCAGAGGGAGAAGCAGGCCCCATGCAGGGAGCCTGAGGTGGGACTCGATCCCGGGTCTCCAGGATCACACTCTGGGCTAAAGGTGGCACTAAACCACTGAGCCACCCGGGCTGCCTGCAACTGGCTCTTAATTTCAGTTTAGGTCATGATCTCACAGTCTCGGGATTGAGCCCCTCATTGGACTCAGTGCCAAGTCTTCTTGAGATTCTCTCTCTCTCCCTCTCCCTGTGCCTCTCCTCCCACTTGTGTGCACATGCTCTCTTTCACTCAAAGAAATAAAATTTCTTAATAAATAAATAAATAAATAAAATCTTTAGAACAAAAAAAGCCCTATGTTTCTGGGGGGAGGTTGCAGTGAGATTATGTATTAAGCCCTGGTTTGGGGATCCCACCATTTGGGGCCTGTGTCTGGTGCAACTTTTTTTTTTAGATTTATTTATTTATTTTTAAAGATTTTATTTATTTATCTAAAATAAGCATGAGCACAAGTGGGGATAGGGACAAAGGGAGATGCAGGCTCTCTGCTGAGCAGGGAGCCTGATGCAGGGCTCAATCCCAGGACCCTGGGATCATGACCTGAGCTGAAGGCAGATGCTTAACCAAGTGAGCCACCCAGGCACCCCAAAAATTTATTTATTTGAAAGATAGAGAGAGAGAATGCATGGAGGAAAGGGCAGGGGTAGAGGGTGAGAGAGAATCCTCAAGCAGACTTTCTGCTGAGCACAGAGCCTAACATGAGGTTTGATCCCACGACCCAAGATCAAGACCTGAGCCAAAATCAAGAATCAGTCATTTAACCAACTGAGCCACCCGGCACCTCATTTTTTAAAGATATATTTATTTTAGAGAAAGAGAACATGCAGGGGGAGGGAGAGAGAATCTGAAGCCAACTTAATGTTAAGCAAGGAGCCCCACACAGGGATCGATCTCACAGCCCTGAGATCATGACCAAGGCCAAAACCCAGGGTTAGATATTTAACAGACTGCACCACCTAAGCGCCCCTGGTGCTTTTTTTTTTTTTAACAATTGAATTGTGTTGCTTTCCTGTGTTTTCTATTTCTCTTTTATGTATTTAATTATTTTAATATTATTTTTCTTAAGATTTTATTTATTTGAGAGAGAACTGAGTAGAGGGAGGGGCAGAGGGAGAGCAAAAGAGGGATAATCAGACTACCTGTTGAGGAGGGAGCCCAATGAGGGGTCGATCCCAGGACCTGAAGGCAGACGCTTAACTGACTGAGCCACCCAGGTGCCCCTATGTATTTAATTATTTTAAAAATACTCATCTTTTAAGTGTCTACAGTTCTTAAGGCACCTGAGTGGCTCAGTTGGTTAAACATTCTGACTCTAGGTTTTGGCTTAGGTCCTGATTTCGACTTACAGATTGTGAGATCAAACCCCACATCAGGTTCTGAGCTGGTCATGGAACCTACTTATTAAGACACTCTCTCTTCCTCTCCTCTGCCCCTTTGCCTCTCCCTCCCCAACCCCCAACGTATGCATGTGCTCTCTCTCTAAAAAAAGTAAAATAAAAAATAAAAACAAGTGTCAATAGTTCTTGGGGGTCTAATTTTAATTTTGCTTTCTTTTGTTTCTTCTGACAGTTTCACTGAACTATTTTTATAATTTAGAATTGTGAACTCCAGTTCAGGAGGGCCTGTGTGGTCTGCATTTAAAGTATGTCCCTTCAGAGATCTGCCTTTACATTCTGCTAGGCAACCTAAAGAGGACCATGTTCATGTCTGGAAAATAAAGAAAGGCAGAGTCCTAGGCAAACTGTAGGAATAACAGATTACCTTTATCTTTTCATCACAGACAGTTTGGTCTCATCCAAAAGGATACATTCTTTCAGGGCCTGGACCAGTTGTTTTTTCACAGAAATTAAGCTAGCCATGTGTCCTACAAGAAGACAGAAGAAAGGGCCAGTCAGAACTGGACAAATGACTTCCCAGCTTACATCACTGGGAGAAAAGTACCAATGAAAGAGGCAGGTCCCCTGACCCAGGAGAGAGTCAGCTTTTTGAATTACTGGGTCTTGCTGCTGAAGGAGATCTGTCAGTCACATTGTTCTATCCTTTGGCTTCAAGGAAGGAGAGATAGGAACTCCTACAGGAATGTTAAAGACTGGGCAGCCCTGGTGGCTCAGTGGTTTAGCACTGCCTTCAGCCCAGGGCGTGATCCTGGAGCCCCGGGATGGAGTCCCATGCCGGGCTCCCTGCGTGGAGCCTGTTTCTCCCTCTGCCTGTGTCTTTGCCTCTCTCTCTCTCTCACTCTGTATCTCTCATGAATAAATAAATAAAATCTTTAAAAAGAAAATGATAGAGCTCAACAAGAAAAATAAGCTACCACAGACAAGGCATAATTCTGAATTTCACAGATAGCTCAGTTGTCTCTATTTAAATTTGGTTCTTGAGGTCAAAGACAGAGGAGTATGTCCTGGAAAGTTACAGATCCCTCTAGAAATATAAGCAAGAACATGAATGAGCACATAACACAAAAGCTATATATTCAGACTCAGTACACATACATTTACTTTTTGAAGGACAACTCTCTTCATTAGTAAAATGATGTATCTACATATCATGATCTTCAAGGTCACCTCTAGCTTCAAACAATTCCCATGATATTTATCACACCTTGCCTCAAAGAATAAATATAAGATAGGTATATGTTGTAACTCTGGAATAAGATAGCTTTTCTATTTATTAGCTGTGATGCTTTGAGCAAGTTAATTTGCCTTTCTAAGTTCTGTTTTTTACTCGGCAATGTGGTTAGCATAGGATGAAGATTAAATAATAGATATAACTGTACACATTTATTATTCTATTAAACATAACTACAGTCATTATTATTTCAGAAACAAAAAACTTAAAAAGTATCTCGTTGGTTTTTTTTTAATGTTGCTATGTTTATTCTGCCCTTTGTCTATTTCTCTCTATCCTTTCAATATAACAGTAACTAACATCTAACTGAATGGTTACTAGTGTTCTATATATTGTGCTTGTTTTTTTTTTTTGTTTTGTTTTTCTATATATTGTGCTTGTATAAACTTATTTAATCCTTGCAACAATTCCATGATGGTAGGAGCTCTTAATTTCACCATTTAATAAATGTAGCAACTGAGCATAGATGCCCAAGGTCAGCCAGTAAAGCATCAAAACCAGGTACTATGGCTTTAAAGTTCATGTTCTTACCTACTATGCCACAGCCACCTCAACTAGCACACCTAAGCAGATAATTCCCAAATCTAGTATTCTGGTGCTTTGGATCAACATTTCAAAACAAGGCTAAAGCCAGGAGAGTGTTAGAACCAGCCAATGGAATTTCTGTCCCTCTGGGTTCAATTCAAATGGTAAAAGTTACAATGACAAAAAGTACTATATTTGTAAAAATCAGTTGGTAGTGACACAGCAAGGCTCCTGCTAAGAAGTACTCTAAGATGAATTATGTTACATACTGATGGCACAGACTCAAACACATCCTTCCAATGGTAGATTTTTCTATTCCCATTTAGCCTTGTTCCCATCCTCTGGAAGGTAGCTAACATTTACTGAGTGGTTACTATTTTTGAAACTGAGTTTAGGAAAAGACAATTACTTCACCAAGGTAACACAGAGTTGAGAATACAGGATGTAAGACATATATCTTTAAAATCTACTAGGTACTGAGCACCTTGTACCAGTATCAAAATATATTATAGGGCAGCGCCAGTGACTTAGTGGTTTAGCGCCGCCTTCAGCCCAGGGCGTGATCCTGGAGACCCAGGATCGAGTCCCATGTCAGGCTCCCTGCATGGAATGCCTTCTTGGGTCTCTGCACCTCTCTCTCTCTCTCTTTCTGTGTATGTCTCCATGAAGAATATATTATAAATATTATTATTTTATTCAATCCCCATTGCACACCATTCAACCTGTTCACCCAAAAGCCATAGAGTCATCCTCAACTTCTCTTTCCCTTTCATGATACACATGTAATCCCTTACTTGTCTTTACTATGTATACCAAATGCAATCATTTATTGTTTTCAACACTACTACTCTCATCAAAGCTACTATAACCTCTTTCCTGAATGAATGCAATAGTGCCCTGGTAGTGCTTTCTTCTACCTTGCCCCCTCTATAGCCTGTTCTGCACAAAGGAATCAGAAGTGATCCTTCATGGTTTCACTCACAGGAAAATCCTGAAGTCCTTGCCCCAGACTAAAACATCCTCCACTCTCTGGTATCTGCTTACTTCATCTACCAAACCTCCCCCTACCTTTGCTTGTCCACTCCAATGACAGTGACCTGTCCTTTACTGTTTCTCAGTAAAACACCAACTGTTCTTCATCCCCAGGTAGTTTATATTTATTATTATTCCTTCTGCTTGAAATGCTCTTCTTTATTGCATTCAGGACTTCACTCAAAATTCACTTGGCACAGAAGCAAAAAATTGTCATCTTTTAACAAAACACTGTATATGCGAACAAACATCCACATATTATCAGCAATGATTCTGACAAAATCAAAGATAGAGGTTTTCCTTCTATTTTCTGGGGTCCTTGTTATACGTTACTGCAGACTATGGTAGGAACTTTGCTTGGTCATGATGACCAAGAGTAACTTTCTCACTCGCACAGCAGGAAAGAGGCTCTAAGAGAGACTTTATTTGAATTAATAAAAAAATTTAAATACACTGCTTCTTGCTTAGCAGGATTTAGATTTCACTTAATACACATAAATTGAATCAACCTTCTTCAAATATTTAAATGATTCCACACCACAGTTTGTATTTCTCTATTCCTTTCTTATTCTCTTCTCTCATAGTTTGCTGGCTTTTGTCAGTGATATACTTTGATTTCTTTATTTTTTGCCTATCTGTCACTGGTTTTGGTCTGTAGTTACCATTATGTTTATATACAACATCTTATGCATATAGCAGTCTATATTAAGTTGATAGCCATTTAAGTTTGGAACTATTCGACAAGCACTAGGTTTTTATTCCTCTGCCCCCACATTTTAGGTACATCCTTTAATTTTGTGAATCCTTTAATTGTGTTCACTGATTTTTATAGATATACTTAATTTCACTGCTTTTAAGCTTTCTACTTTTCTTACTCCTGTTAATGGTTGTTCTTTTCCACTTGAAGTCCCCTTTAATATTTCTTATAAGGCTGGCTTAGTGGTAATAAATGCCTTTAATTTTCATTTCTCCGGAAAACTGTTTCTCTCTCCTTCTATTCAGAATGATAGCCTTGCTGGATAGAGAATTCTTGGCTGTAGGTTTTTTCCTTTCAGCACTCTGAATATATCATGCCACTCCCTTCTGGCAGGTAAAGCTTCAGCTGATAAATCAGAAGGGGTTTCCCTTCTGTGTAACTGTCTTTTCTTTTGCTGCTTTAAAAATTCTCTTTGACACTACTTTTTGTCATTTTATTTATTTATTTATTTATTTATTTATTTATTTATTTATTAAATTTTTATTTATTTATGATAGTCACAGAGAGAGAGAGAGAGAGCGAGAGGCAGAGACACAGGCAGAGGGAGAAGCAGGCTCCATGCACCGGGAGCCCGACGTGGGACTCGATCCCGGGATCCCGGGTCTCCAGGATCGCGCCCTGGGCCAAAGGCAGACGCCAAACCACTGCGCCACCCAGGGATCCCCTTTTTGTCATTTTAATTACTGTGTGTCTTGCTGTGTACCTTCTTGGGTTGAATTTGTTGAGGGCTCTCTGTGTCTCCTAGATCTGGATTTCTGTTTCCTTCCCAGATTTGGGAAGTTTTCAGCTTTTATTTCTCCAAATAAATTTCCTGCTCCCTTTTCTTTCTCCTCCTTCTGGGAATCCCTTTAATGCTAATGTTTCAATGCTTGATGGTGTCACTGAATTCACTTAATCTATTTTCCTTTTTAATTATTACTTTTCTCTCTTCTATTCAGCTTGATTGCATTTCATTACTCTATTCTCCAGGTTGCCAATCCATTTTCTGCTTCCTGTAGTCTAATATTTATTCCATCTAAGAATTGAATTTTTCATTTCAATTACTGAGTTCTTCATCTCTCAATGGTTCTTTTTTTATGCTTTTTTTTTATGCTTTCTATCTCCCTGTTGAGGGTCTCACTGAGATCCTCTGCTCTTTTCTCAAGTCCTGTGAATATCTTTACCACTACATTAAATCCCCTAACAGCTATATTACTTATTTCTGTTCCATTTAGGTCTCTTGCTGTGATTTTGTCCTATTCTTTTGTTTGGAACATATTCTTCCATCTCCTTATTTTGTCTACATCTCTTGATCTGTTTCTATGTGTTAGAAAAGTTAGCTACATCTCCTGATCTTGAAAGTAGTGACCTTATGAAAAAGAGACCCTGTAGTGTTCTGCAGCGTAATGTTCCCTGTTCACCAGAATCTGGGTTTTTAGAGGTGTCTCCTCTGTGTGTGTGTTGCCTGAGCCCTACTGTTATGGCTAAGCCATAGTTCCTTCAGTCCAATCATCTGCCATAGCTTTCTTTGCCTGTTGTGAGCAGAGTTTGGTCTCTGTGTTAGTAGGCCAGTCTGAGGCCACTTGGGGCTTGAGCTGGGTCAGACTAGGCATTTGCCAGATCTGCAGTAAAACTAAACTGCATGGCATTTTCACTGTACTTTTCTGGGCTATTTATACTGATGCAGGTATTCTCTAGTTGTATCTGTGGGATGAGGTGAGCCTAGGATCCTCCCACTCAGCCATCTTCCCTGGAAGTCCCACAGCACATTTTGAATGAGACATAAACTTCTGATGGTAGTCTTCAAGACTCTACATGGCCTTGCCCTTTTTTAGTGTTCTAACCTCATCTGCTCCCATGTTCCCTTTTCTTCCAATGTACCATACTTCTCTTTTAGCATTTCCAAAATGTCAAGCTCTCTTATAGCTCAGTTTGTTCCTTTTACCTACAATGTTATTTCTCCTCCTCTATTCACACTCTGATTCCTTCTAGTCCTTAGGTCTCAGCTTGTATATCACTTTCACAAAGAGGCCTTCCTTGAACATCCTCTCTGAAACTCTCCTGTATCAAGATTTTCCATCACTCTATCTCTTCGATTTCTCTTAGCAAAAGGCAGAGTTTTTCAGTTTTAATAAATAAAACAGGTTCCAAATACATATTTCATATATAAAACACACTTAAAATTCAAATAATCTATGACAATTTTAAAAGTATAAGAAAAGTAAAAGATACAACATCAAAGAGCAACTACAAAAGAGCTGGAATGGCTATATTAATACCTGCCAAGATCGATTTTAAACCAGGAAATAGTATTAGAGACAAAAAGGAATATTTTGGGGCACCTGAGTGGCTTAGTAGGTTAAGTATCTGCCTTTGGCTCAGGTCATGATCTTGAGGTCCTGGAATTGAGCCCCATGTTGGGCTCCCTGCTCAGTGGGGAGCCTGCTTCTCCCTATTCCTCTGCCCCTCTCCTCCCTGCTCCCCACTTGTGTGTGTTCTCTCTCTCAAATAAATAAAATCCTTTTTAAAAAGGGAATATTTCATAATGTAAAAGGGTCAATATATCAGAAATATATCACATTTATAAATGTGTGCAAATATATAGTTTACAAATACAGGAAGCAACAACTGACACAGATAATTCAATGATAGCTAGATATCTGAATTCAGCATTATTAATAACTGATCTAACACTACACAGAAAACCAACAAGAACATAAAGAGTTGAGCAATATTACTGAAGAGTAACAGAATATGGCCCCCCAAAATATGCCATTTTGGCATAAGAACAATTGTGAGAACTCTTGTGACACTTGAAAAACAGCAGATGCAAGAAAGGCACTCTGACCTTTCCTTTTCTTTCTAAAAGCAGTAAATAAAACTCTCATGGGAAAGATGCCCTTCCTACACCAGGAAGAAAAAAAAATTCTTATCACCAAGGACTATGAGAAGAGGCCTACACAAATCTATACAAACAGACCCTGTTAAAGTAAGGTAAAATCTCCTACTTACTTTAGTTACTTTTCCACAACTACTACATTTTTTTCAACCTGGTATAAAAGCACTTGATCCTATCTACCTTTTGGAACTTTATTTCCCCATAGGGGCTCCCAAGTACATGTTAAACTCTATGCTTTTCTCCTGTTCACTTGTTTTATATCAATATAATTCTCAGGCCCAGTCAGAGACCCTGAAAGGGTAGAAGTGAAGTTTTGCTTCCCCTGCAGTATTAATCACTTTGACCTGACATCTATAAAATATTCCACCAAACACCACTAGAATACACATTCCTTTCAAGATTACACAAAGCATTCTCCAGGATATAGTTCATAAGTTGAATCATAAAATAAGTCTCAAAAAATTTAAAGAACATTTAAATCATACAAAAATTTAAAGAACATTTAAATCATGTTTTTCAATCACATGAAACTATAATTTTTTAAAATTATTTATTTATTTATTTGAGAGATTATGAGCAGCAGGAAGGGCAGCGGAAGAAGGAAAAGCAGATGCCCCACTGGGCAGAGAGCCTGATGCAGAGTTCAATCCCAAGACCCCCAAGTGCCCCAATCATATGAAATTAAATTTAAAACTAAAAAACATAAGAAACTCCTGGACATCCTCAAATATTTGGAAATTGAAAAACATAGTTCTAAAAAAACCCACTGGTCACACAAGAATTTGCAACGAAACTAGAAAACAGGGCAGCCTGGGTAGCTTAACGGTTTAGCACCACCTTCAGTTCGGGGCGTGATCCTAGAGACTCGGGATCAAGTCCCACATCAGGCTACCTGCATGGAGCCTGCTTCTCCCTCTGCCCGTGTCTCTGCCTCTCTCTCTCTCTGTGTATCTCTCATGAATAAATAAATAAAAAATAAAAATAAATTAAAAAAAGAAACTAGAAAATATTTTGAACTTAATAAAAACAAAAATTATGTCAAAATTTGTAAAATGTAGCTTAAAGCAATATTTAAAAGGAAATTTATAGCTTTAAGTGTTTCTATCAGAAAAGTCTCAAATCAATAACTTCAGCTTCCACCTTAAGAAACTAGAAAAGGGGCAAATTAAACTATTCTAAGCAAGCAGAAGAAATGAAATAAGCATTAGAGTGGAAAGCAATGAAAGACAAAACAGGAAATAAAAGAACCCAAAAGTTAAGGACAGATTAGATGGATAAATAAACAGACAAGACAGGAGGAATGAAAGAATAGCACTACTGGGACACTTGTGTGGCTCAGCAGTTGAGTGTCTGCCTTTGGCCCATGGCTAGATCCTGGGGTTCCAGGATCAAGTCTCACATCGGGCTCCCTGCAGGAGTCTGCTTCTCTCTCAGCCTGTGTCTCCACCTTTCTCTCTGTCTCTCATGAATAAATAAATAAATAATCTAAAAAAAAAAAATGAATAGCACTACCAACCATGCAAGAATTTAAAGGATTATAAGAAAATATTATAAACATCTTCATGCCAACAGAGCAGACAACTTAGATAAATGGGAAAATCCTAAAACTCTAGAATCCGAGAAGGTACAATTACCAAGCCAAACTCAAGAAGGTATTAAAAAAATCTGAGAAAAACCTGAGATGGTGGAGTAGGAGGATCTTAAGCTGTTCCTACAGGTACACCTAGAAAACAGCCACATCACTATAACTAACCCAGATAACAAACCTAAGACTGGCAGAACAGACTCTCTCCATTTAATCATAGAGAGGAGACCATGTTGAAAAAAAAAAAAAAATGGGAGATGCCTGGGTGGCTCGGCAGTTTTGCCCCTGCCTTCCACCCAGGGTGTGATCCTGGAGTCCCAGGATCGAGTCCCACATTGGGCTCCCTGCATGGAGCCTGCTTCTCCCTCTGCCTGTGTCTCTGCCTCTCTCTCTCTGCCCACCCCCCACTGTCTCTCTCTCTGTGTCTCTCATGAATGAATAAATAAAATCTTAAAAAAAAAAAAAGAAAAAATGGTAGGAAGGGTGGGACTAACCACAAACTCAGGGACACTACAACCAAAACGGAGAGGAAAACGGAGAGGAAACGGAGAGGAACAAATCCCACATCAGGCATCCCAGAAATAGGAGACCTGTACTAGAAACTGGGAAGACTAGTCCCCATAACACTTGGCTTTCAAAACCAAAAGGGCTTATCTTCTTGAGCTTTTACCGTCAGTAGCTTAACACCAGAAGCTTTAAAAATCAGTAGGCTCCACCCTGTGAAAGCCAGAGGACAAAAGGAAACAGTCCCCACCCTTTAAAGAAACAGCATATCAAACACCCCTTGCTATAGCAAAGGACAGCAGTTAAAAAAGTACCTAGGGTATATGAGAAGGAGATTGATTTAATAATCTCAGAACTGTGGGGGAGGAGCAGGGATCTTTAGAAGACTTCTCCAGGAACAAAAGAGCTGGTGTTTTCTCTCCCCAAACCTCAACCTCCAGCCTAGGTATTCAGACACCTGTGGGAACAGCACACACACTCTCCATCTACTTTCTAACACCCTGTGTCCTGCTCCCTCTCCTACAGACTAGCCCCATCCAACCCATGCCACTAAGCAAGAGTTGCTAGAAAGCATCTCATTTTGTAAGCAGACCTGACAGTGGCCAGCAGCACTCTAAAGTGACTCTTCCCCTAGGGAGTGAGGAAGATAACCACATACACCAGTTCAAATGCAGCCTCAGCATTAGGCTGGAAGCAAACACCTTATCTAACTGCCAGCCCACCACCAACAAAAATCTCACAGGAGGCAGCACAAAAAGAAAGCCCTTTTTAGTTCAGGGTCACTGAGATCCCAACAGACAGACTGGGAGAAGACACCTGGTCTGACTGCAGGCTCCACCCACCAATGAAAGCCACCAATGAAAGCCTTACAAAGTAGCGAGACTGCTCCACAATTCCAGGTGACTGCAGTTCTAGAAAACTCACCAAGGGCAAGCCTCTGCTCTGACTCAAACATAAGCCCAAGATGACCCCAGAATTGCCCTTTAGCCACACAGAGACTGAACCTTGCCCACAAAAGGTTAAGATGTCAACTGCAGCCAACTGGACTAAAAGCAAACACACCTCAACTGCAACAACAGGATGCACACAAAACACAAAGGGGTCTGGTGAACAAGGGACA
The DNA here is from genome assembly GCF_018345385.1 of Vulpes lagopus. NCBI lineage: Eukaryota > Metazoa > Chordata > Mammalia > Carnivora > Canidae > Vulpes > Vulpes lagopus. Next base: position 112,036,513 of record NC_054830.1, on the reverse strand, counting down.
ATGCACAGCAGGGCACTACAGTACCTCTTCTTCATAAAGCCACTACTTTCAAGATGAAGAAATACAGCTGGCATTCCTAATACACAGAAACAAACTCTGTGAGGAGACTGAGAAATATGTCTTAAGTAGAAGAACAGGATAAGGCACAGCAAAACAACAAAATGAGATGGAAATAAGCAATATGCATGGTATAGAATTCAGAGTAATGATCGTAAAGATACTTACTGAACTTGAGAAAAAGCAGAGGATCTTTGTGACCCATTTGACAAAAAGGTACAAAATATAAAAAGAACCAATCCAAGATGACAACTCAATAACTGAAGTTTAAAATACACTTGAGGGAATAAATAGTAGACCAGATGAAGCACAAGAATGGAAGTAACCAAACTAAAGAGCAAAGAGAAAAAAGAATAAAAACATTAATAAGCTAAGGGAACTCAAGATATCATGACATGTAATAACATCAGCATTATAAGGATCCAAAAGGATAAGAGAGAGAGAAAAGGGGGCAGAAAATTTATTTAAAGAACAAATAGCTGAAAACTTGCCAAATCTGGGAAAGGAAACAGAAATTGAGATATAGGAGACACAAAGAGCACCCAAGAAGGTCCACAGACACATAGTAATTAAAATGACAAAAAGTAGGGGTACCTGGTTGGCTCAGGTGGAGGAGCACGTGACTCTTGATCTCAGTGTCATGAGTTTGAGGTCCATGCTGGGCACAGAGATTACTTAAACAAACTAACTAAAAAAGAGAGAGGGTGGGGACACCTGGGTGGCTCAGCGGTTGGCATCTGCCTTTGGCTCAGGGTCTCAGGGCGTGGTCCTGGAGTCCCAGGGTCGAGTCCTGCATCAGACTCCCTGCATGGAGCCTGCTTCTCCCTCTGCCTGTGTCTCTGCCTCTCTTTCTCTGTCTCTCATGAATAAATAAGTATAATCTTTTAAAAAATAAAAATAAATAAAAAATAGAACAAAAAGTAGTGATATGAAGAGAATTTTAAAAGCAGTAAGAGAAAAGAAGACAGTTACATAGAAAGGGACATTGTATAAGGCTATTAACTGATTTTTTCAGCAGAAACTCTATAGGCCAGAAGAAAGTGGCATGATATATTCAAAGTACTAAAAGGAAAAAAAAACCTGCAGCCAAAAATACTCTAGAAGGAGAGATAAATACTTTCCCAGGAAAACAAAAGTTGAAGGAATTTATTCACTAAATCAGTCTTACAAGAATTTTTTGAGTGAAAATAAAAGGCCATAATCAGGCAGTAAAGAAATTAGGAAAGAATAAAATTTCATAGGTACATACAAACTTAACCAAAGTAGTGTATGTTAATCACTTACAAAACCTATCCAAAACAAAACAAAACAAAACAAAACAAAACAAAACAAAAAACCTATCCAGAAGTTATAGCATAACAACAGTAAAAATCAGTTACATCTACATAAATCACTCAAAGGATTCACAAAATAAAAAGATGTAAATAAAGTATAATATCATGTACATAAAATATAGGAGGGGATTAGAAAATTAGTGCTCTTAGAATGGGTTCAAATTTTAGCAACCATCATCCTTATATAGACTGCTATAAGCAAAGGATGTTATATATAAAACTAATGGTAACTACAAATCAAAAACCTGTAATAGATATGCAAAAAATAATGAGAAAGGAATCCAAGCATATCATTAAAGAAAGCTATTATACCACACAGGAAGGGAACAGAGAAGAACTATAAAAACAACTGTAAAACAAGTAACAATATGGCAATAAGTCTATACCTATCAATAATTGCTTCAGGAATAAATGGACTAAATGTTTCAATGAAAAAACATAGGGTGACAAAAGAGATAAAAATGCAAGACCCCTCTGTATGCTACCTACAAGAGACTTATTCCACACCTAAAGACACAATCAATCCTTTCAATCTGTAAGGAAAGGAATGAAAAACACTGATCATGTAAATGGAAGTGAAAAGAAACCTGGGGGAACAATACTTAGACAAGAAACAGTTTAAAACAAAGATTGGATGGCTCAGGTGGTTAAGCATCTGCCTTCGGCTCAGGTCATGATCTCAGGGTCTGGGGATCAAGCCCTGCATCAGGCTCTCTGCTGAGTGGGGAGTCTGCTTCTCCCTCTTCCCCCCTTCCTGCTCATGCTCTCTGACTCTCTCTCAAATGAATAAACAAAATCTTTTTTAAAAAACCAACAACAAAGACTGTAATAAGGGTCAAAAAAAAAAAAAGATACTACATAATCATAAAACAATTCAACAAGAAGATATAACAATTGTGAATATTTATGCACCCACCATGGGAGCACCCCAATATGTAAAGCAACTATTAACTTCCTTTCTACATAAAGGAAGAAATCAATAGTAATACAGTATCAGTAGAGGACTTGAACACCACACTTAACATCAATGAATAGATAATCCACACAGAAAATTGACAAGGCAATAGTGGCTTTGAATGGCACTAACAGATCTAACATATATATTCAGAAAATTCCATCCTAAAATGGTGGAATATACATTCTTTTTCAAGTGCATATGGAACATTCTCCAGAAAAAATCACAAGTTACAAAACATGTTTCAATAAATTTTAAAAGACTCAAATCATATTAAGCATCTTATCTAACCACCATAGTAGGACACTAGAAATCAATCACAAGAAAACATCTGGAAAGAACGCAAATATAAGCTACAGTGAATGGGTCAACCAAGAAATCAAAAAGGAAATTAAAAAAATAGAGACAAATGTAAATTAAAACATAACAGTCCAATATCTTTGGGATACTGTTCTAAGAGGGAAATTTGTAGCAATACAGATCTGCCTCAAGAAGCAAGAAAAATTCCAAATAAACAACCTAAACTTATACCTAAACAAACTGGATAAAGAAAAACAAAGTACAGAGCAAAGAGAAAAAAGGAAATAATAAAGACTGGAGCAAAAATAAATGAGTAGAGACTACATAATTGGCTCTATTAAATGATTCATGAATCAAGCAGCATTCCATCTACCAAGTAGAGGGGAATTCCACCTGAATTAAACAAAAGGAAGGTTTTAAAAGGCAAAGACAGGACATATAAAAAGGAATGCACTATTTAAGTAAGGTCAACCTTCTAAAGGGAACAGAAAGGGGATCTATCAATATATCACCTATTACTGCCCAGGAAATTCCATGTTGAGTGATTAAAGGTTACATTTCCAGAGGGTTGAAACTACAGTTAATTCAGATATTAAGTCTTGGTTTGTTAACACAGGGCCTTAACCTAAGTAACTCCATTGTGGACTTATGGTTTTGTTTTTAATAATGTCTCCATGTTGATTAGATGCTCAGCTTAATTGAGAGATGTAATCAAAATTTAAATTAGGGCAGCCCAGGTGGCTCAGCGGTTTAGTGCCGCCTTCAGCCCAGGTCGTGATCCTGGGGACCCGGGATCAAGTCTCACGTTGGCTCCCTGTGTGGAGCCTGCTTCTCCCTCTGCCTGTGTCTCTGCCTCTCTCTCTCTCAATCCTTTCTGTGTGTTCTCATGAATAAATAAATAAAATCTTTAAAGAAAACAAAAAACAAAATTTAAATTAGTGTCACTCTCACCTACTGCTTTGCAGTCCTCAAAGCTTTTGTTTTTCTTCTCTGTAGTATTCGTAGGCCATGTTGTTTTTGTTTAATCTCCGTGAAATTCACAGGTTATAACTTCAGCTTCACAATTTTTAAGTCAGTCATCCTCTTCATACCTTTTCTGACATTTCAATCTCAGAGAGATCATTTCCTTGGTTGTCAACAGCTGCAAATATTCGTTTAAAGCTTTTAAAGGGCAGCCCAGGTGGCTCAGCGGTTTAGCACCACCTTTGGCCCAAGGTGTGATCCTGGAGACCCGGCATTGAGTCCTATGTCGGGCTCCCTTCATGGAGCCTGCTTCTTTCCTCTGCCTATGTCTCTGCCTCTCTCTCTCTCTCTCCTCTCTGTGTCTCTCATGAATGAATAAATAAAATCTTTTTAAAAAATGAATAAAAATAAAGCTTTTGAGAGACTATACTACACCAGGAAGATTGTTATAATTACTAAATTCAGGGTAATTCCCAATGTTTGGAGTGTACATTGGAACTAAGGCTCCCAAGGCCCCCCAAAAAAATCAAAATCAAAGACTCCATTGAAAGAGTCATCTCTTTTTTCTTTTTTCTTTTTTCTTTTTTGATGGCTGAGTAATCTTTCATTACACATATACATAAAGAAATGGAAAAATATTCCATGCTCATAGATTGGAAGAACAAATATTGTTAAAATGTCTATGCTACCCAGAACAATGTACACATTCGATGCAATATCTATCATTATGACAACTATATTTTTCACAGAGCTGGAACAAGTAATCCTAAAATTTGTATGGAACCAGAAAAGATGCTGAATAGCAAAAGGAATGCTAAAAAAGAAAACCAAAGCTGATGGCATCACAATTCCAGACTTCAAGCTCTATTACAAAGCTGTAGTCATCAAGACAGTATGGTACTGGCACAAAAACAGACTCACAGATTAATGGAACAGAATAGAGAACCCAGAAAATGGATACTCAACATTATGGTCAACTAATCTTTTACAAAGCACGAAAGAGTACCCAAAGGAAAAAAAGATGTCGGGAATATTGGGGGAATATTGGGCAGCCATATGCAGAAGAATGAAACTGGACCATTTTCTTACACTGTACACAAAAATAAACTCAAAATGGATAAAAGACCTAAAACTGAGACAAGAGTTCATCAAAATCCTAGAGGAGAGCACTGGTAGGTCCTAATCTGACAATGTAAATCCAGGGGAGTTGGTTAATGAGATGCCCTAGTTTCCTTTTGAAAATTAAGAGAAATTGCTCAGCTATGTGCCCCCTACCTAGGCATTCATTTCCCAAGAAGAGTAATACAGACAAAAATGAACTCTGTTGGAGCATAAATCATTTCTATTAGTGCGGTAGGATTTCTTTGTTGATCTGCTCAAGCCAGGGATCAGTTTTCCAGTGCACTATGGGGAGAAAATCTCCTAGCCTAAAAGAATGAGTCATTCTAAGTATTTTACAAAGATAAGTGGGGCTAGTGAGCTCTCTTAGGGAGTAGGGATAAGTTGACTTTGGTAAAAGTCTTCTATTGGGGTTCAACTATAGTTTTTGGTGACATTAGGAAAAAAAAAGAAATTGATCACAGGGAGGACCAGAGGGTCTCTAGCATCATGGACAGATCGAAATTTTTCATGGCAAATCCAACAAGCTGAAAGTTACCGCCCCCCCCTTACCAATGACCTGGGAGATACAAATGAGGAAGGCTTCTTTTCAGGCTAATGCCAGAGTAAAGAAAAGGAAAACAAAAAAAGATTTTTTTAAAAAAAAGATTTTACTTATTTATTTGAGAGAGAGAGAGAGCAAGCACAGAAGGAGAGGGAGAAACAGACTCCCAACTGAGCAAAAAGCCCAATGTGGGGCTCAATCCCAGGGCCCTGAGATGATGACCTTAGCCAAAGGGAGATCAGGTGAGATTTTCCTTTTTTTTTTTTTTTTTTATTTATTTATGATAGTCACACAGAGAGCGAGAGAGGCAGAGACACAGGCAGAGGGAGAAGCAGGCTCCATGCACCGGGAGCCCGACGTGGGATTCGATCCCTGGTCTCCAGGATCGCGCCCTGGGCCAAAGGCAGGCGCTAAACTGCTGCACCACCCAGGGATCCCAGGTGAGATTTTCCTTAATTGAAATATGAAGTCTTGTTCTGGCATCTTGGGCAGAAGCAGTCTACTTCAATGTCAGCTTCTTCTCTCCTATCAATATGACTTGGAGGTCTCCAGCATCTCTACAGAGCAGACATCAGGTGGAGACTTCCTCAGCTGTGAGATGTATATCGAGGTTCAGTGCTCTCTAATTTTGCATCAGTGTTAGCAGTCAGGAGCACTTGGTAAGGTCCTTTCTGATGCAGGATTGTTGAGCTCAATAGTCAAGAAAGAACTGAGATATTTTATGTTACCAAAAAAAGGTATTTTTATTATAGCAGAGGTATAGGACTCATGGGCAGAAAGATCTTCTTTTTAAGTGTGAGCAGTTACTGACTGCATAGGGTTTTCTATCTTATGACAGGGGAAAGGTGATCTTAGGGCTCCAGGAAATTGAGTCTATAGGTTTCTGGAGGTCTGGCTATTCTCAAGATTGTGCTTTTCTTGTAAAGCATTAAGACAGGACAAACTGGGGTGGGTGGGGGAGCGGGCTCATGTCCTTCATGACTGTGATCTTTATCAGGTGACCATTGGCTCTTTCCTTCCGTTGTTCTTGGGCAATCATGAATACCTGAGAAGTGTTACATGAATCCCACTCCCACTTTCGGGGGGAGGTATATGTGACGTGAGCTTGTCTTTTTCCCTCAGCTTGCCTTTTGTTATCTTATCATTTTCCATTGGGGCTCAAGGACTGTTTGTCTTTGATGATGTCCCAAAATACTAGTCACTGGGCTCTAGACTATGTCTAACATGATCTTTTGAACTGTGGTCAGGTAAAGCTTTAACTTGGTGGTGATAGGCTTGAGCATAATGCATTAAAGATTTATAATAGCTAGTTACATTAGTAGGGGATAATAGAGAATCCACAGAAGGTTGTATGCTAACACACAATAGTATCCTGGTAACTATCTCATAAAGAGCGAGTTTATGTTTCCGAAAGACGGTACTGTGAAAAGTCAGCAGAGCCAGAGGCAATACCTTAGATCAATGTTTACAATTTGACTCATGTCAAATGCACGTGGTGGATAAAGAAATGCAAAAATTAAAAAATGGGATTTGCCTGGGAGCTGGGAAGAACCAACTGGCCATCTTGGGTTTCCCATAGCCCTGACTGTTCATTGAATTTGCAGCCCATTTCAATCTTTCTAATTCGAGAACAGACTATTGGCCATGTCACAAGAATATCAGGATGGTAAAAGTCTGGCAACAAGAGGTCATTCGTTGCAGGATCAGAATGAACTTCATCCAAATATGCCATAACCTTTAGATTCTGTTGCTACTGCCTTTGCATGAAATTTACCTAGGACATTTCCCTGATATTCTGGTTCAGGCCTTTTAGTGTGAACCTCAATTTTGATGACATTAACTTCAGAAAGAAGAATGGCTGTAAGAAAGCTGTTTTACTTGAATATTTTTGATTGGGGTCCCAGGGAATGGGAATAAACCCCTTTGTTTCCATAACATCCCCAAATCATGGATGACCCTAAAGGCACATCAGCTATGACTATAAATTTAACAATTTGCCCTTCTGATATCTGGCATACTTTGGTAAGGGTATGGAGCTCTGCTTGTTTGGATAATTTAGCTCATGGGAAATTTCTTTTCAAATACCTCGTATTGGGTGGTAACACATGGCAGTCTGAAATTCCCTTTCTAATTTTTATGATATGTGCTCGCTTCGGCAGCACATATTCTAACTTTTATGATATGGCCCATCAATGCACAAAATTAGATCAGGATTAAAGAAGTGTCTTATAAATCAGGACATGGTGTCAAGAAATGGTATGTTACTACTTGACAGTCATGGGGCTTACTTTCATCAGGCAGGGGTGGTAATGTAGCAGGACTGAGAAAGTTACAACCTTTTACATGTAGATTAGGTGATGAATGCAGAAAGATCTCATAAAAGGTTAATGGGCTTGAATAGAAATGTTGAGTTAATTCAAGAGTTAACAGGCTTTTGACAGCTGGTAGAGTTTGTAAATAAATGTAATTTCCTAAGACTAGATCAGTCCAGGCTTCTCACAATTTTGCAGCTGCCTTGAGGCAGTTTGGATAGGCTCAAGCAATTAAATCAAGTTTTATGCTACAATAGGCAGTAGGCCCACGTTTATTATCAAGTTTTTGCGAGAGCCCAGGTCTTGGTTATCTTCCATGTACAAATACGGTGAAAGGTTTTGAATACTTAGATAGCCCTAGGGCAGGTGGCTCTTGCCGGGCTTGTTTTAGTTTTATAAAGGTCTATTCATGTCTATCTTCACAAGAAAAGAGCTCCAGGATTGTTATTTTAGTAAGCTCACAACACAGGGAAGCAAATAAAAATTAGGCCTCTAATTACCAGCTAGACCTAGAAATCACAAAGTTGTGGATCTAGGAAACTCCTGGTTTAGCTTAATTCTTTTTTGGACATAGGTTCCTTCAGCACTTAAATTATGAATTAAGTAATGAAGAGTGCTCAGAGAAATTTATAATTTTTTTAGAAAACATGTCTTTTCAGCCGTTAAAGCAATTAAATGGAATCTTTTATGGATGCCTCTTTGGTAACTGAGCACAGCAAGAGGTCATCCACATATTGTAAAAGAGTCAATTCCCAGTGGATTGGAGGGTACTTAAATTTTCATAGAGCACTTGGGAGAAATAAGAAGTTGCCTCCATGAACCCTCAAAGGCCTAACTGTCTAAGTATACTGTTGACTGTTGCAAGTAAAAACAAAAAGATACTGGGTGTTGGGATCTACAGAAATGCTGAAAAAGGTCTGCAAGAGTAAACCATTTTGACCCTGGTGGAATTTGTGACAATAGAGTGTTCAGGTTTGGAACAACTAGAAAACAGGGATTAACTACCTTGTTTATAGCTCTCAAATCCTAGACAGATTACTATCCCCTCCCATTTCTGAATGGAAATTTCTGAAGCAGCAAGAAAGAAGTTCTATAGGGGCTAGTACGGAATGATTAACTCCTGGATATTAGTAGTATGATACCTAGCATGGCCTCAGGCTTTTAACATCTATTGGGGTAACTTAGAAAGAGGTTCAGTTGAATTTTTATACACTCTGCACTTTTTATTCTCCCAATGTCAATAATCAAAGTAACCCAAAGAATTCCAGGCACCTCAACTAAATTACAGAACTTCTATTGAAATTCATCCTCTGTATCAAGGACAGATACAAAGAACATTATAGTTCAGATTGACGTTGGTAAGGGAACTCTAAGGTGAGGTTTCCAAAGGAGGCAAACCGTATTAGCCTTTTGCATTTAGAAAGGAGATCTCTATAGATTGGGGCTGTATCATAAAGCAAAAACGAATGGTTTTCATTGAAAGGTCCCAGAGTCATTTGTACTGGTTGAGATATAAATTCTCTCTGAACTTTCTTAGTACCCTCCCTATGGAAACTTCTTTCTTACTCCAAGGGATCTGTTGTCCTACAAGAGTAGGGATTAAAGTAGAAAGAATAGCTCTGGTATCTACCAGAATTGGTCAAGCTTTTCCATTAATTTTAATTTTTGCTTCTCCTTGGCTGTTTAAGGTTATTACTGGTAGTAGTTTACCAGAAAGTCCCTGACAATTTTGAAAGGGGCCCATATGGGTATTTGACTACTAAGGAATTTGCATTGGACCTTATAGGACAATTTTCTCACCAAGTGTCCTAATTGATTACAAGTGAAACATCAGCTCCTAGGCCAGTTTATTGATAATGGACTCCCAGGGAGATAAAACACGGGTGGCCTAAGTGTTAACTGAAGTCTCTGGCCTTGGAGGTGGTATAGCTATAAAGCCATTAGTTTATGATTTCAGGCCACAGCCTTTCAAAGTGTTCAGAATAGTCATGAATTCAGTTAGGCTGATGGCCTCCCATCCTATTTTGTCTTTTTATTTATCCACTAATGTCAGGGATAATCCATTCACAAATAAAGCAGCTAGAGCAGGTTAAGGGGCCTTATATACTGTGTGAAAGAAAATGCTGTAGGAAGAGTGCTTTCAGATGGGCCTAAAGTATGCAAAAGATTGGTCTTTTGTTTGCATTCTTGAATAATCAGTTAATCAGTATGGGCAGGGAAAACTATGGGAATGAATTATAAAAGTTCATTTGCTATTTTGTGAGCCCTTTCTGGTTGAGAATCTCAAATATCACTGATGTTTTGCTATCTTGCTTCCTGCATCCATTTTCGGGCTTCCCCACGTTTGGCCAATATGTACACAAGCTGATAAAGATCTGGCAGCTTGGGGGTCATAGGCCCTGTTAGAAGGTGAGGGAGGGGTCAAAGGCCCTGTTAGAAGGTGAGAGAGGGACCTCCCCCAAAAGTGAGAAGGTACTTTGAGACTGGTCTACAAAGCAAGCCACTCCATACAGTTCACACAAGAGTTTTAGACAGGGTAACATTGACAGGGGGAGTTGGACAGATGACAATCCATTTGTGCAGTTATTCTCAGCAGTATCTTAACCTTAGTCCACAGATTTTATAGAGAAAGGGGATGCACAGAAGAACACTGTAGTGAGATTAAAACATCTATATGCACCTTAAAGAGTTTGCATGAACCTGACAGTTAACCTTTAATTAGATCTTGTGGCACCACCTCTCAGTCAGGAAGGGGAAAGACTCTAAATCTCTAACAGATTTATGGGAGGTCAAAATAAGTCTCCCTATATCCCAGCTTCAGTGGGCATTTCTAAGGTGTGTATATTAACTTATAAGGGGCCCAAAACCCACAGGTGCAAGAAAGGTCACAAACAAGATGGAGGGCCAAAAACAAGGCTGGAGAAAACCCAGACTTCAGGAACTTCTGCCCATAGTGCATGGCATCCATAACCCCTGGGGGCCCAGCAAAGCCACACTGGATATTTGGTTTTGTTCATTCCAGCCACCCAGGGATAAGAGGTATTTTTCGCATTGCAGAGATCCTTTACATATGTATCTTTTGTTTTAATGAGCCATTCTCAATAAACATTATTCTCACTGAAAAAAAAAATGAGTCAGTATTGTCAGCACTTCTATGAGTCCCAATGAAGACTCTAAATTCTTCAAAAAACTTTTATGCTTCCTCTGGAGGTTTAGAAAATTCCTTAACTGTCTTTGACCAAGAGATGAAAGATATCTGAAGGGGTTTACACACACCCTTAGGTAACTTAATTTTAAAAGGTAACTGTTTAACAGTGTCTCAGAGTAGAAATTCAGTTGAGAGAATTAGTGAAATTTGAGTACTCAGGTAAAGAAAAATAGAGAAGAGCAGTAGCAGTCACATCAGTCACTAGCCTTCTGTAATGAATCTCTCCATGAAGCTTTTTTAGAATCTTGAAGCCTTTTGGAAGTTTCTACATTCCAATTAAAAGAGGTATTCCATTCTGTTCATTTAATTCAGGAATTTACTTTCAAGTGCACTTCTCAATGAACCATCTTGTATAAACTGGAATATTCCCCATTATGGCCACTGTAGTACTAGGCTGTTTTTAGTAAAATGTTGCCATTTCCAAAGATATTCACAGTTCTTGGTACCATAGTTTTTAGACACAAAATAAGCATGTATGCTAGAAAGTGGTAGATTTGACTCTGGAATTTAAGGATCCCAATAGCTAAGCCTTTGGGTCTCTTGGAGCTGAACTAATTCCTAAAAGGGATGTGGTGCTGAATGCGGGTTTATGCATGTTTATAATTATAGTGTGCCTGATGTTTTCTGGAGGTCGGTAGGTGATTTATCATCAATCTCAGTGGTTCTGTAAGCAAGTATCTTAACATAGAAGTCTTTGAGTTAGGAAGCAAGCATTCTAATAGTTCTTAAATGCTTGACCTATGCCCACCAAGTTTTAGGGTTTTTTGCCTTCCAAGATCCCAGATAACAATAGCCTTTATTGGCACAAAACAAGACAGACAAATGTGCACTTCAACACATCAGGAATGACCAAAATATATCACTGTAGATTAGTCAACAGAAGACCCCACGTGCACCACCAGCAATTCCCTACATGGACTAAATCAGCAAACCCCAGGAAATGAGGACTGCAAATGGGGAATGGGGAAAGGACTCCAATGTGGAATGAGGACTAAACCAAGGGCTAAGGACTAGTGAGGATTAGTGTTCCATTAGAGCTGCCTGTCAAGCTAGAGTGAATCATTAATGCTGGACTGGAAAGCTCAAACAAAAAATAGAATGGGGCTGAAACTGAGAGGGACTTATCAATAGCCCTCAGGAGTAGCAAGACAGACTATAAACTCAAAGGAGTTCTTGGAGTGCCACCCATTTCTCCTTGTATCTAAATGCCATCAGAAGTTTACCTGGGATCCTGATGTCACCAAATCTATTAAAAAAAAATTTTTTTTTAACCAAGAAATTTGAAGATCTAACTGGGGCAGCCCGGGTGGCTCAGCAGTTTGGCACCTGCCTTTGGCCCACGACTTGATCGTGGATCAAGTTCCTCGTCAGGTTCCCAGCATGGAGCCTGCTTCTCTCTCTGCCTGTGTCTCTGCGTCTCTGTCTCTCATGAATAAATAAATAAAATCTTTAAAAAAAAATCTAATTGGCTTCTTAAAATGATTCATGAATCAGGCAGCATTCCATCTGGCAAGTGGAGGGGAATTCCACCCAAGTTAAACAAAAGGTAGGTTTCTAAAGACAAAGATCGGGAACATAAAGAGGAATTTATGAGCAGGAATGCATTGTTTACTCAAGGTCACCCTCCTAAGAGGAATGGAACGAGGTCTATCAGTAAATTTCCTAGTAGTGCCCAGGATATTTCATCTTGAGTGATTAAAGATTACACTTCGGAAGCCTGAAACTAGTGCAGTTAGATACTAAGTCTTGTTTTGTTGACATGGGGCCTTAACCTAAGTAACTCCATCATGGGCCTGTGATTTTCTCTTTAGCAATATGTATGAATATCTCACAGCTTAGTATCATATTTAATAGTGAAGTACCGAATGCTTTCCTGCTAAGATCAGGGACAATATAAGGATGTCTACACTTGCCACTTTTGTTCAACACTGTACTGGAAATTGTAGCCAAAGCAATAAGATCATTTTTAAAACTTAAAAAGGAAAACGTAAAACTGTGATTTGCAGACTACAAACAGAAGAATCTAAGAAATTCACAAGAAAACTACTAGAACTGATCAAAAAGTTTAGCAAAGTCACAGAATATGAGACCAATACACAAAAATCAATTGTATTTATATATACTAACAATGAACATTATAAAATTAAAACTAAAAAAAAAAATAAATAAAATAAAATAAAATTAAAACTAATAAAGCAAATCCATTAAAATAGCATCAAAAAGAATATATAATACAGATTTAAACATGAGGCTTGAAACCATAAAAATCCTAGAAAAGAACATAAGCAGTAATTTTTTTTACATCGGCCATAGTTACATTTTTCTGGATGTGTCTCCAGAGGCAAGGGAAACAAAAGCAAAAATAAACTACTGGGACTACATCAAAATAAAAAGCTTCTGCACAGTGAAGGAAACAATCAACAAAACAAAAAGAAAACCTAGTGAATGAGAGAAGATATTTGTAGATATGTATCCAATAAATTGTTAGTATCTATATATAAAGAACTTATACAACACACACAAAGAAACAAATAATCCAGTGGCACCTTGGTGGCCTCAGTAGCTTAAGTGTCTGCCTTCAGCTCAGGTCATGATCCTGGGATCCTGGGGTCAAGCCCTGCATCAGGCTCCCTACTCAGTAGGAAGCCTGCTTCTCCCTCTCCCTGCCACTCACCCTCTTTGTGTTCTGTCAAATAAATAAATAAAATCTTTAAACACACACACACACACACACACACACACACACACACACACACAAATAATCCAATTAAAAATGGGCCAGAGAACAGACATGAACAAGACAGACATTTCTCCAAAGAAGACATACAGGTGACCAAAAGACACATGAACAGATGCTCAATATCACTCATTACCAGAGAAATGCAAATAAAAACCCCAATGAGATATCACCTCACACCTGTCGGAATGGCTAAACTCAAAAACACAAGGAACAATAAGTAAGGATGACAACGAAGAGGACAAGAAAACTTCTTGCCTCTTGGTGGGAATACAAATCAGTGCAGCTACTGCAAAAACTAGCATGGAAGTTACAAATTAAAAAAAAAAAAACCTCTATTTTGCATTTACCAAAGAAAACAAAGACACAAATTCAAAAAGATATGTGAGCCCTATGTTTATTGAAGTGTTATTTACCATAGCCAAAATAGGGAGGCAACCCAAGTGTCCAGTGATACAGGAATGGATAAAGAAGATGTGGTGTGGGGGATCCCTGGGTGGCTCAGCGGTTTAGTACCTGCCTTCAGCCCAGGGCGTGATCCTGGAGTCCCGGGATCAAGTCCCACATCAGGCTCCCTGCATGGAGCCTGCTTCTCCCTCTGCCTCTCTCTCTCTCATGAATAAATAAATAAAATCTCGAAAAAAAAAAAAGATGTGGTGTATATATTTACAATGAAAGGATATTAATAAGCCATAAAATAAATTTGCAACAACATGGATGGATCTAGAGGGTATAGTACTAAGTGAAATAAGTCAAAGAAAAGAATACCATATGATCTCACTTATATGTGGAATTTAAGAAACAAAAACAAACAATCAAAGAAAAAAGGAAACAAACCAAAAGACTCTTAACTGCAGAGAACAAACTTGTGGTTACTAGACAGGAAGTGGGGTGAGGGAATGGGTGAAATAGGTGAAGTAGTAGATGAAGAGTACACTTACTGTGATGAGCACAGAATACTGTACAGAATTGCTGAACCACAATATTGTACACTGAAATGACTAACACTGTACATTAATTAAACTGGAATTTAAAAAACAAGTAAATGTTTAAAATTTAAAAATTGAAGGGGCACCTGGGTAGTTTAGCCAGTGAAGCATCTGCCTTCAGCTCAGGTCATGATCCTAGGATCCTAGGGATCAAGCCTTGCACTGGGTTCCTTGCTCAGCAGGGAGCCTGCTTTTCCCTCTCCCTCTGCTTGCCACTCCCCCTGCTTGTGCTCTTTTTCTGTCAAATAAATAAATAAATAAAATCTTTTTAAAAAATTAAAAATTGAAGTGCAAAAAAGCCCCCACATAACACCAAGTAAAATAAGCTAGATGAAAAAAAATACATGATATTGAAACACAAACTTTCTAAAAAGTAAAATTACAGGGGCACCTGGGTGGTTCAGTAGTTCAGTGCCTACCTTTGACTCAGGTCATGAACCCAGGGTCCTGGGATCAAGTCCCACCATCAGACTCCCCTATAGAGAGCCTGCTTCTCCCTCTGTCTATGTCTCTGCTTCTCTCTCTCTGTCTCTCATGAATAAGTAAATAAAATATTTTTTAAAGTAAAATAATATATTGTTGAATTATGAAATTGAATTATTTCACAAGACCACTAAATTTCAACATTTAGTTATATATACTAAGAACAGAAAAATCTTCAAGACATATTAACAAAAATAAACTGTAGAAGGACATGTATGATGTGATTCTATTTATGTAAAATACATTCTTTATAAAATATGTTTAAGATATTGTTCAATAAAACCTGTTAATAGTGGAATAATAATAATAATCTACCATTCAATTCAGGAGTCACGTATAGCTACTGAACACTTAAAATGTAGTTAATATAACTGAGGAACTGCATCTTTAATTTAATTTGAATTCATTTCAATTTAAACAGCCTCATGTGGCTAGTGTCTATAGTATTAGACAGTACAGTTATAGATACAGTGATTTCCTCTAGAGCAGGGTTTCCCAACCTTGGCCCTACTGACACCTGGGACCAATAATACTTTGTCATGGGTCTGTTCTGTATACTGTAGACATTTAGCATTATCCCTAGCCTCAACCCTCTCAGTCATAACCAAATTATCTTTAGTCAGTCAAAATTATCTTCAGACCTTGCTAAATATTCCTGGGGAAGCAGAGAGGGTGGGGGTGAAATCATGCCCAGTTGAAAACCACTGCTCTAGAGATAGGAGGAAAATGGAGGAAGAAGGCATTGTAACATCTTGCTGTTTCTGTTTTGCCTAAATTGTTTAGAGGGAGCATATACATAAATGTTCCTTATGTAATTAAGAATTTACAAAGAAAGCCTATTTCCTCATGGAAAGGCTTATACCTAAACTTGGTATATACTAAACTCCTCAACTATCAATATTAAAAATAAAATAGATATGGGAAGTATATACCTAAACTCCTCAACTACCAATATTAAAAATAAAAATAAAAAAATAAAAATAAAATAAAAATAAAATAGAAACAAATAAATTTCTTGGTACAGTTAAAAAATGAAAGAAATTCACAAGAATAGTTATTAATAGCAGTGAAGAGAGAAAATGGAATCTGAAATAACACAAAAATTTGTGACTAGGAGAAAGCTATGTTTGCTATTCACAAAGATAGGTAAAACAGCAGTAAGAACCATTTAAGGGAAATAAAGTGAGCCTGTTTTGGGATATATTAAGATGGAAGAACCAGAGGGCCATTTTAGTAGCTGGAAAGCAGTAAAAATGAGAATTAAAGATTCAAGAATTATCAATTCATAGGTAGTATTTGCAATCATGAGCCTTCAAAGAAAGCAACAAGGCCACAAAGAAACTGACTATAACTGAGGAGTGAGAAAGGAGGACGAGGGGAGTTGAGAAGTTGTACCAGGAGATATGGGGGAAAAAAATCACAAAAAAAAAAAAACAAAAACAAAAAACCAGAAGACACAGAAGCCAAGAGAAGGGTTTAAAAAAAAGAATGTCCAAAATCTCCTTAGATTTCATCATTATAAAAAATAAATATTAAGTAGCCTATTGGCAAAAGAAGAGATGAAAGAGATTCAACTCAGGAAAGAGTAAGGTGACTATCAAAGTAGCACTCACCATTAAAAGAATAACTCTGGAACTGAGAAATCACTAGCCCTACAAGTCACTGAAGAAGGAAGGTTCTATTAGAAGAAAACCCCTGAAATCTCTTGTACCTCTATCATTCTTGCATGCTCAGACCATCAGCAAGCCTCAGAACCTCGGGTGTACTCTGGTCCCCAGGAGAGCAGGCTACATTCTCAGTAGCAAACACTTTCAGAAAGATCTGCAGCACTCTGGCCTCTGACCAAAGTAAAGTAGATCCCATTTGGACTATGAAACATGCAATCCACAGTTAATCAGAAACTATCATGCTTGGGCTTCAGAATTTTCTTTCTTAAAGTTGCTTCTAAAGATCAAGCTTCCATAAGTAAGGCTGATATATTACTTTGGGTTAGTGGCTCAACAAAGCTAGAATACAATGCAGTCTCGTTGTAAGCATCTAAATCTATGAAATCTATCTTCTTGATCTACGAAAACACACCATGCATATTACCATTATTTCAGAAAGCCCTACTCCAAATCTGTGTTCTTGAACTACACTATCTCTGGGAAGTTCCAAAACTAGAGGCAAAAATAAGAGTGAGAGGACTTTTTTAGGGAGAAAGTCCTTGATTTTCCTAAGATTCTCAAGAGGATGTTACCTCAAGGGTTAAGAGGCAACTGTAAGTGCCTATTTTCCTACCTTGGGTTCTATTTATGATCATTTAATAATTTGCATCCATTCTTTAGATTCATGTGGAAAGAACAGATAGATATATCCACTAAGAACCTGGATATAAGTGCCTAGAACTTAAGAAAAAGATGTGAATAATAAAAAAAAAAACACAGTTTAACAAATCATAAGCATATAGACAGTTGTTAAAATAACAGGAGTGGGTAAGATCCTTCCTCCTACAGGATAGCATTGTGAAAAGGAAACTGGAATTAGATTATTCCAGGGAACTAGACTAGGGAACACATACTAGGAGACTAGGGAACTAGACTAGGGAACTAGACTAGGGAACTAGACTAGGGAACACATACAGGAGAAAGGTGGGCTGATGAGGAAGGCTGGGGAAAAAGGGAAAAACAAGAATGATGAAGTGTACTTCAGTTAATGGGGGAAAAAAGGTCAAAAATACCTGAATTTGGCCACTAGGAGGGCTCTGACCATTTAACCAAACAATTTCAGGGAATTCCCTGGGATAGACTCACTATGTCAAAAATGAAGACAGGGGAGTGAGAAGGCAGTAAATACAGCACATAGTTTTAAGTAGCGTACAACTGAAATCAAGGAAACAGACAAGAGGACAGCCAAGAGCCTCTAATGTACAAGAGAGGGTTTGGTTAATACTTTAGTGAGGTTTCCATGGCAGCAAATTCACAAGGTAAGGAAAGAAAGACTTTTCAAAGAAGACAGTAATATCAGAGAGGGGAGACCTCCAGGAGGGGCTTGCTCATCCTCCACATTACAAAAGCATTTTCAGAAAGGCACTGAAAAGCTCCCTGAAAACATAAAATTCTGGTTTTGCCAAATAGCTATAGCCTTTTCCTTCCACTTCTGTAAACCCTCAAACACTCTAAAAACAAATTATTTTTGGGCCACCTGGGTGGTTCAGTCAGTTGAACATCCAACTCTTGATCTCAGCTCAGGTCTTGACCTCACAGTTATGAGGTCAAGCCCCACGCTGGGCTCCACCCTGGGCATGGAACCTACTTTAAAAAAAAAAAAATATATATATATATATACACACACACACACACACACACACATATTATATAATTATATATTTTAAGCAATTATATATACATATTATATATTACATTGAAAATAAATTTTTATATATGTATTTTTTATTGGAGTCTGATTTGCCAACATATAGCATAACCCCCAGTGCTCATCCTGCCAGGTGGCCCGCTCAGTGCCCGTCACCCAGTCACCCCCACCCCCCACCCTTTCCACCACCCCTAGTTCGTTTCCCAGAGGTAGGAGTCTCTCATGTTCTGTCTCCCTTTCTGATATTTCCCACTCATTTTCTCTCCTTTCCCCTTTATTCCCTTTCACTATTTCTTATATTCCCCGTATTAGTGACTAAGGAATCAGCACAATAGTTAAATAAACCTCCACAGAGCAGCCTCAGCCTTGCAAATGATGTCCTAGTCACTGGGGAACTGTACCCACCTCCTCAGGGCACACCTTCTATTCCACCTGTTGACGAGCAAGCCTCTAACGGGAACAGAGCCCATTAGGGCTCACAGAAGCGGGTCCTGCCCAGCTGCTCCGGCTGGACAGGCCTCAACGGAGAGTGGGCCACAAGCTCCAAGCCTAAGCCGCTGCACGCACAGCGTCACCCACAGCCTGCTGCCCTTGACCATCTCTCTACCTCAGCCCTGGAAACACCACCACAGGACCAAAGCCTTTAGAAGCCTCTGGCACCTCCCCTTCCGGAGGCTCCCACAACAAGCCCCGCCCCTTCCGGGTGCCTCCCTCTATTCCCTCCCACCAGTCCTCATCCGGGTACTAAGCTCCGTGCCAAAATTCCCTTTAAGTCGCGTGGCAAACCCGACTTCAGGCTCTGTGGCTATAGAAGTGGGAGACGGAGCTGCTTCCCTCAAGGAGCCTCTATTCCATAAGCTAATATGCAAATAAATACATTACTTAATGGATGGCAGTAAGTGCTATAAAGAAAACCGAAGGGTAACGGGGAGGGGAATGAAGACCCGTTCCTTCCTCGTAGTCATCAGTCACCTATCTGATAAGGTGGTATTTGATCAGCCTGAAGCGAATGAGGGCGGTAACTGTGACGACCTTGGAGAACATTCCGGGGAGAGGGACCTGCAAGCACAATGGCCCTGAGGAAGCGAGGGCTCGGGGACAGGCAGCAGGAACGGTGATGGGTGCCGACGCGGGGTTTCCCAGACCCACTAGAGATGCCAGGTGGCCACTGGCCACTCAGCGAGGCGCAGAAGCCACGTGACTGCCCACGTGGGAGCCCGAGTCACCCCTGCAAAACCAGCAGCCCTAGGGACGAGTTGTTGGGGCAGTAGAGCTGGGCCGGGAAGGAAACAGCTTCCTCAACCATGTAACATAATTACGTTTACGGTTGCGAGATAATATGCAGGATGCTCACTTAAATGTGAAGTTCCGAGAGGCAGTAACTAATTTTTTGGTAAAGCTCATGGGAAATTATTCATTGTTTATCTGAAACTGCAGTTTAAGTGGGGTGTCCGGCATTTTTATTTGCTGAATCTGGCAACTGTAACGCTGGAGTTTTAAGACACCAAGTTTGGAAACAAGAACAGCGCTGTGCCAAGCCTGAGGCAAAGGAAACATGTGCCTCTCATATGTTTTTGCATGTGCTTCTGTGTTTTGTTAATATTCCCCAAATAGTTTTAAATACCGAAAAACTGAGAAGTTATTTTGAAATTCACATAATGAAGTTTAAGTATTTTATTTATACTCAAAGTAAAAAATATCAATTTTATTTTCTTGGATTTAATGGACACCCATAAAAAAAATTTTTCAAGATTTCTCTTGATTGAGTGCGATCTTAGATAATTTTTGTTTAATCCTAACTTTTTAAGATTTTGTTTACTTAATGAGAAAGGGAGAGAGAGAGCAAGCAAGTGAGAGAGAGAGGGAGAGAGGCCATGGGGGAGAGTGGAGAGAGAGGGAGAAGCAGCCTCCCAGCTAAGCAGGGAGCCGGATGGGGAGCTTGATCCCAGGACCCTGAGACCATGACCTAAGCTGAAGGTGGATGTTTAACCTCTGAGCCACCAACCAGGTGCCTCAATTGTAAGTGACTCGTAATTAATATTAGTTTATTGAGACTTATTTTATAGGATGCCACCACTGTAACTGGTGGTGTTTTTTTTAAGTTTCCAGAGACCACTTCAATATTTGGATAGGATTCCACTAAGAAAAATACAGGAATGTTTTGAAAGACCCAAACACAGTGCTGATTTTTTTTAAAAGACATTTATTTGAGAGGGAGAGCGAGAGCAAGCACAAGCATGTGGGGCAGAGGGCAGAAGGAAAAGGAGTAGCAGACTCCCCACTGAGCAGGGAGCCCAATATAGGGCTGGATTCCAGGACTCCAAGATTGTCACCTGAGCCACCCAGGTCCCCCTGATTTTTTAATTACAAAATTGCTGCCTAAAACTTCCTCAGATGAAATTTCTAGGGAAGGCACCTAGGTGGCTCAGCCAGTTAAGCGTCTACAGCTTCAGCTCAGGTCATGATCCTGGGGTCCTGGGACTGAGCCCCACATCAGGCTCCCAGCTCAGGGGGGGAACCTGTTTCTCTCTTTCTGACACTACCCTTGCTTGTGTGCTCTCTCTCTCAAATAAATAAATAAAATCATTTTTAAAAATATCCACAGGATTTAAATCATCAGGATACTATTTAAGAGGCTGCTTTCTGGGTGCACCCGGGTGGCTCAGTAGTTGAGCATATCTGCCTTTGGCTCAGGTTGTGATCCCAGGGTCCTGGGATCAAGTTCCATATCAGGCTCCCTACAGGGAGCCTGCTTCTCCCTCTGCCTATGTCTCTGCCTCTCTCTCTGTGTCTCTCATAAACTTTTTTTACAAAGTTGCTTTTTTATAAATCAGATGGAATTTGTACAAAATAACCTTTCTCCATAGAAAATAACAGTTCTCTAAAATATTTGAAGACATCTCCATTTATTGAACCTCTATAATCTCTTTAACTTCTATCTGATAAACACATTTCCTCTAATAGCTGATACACTCATCAATGATTTGTACATTTCCAGGTTCTTTTCAAGTTCAGGAGGTATATTCATCTCTTGCTAATGTTTTACATTAATCAAACATACTTTCAGAGTTACTTGCTCTCATTTGTTACAAGGGACAGGCCTTCTATTAAGCATGCAACACACTTTGTATATAGTCATGGGTTTTTTAAATTGTAACAATCTTTAACTTTTTCTTAGTTCAAACTATCATCCCATTTATTTAAGACAGATAAAAATTTATAATGTCTTTGCACCAAGACACTTGCTATTTCAGCATACTGTATTTTGTCATTTGATGTTTTAACAGACATCTTTGTGTGAAGTGCTTTGACTGCATTTCTATCTTGATTCCCTTGAGGATTCATGTGTATTTTAGTGTAGGTTTTTTTTTTTTTAAGATTTTAATTATTCACTCATGAGAGAGAGAGAGAGAGAGAGAGAGAGAGAGAGAGAGAGAGAGAGAGAAGCAGACTCCATGCAGAGAGCCCGACGTGGGACTGGATCCCGGGTCTCCAGGATCACACCCTGGGCCGAAGGTGGCGCCAAACCGCTGAGCCACCTGTGCTGCCCTATTTTAGTGTAGTTTTTAGGACAGGCTTAATATCCTATCTGTTCATTGAATTCACAAAATATATAAATATCCTTTGTTCAGTACTAAAAAGGGTTATATTTTAATTCCTTGAAAGCAGGATTTTTTACACATTAGATTATGAGCTGAATAAGGCACAAATTTGGCATATCATTTTGGGGGGAAATAATGGCTTATATATCCTGCTGTATTTGTTCCATTATCATGATCCTGCCTCCAAGATTTTTTGTCAATACTTTTTCCAATTTAAGAATTTTATTAGTTAGGCCATATCCTTTTATCTCTTCAATAATATCAGTAAAACTTTTGGTTGTGAAGACATTCTTAATGCAAACATAATTGACACATTTGTTCAAGATGAGTACATTTCATTTGCAAAGAATAAGGAAAAGTGTGTTGCTTCTTTTAGTCCCAGTAGTGTTTCAAATTTACAGGGTGTCCAATTAGCATTGTATGTTCCCCTAAAATTCGTATGTTGAAGTTCTAATTCCCACCCCACCCCAGTACCTTGGAATGCAGTGCAACTCTATTTGGAGAGAGGAGATTACCTAAGAGGTAATTAAGGTAAAATGAGGTCATTATCCGTGAGTTCTAATTAATACAACTGGTATTATTTTAAGAGGAATTTAGGCCATACATAACACACAGACTGAGGGGTATCCAGAGTAAGGACATACTGTGGCAAGTGGCCATCTGCAAGCCAGAGAGAGACCTCAATCTCAGTAACCAAACTTTCCCACACCCTGATCTTGGACTTTTAAGCTTCCAGACTGGTAGAAAATAAATGTCTATTGTTTAAGCCACTTAGTCTGTGGTATTTTATTATGACAGCCCTAGCAAACATACAAGTTGTAAATTTGTTTTGAATTTTATTAGACAAATACAGTACAGATTCCTTTAAAAAATAAAAAGGAATGTGTACTGTATTATGATAGCTACATCAACATTATAATAAGTTTAATTAAATAAAGAAGATAGTAATTGGTTTCAACTTTTAGTACCGATCTATTTATCCTGGAAACTAAAACAATGTCTAAAGTAGAACCGACAGAAGTTGTGAAGTAAAAGGGCATGTAATAGTCAATTATTTAATGTCAACTTGCATAGACTGTTGTGACCAGTTGTTTGGTCAAACACTAGTCTAGAATGGCCTAAATCATCATCAACCAAGAAGCAAAAAAAAAAAAAAAAAGATCCACAGAAAATTTTTATCATGGAGTTATCAAACAAAAACTTTTTTTTTAAGACTTTATTTATTCATGAGAGGCAGAGAGAGAGAGAGAGGCAGAGACACAGGCAGAGGGAGAAGCAGGCTCCATGCAGGGAGCCTGATGTGGGACTCGATCCTGGATCTCCAGGATCATGCCCTGGGCCAAAGGCGGGCACTAATCCACTGGGCCACCAGGGCTGCCCCAGACAATAACTTTTAAATAACGGCTTCATTAGTTGAAGAAAAACATGGAATAAAGCAAAAAGCTCAGTTCCCCAAAGAATTAGAATCTATTAAAAATAATTGAGTGGAAAGATACTCTAGAACTGAAAAATATAAGAATTGAAATTATGAATTCAGCAGATGGGTTTACTTAGTATAACTGACAAATTAACTGGAAGACAGATGAAAATATTTAGTCTGAAAACAAGTGGGGAAAAAAAGAATGGGAAACAGAAGACAGTATCAAACCTGAAAGAGTGAAAAGTTCCAACATCCAGCTTATTGGAGTCTCAGAAGAGACACAAAAAATGAGACCGCAACAATATTTGAATTATGTCTAAGAAATTTCCAAAATTGATTAAAGACAACCCACAAATTCAAGAAACTCTGTAAACCCCAAGCCAGAAAATAACAAAAAGAAACCCACACTAGGCACATTATAGTAAAACCACTGAAAAATCTTAAGCAGACATCAGGGAGAGGACGGGATTGTGGGGAATTTACTTTCAAAGAGCAACAAAAGGACAAGATAGATGAATTTTTAACAGAAATGGTGCAAGCCTGGAAATAATAGAATTACATCTTTAAGCTGGTTAAAGAAAAACGTAGGTGAATTTAATAGAGAAGAGAATAAACTAGAAAACAATTTAAAAATTACCCAAAATATAGCAGTTATAAAAAATATGAAAACAGGTTAAGAACTAAGAACAGTATGATATAATCTAATTTACATTTAATCCAAGTTCCAGAAGGAACACAGAAAATATTGAAATAAAAGAATAAAAATAAAATAAATAAAATAAAATTAAAAAATAAAATAAAATAAATTAAAAAAAAGAAAATATTAAAATAAAATGATTTAATAGTTTTCCAAAACTGAGTAAAGATACTACTGTACACTTTCAAGAAACTTGAAGACTATCAAACAGGGGAGGAAAAAACCCACCAATCATGCCAATAATTTTGTTGTTGTTTCTCAACTCTAAGCAAATCTTTCTATAGTCTGCTGTTATATTGGAGTTGCAACTCTATAAACTGTGTTTCCCATATTCCCTTACCAGCTGGCATCCTGTTAGGTTCTGCCAATGGAAGATACTAGAAGAAGATTACATGGTATTAGGTAAGTAGGAGGTGCCCAAATCCAAGGATTTTTTTCTTTTTGGAAGAGAGATAGCTTTATATATTAAAAACCACTGAGGTTTAGAGGTTTTTTTTTTTTTTTTTTGGTAAAGATTTATTTATTTATTTATTCATTCATTCATTCATTCATTTATTTATTTATTTATGACAGAGAGAGAGAGAGAGAGAGAGAGAGAGAGAGAGAGGCAGAGACACAGGAGGAGGGAGAAGCAGGCTCCATGCTGGGAGCCCGAAGTGGGACTCGATCCCGGGACTCCAGGATCACGCCCTGGGCCAAAGGCAGGCGCCAAACTGCTGAGCCACCAGGATCCCCAGGTTTAGAGGTTTTATTATTAATGTAGCATAAGCTTATTCTATTCTAACAAAATACGTAGGAATTTAAGTAGACCCTTGTACCAACAAAAATAAAACCCAGGTATATGAAAGACAAGATTATAATGCTTTTGGAAAACATAGGAAATACCATGATCATTTTGGAGAACAGAATAATTTCTTAAGATATAAAAAGCATAAATCAAAGAGGAAAAGCCTGATAAATCTGACATAAAAATCAAGAACTTGTGTTCATCAGAAGACAAAACTAAGACTGAAAAGACAAACTAGAAAAAGGAAAATACGGATGCCTGGCTCAGTGGTTGGGCATCGGCCTTCAGCTCAGGTCGTGATCTTGGGGTTCTGGGATGGAGCCCCACATTGGGCTCCCTGCTCGGTGGGGAGTCTGTTTCTCCCTCTTTCTCTGCCCCTTCCACTGCCTGTGCTTTCTCACTTGCTTTCTCTCAAATAAATAAATAAATAAAATCTTAAAAAAAAAAAAGGAGAGTATATGTCTATAACCATCAGAGTTTATGTCTATAAGATACTAAAAAATTCCAGTCAATCAGTAAGAAAAAGACTTGAAAAGACATTTAAAGAAAACTAATGACTAATAAAAAGGTATTCGATGTTATCAGTAATTATGTTAAAATAGATAACATAACATGGGTACCTGGGTGGCTCAGCAGTTAAGTGTATGCCTTTGGCTCAGGACGTGATCCTGGGGTCGTGGGACAAGTCCCATTAAGTCTCTGCCTCTCTCTGTGGGTCTCTCATGAATAAATAAAATCTTTAAAAAATAAAATAAAGATAAAATAGACAATACTATGCATGTAACAAGTTAGCTAAAATGGAGAAGCAGGACAGTACCAGAGATTAGAGAAAATTGGGATAACAACTCTCATTCACTCCTGGTGAGATATGAATAACCACCCTGGAATATGTTTGTTATATGGTAAATCTGAAAACTACTAAGACTCCACATTTCTACTGCTAGATATATATTCTTCAGAAATGTGTTTATGCGTACCAGGAATCATGTATAAAAATGCAAATGGCAGCATTACTCATAACATACAAAGAATGAAACCAATTCAAATATCTTATCAACAGTATATGGGCTATATTAAGTACTGTCCTACCATATACATTAACAAAACTGAAGCAACTCTACAAATTAAAACAAACTAGAGCTATATAACATAAATGAATCTTAAAAACAACTGTCAAACAAAAGAAGCCCAACACCTGCAAAAATAGATGATTCTATTTACAAAACATTCAAAATCAGGGAAAACAAAATAATCCTTAATTTAAGGATGTAGACACAGGTAATAAAATTACAAACAAACAAAGGAATAACTCCCAAAAACCACTAGACAATGGTTACCACCAAGGTACTGGAAGCAGGATAGGAGATATGATCCAAGAAAGGATTACAAGGGTCCCCTGAGGTACAGATTTGAAAACGATCTCTTCTCTAACCTGGTCACATCATTGCTCATGTTCACCTTCATATTCTTTACATTGTATATTTACGTTTCATAAACAGTTCTGTGTGTATCTTAAAATTTTTAAGAAATTTCAAAAAAAATATTTCAAATTCTAACAGCAAAATAGTCATGAACATACACGATCACTATATTCTCTAAAAGGCAAGGTGAGACTATTTCCCTCACTTTCCAGAAAGGATACTGAGGCTTAGAAATATAAGTGTTGAAACCACATCTAGAACCCAAGGTCAAGGTTTTGCTACTAAAGTATTCACTACCCAGATTCTGCCTCTACAGAGGAGATGCATAGGAAAGAAATAGCGAACTTGGTATAAGTTCCCCCATATTTAAAAAATACTCCGAATAAGGCTCTTTAAGGCTTCCGGCAGGGACATTTTATTTTTTGGTTAAAGCCACATTGATAGAAATGCCATAAAAACAAACATGTAAACAAGGTATCAGAACTTTGGTTCACTGAAACACCTCACACCTAAAACATCTGAGGTACAAAGGCACCTTGCTAGGTGCTAGACAGCCTTACTCTGCTGCAGCCACTCTGACCCAAGGTGGCCAGAGGTGGCACAGGCTGACCAGAGAGGTCGGGACCCAGGTCACCCAGGACCCTCCCCAGTCGGCTCTCCCTTTGCTCCAGACAAACATTCACTCCAACAAAGACCTGAGTGACAGGGCCTGGAACATACAAGGGTGTCTGTCATGTGGAACTTGAGGACGACATGGGCTGTGGGGCCGGGAAGGGCAGAAAAGGAAGTCAGTCAACTTCTGTTGATCCACATGGCCTCAAGAATTCCTGTCCTCGTTCATGGAACCACTTATTGGAGACTGTGAACAGAAAGAAAGTATGTTACAATCCTGTTGGTTAGTTTAGCAGCCAAAATGAATGACTCCTCCGTGATGAATCCTGCACTGGGCCCTGGGACTCAAACTTGAGTAAGATATGGTCTCAAACCTCAAGTTGCTCATGAGCTGGTAAGGAAAACCTATGTATAAATAGATAACTGTTCAAAGGTCTGCCCATGAAAAAAGATAAATATGTGTACATTGCCATGGAAACTGAACCAAAGGACACCTAACCATGTGAGGGAAGAGGAGACTCCAGGCTGGGACATGGTGCTGAATAGGAGTTATCCAGGGAAGAAGATGGATTACCAGATGATTCATGTATCAAGGGGGTCCAGGAAGTGGGAAGAGGATGAGAAAGACATCAAGACATGAATAACCGTGATGTGTATCAAGGACCCCAAGCAGCTTGATATTATTGATAAAGAACTAAGATTTAGAAGCTAAGGATGAGGAAGTCTGTCAGGACTGTGGAGGGCCTGGATGTCAACATTAAGACCTGTGGTCAGCAGATCTGGTCTGTGTGCTGTGGGTAAGAGAGCAGCAGAGCCAGTGCTAGCACTGTCAGTCATCTAAAGCTGTGCCTCAAATCCACAAGAACCATTAGTTCATTCCTTAACACAGACTCTTAGCATGATAAATAATGCACTACTGAAGCCATAGAGCTTTTAAAATATAAATGTATTTAGTTGAAAAAAATTAAACTGTCTACAAAGCTAATAGTGATAAACAGCAATCTCCTTCCCCCCCACCCCTTCCCGCTGCCAAACCCCACTTCTAGAGGACACTCAACTCCTTTAGTTGTTTCTTTTGACATTCAACCACATATTTCTAAATAACATGCTGATACTGCTATCTCTTGACTTTCAATTTTGGAATTCTTCTATACTACCCCTAAGACACATTACATCTTCTATCTCCCCAACAGAATTAAATCACAAATTTTAATTACATTATCATTAATTGGGCAGCCCGGGTGGCTCAGCAGTTTAGCGCCACCTTCAGCCCAGGGCGTGATCCTGGAGACCCGGGATCCAGTCCCATGTCGGGCTCCCTGCATGGAGCCTGCTTCTTCCTCTGCCTATGTCTCTGTACCTGCCTATCTCTCTCTCTCTCATGAATAAATAAATAAATAACTTTAAAAAATAAATAAATAAACAATCATTAACTGCTTACATTATCATATCACATAAATGTTGCTCATGCCTGAGCCACCTAATAGTGTACAGACATTTCTTGTACAATTCTTTCTTTTCCCTAAAGTCAGCATTTGCTTCATTTAGATTCTAAATGCTTAATTTTCTGTGAACCTACCACTATTATCCCCAAAACTCGCCATGAGGGTATAAACTCCTCTCTGCAATCACTTCCTATCATCCTAGTTCAAGCCTCCCCCTCACTCACCACAGCTGCTCTCAGGACAAAGCTCAAAGCTCTAATTTCAGCCTCCATGGTCTGGTCCCAGCCTCGAGCCTCATCTCCAGGCCCCTGTACCATAGTCCTCCCCTTACGTAAATGACAAAGGCTGGTCCCCGAACCCAACATGCTGGTTCCATGTGGGCCTTGCTTGCCTAGGAGACCTCTTCCCCATTCTGACTCCATTTCTCTCCCACTGCTCCCTCAGAACCCCTACCAGAGTCTACTCTTCTGGGAGCCATCCTGGGGCATAAGCAACGCTTATGTAGCTATTCTCCTCCTTGTAGCCTCCTCAGCTCTTGTGGGCATCTCTGAGAATACTTCCAACTAGCTGTCAACAGAATCAGTTTTGTGGACAGCTACATGGCTGGATGAAACAACCAGTTAGCAGGAAAAAAACAAAAAACTCAAAAAGGAAGACACCTTGGCACTGTGAAAATACAGCAGCAGGTATCTCCCAAATCAGAGTCTGACCAAAAGTGCCCAGGCTAATCCACTTACCCCACTTGCAGCCCACAAGCACGGGACAGGCAGCGTGTCTTGTACGGTAGTCACCTTCCCCACTCCTCAGAAGGTTGTACCAGAATACAGCTGTACCCTAGGAAAAAAAGACAGCCCGTCAGATAATACCTCCCTAAGCAGAAACACTCTCACTTTCCCATGTACAAAGGGACAGGACTCTGGGATTCCAACAATACAGAAGTATCCACCCTTCATGGTGGGGAGGATATTTAATAACCAAGCTTCTCCCAAAGGACTTCCCTTCCCACACCATCTCCCCAGATGGACACTAAAGCCAAAAAGTCAGAGCTCAAGCAGGAAGGGGATAAAGTCCCTCACAGTAAGAATCAAGCAGGCCAGGGAATGGAACTGAGAGACATGAACAAGGTCTGAGCTATGCTCCAACCTGTGACCCACAAAAACTAGAACTTACCTTCTTAGGCCAAATTGCAGCCCCCAGATCAGGAAAAACAGTGGCACCACCAGCTTCTACATCACTCATCTGAGAATACAAGGCAGAGAGCTTGGCCCTTGTACTCAAAGTTCTCAGAGCAAGTGAGCCACAAAGGACCCAAGTATGCAGATTACCTTTCTCTGAGCAGGAGTGACACCACTTGAAGGCTCTGGTCCACAGCTGGCCCTCCCCCCAAGAAAAGCTTATCCCATACCCTAACCCTCCTAAACCCTGCTTAATCTATGCAGTTTTATTGGGATAGTCCCATGCCAGGGGTGCTTGAGAGCCGTAGCCCTGGGGAATACCCATATCCTGGCCATCCTCAGATGGGAACAATCTGAGACTGTACACGGAAAATGCCAGGCTGATGCCTGCTCTTGAATCCCCATCCAGCCTGCGCCATACCTAAGGCACTCTGCCCTTTGAGCAGCTCTACCCTAAAGCTCCCTGCTGCTCCCAACACCATCTGTAGCCCCCACTGTGGGCTTTGTTTCTCTGGTTCTAGTGCCACCCTCACCTTCCCAGAACAGCAGTCCTCCCCGGGGCCAGCCAGGTGAGCAGACAGAGAAGGCTCCACAGGTCCTGCTTTCTCCCAGTGAGGCCTCAAACTAAGTGGAACACAAGTTCCATGGAAGGGAGGCTACATTTATGCCCACAAAGCGTGCCTCGACTCATGCCCCAGGCACCACTTCTGTCTCAGCTGGCTGTCTTCAAGTTTTTTGTCTATAATGTAATAAAACGTGGAGTTTTAAAAATATTTCCACAGGTTGCATACCAGACAAACTAAAGAGCACTCAACAGACATATGGTAAACGAATAAGATGAAAACCTTTGATGGCTTCTCACAGCCCTGGGGATCAAATCCAGGCTCTTTTCTAGAACCCAAAGCCCCCGTCTGTCTCAGCAGCCTCTCTCTCTCCACCCGCTCTCGTCTCAATTACTACCTCTGAGTCACACCAGTCTTCTTCCATTTTTCCAACATCCCCATCTCCTTCCCTTTTCCAGGTCTCCACACATTCTCCTCTCTGCCAGAAAGCATGTTCCACCAACTAATTTCCACTCAACCTTCAAGTCTCCACCAACATATTACTCCCCAGGGAGGCCTTCTCTGAATCTCAACCCTGAGCCACTTTTTCCAGGCATTTGTCACTATGCTAACTAAATGAATTACTGGCCCTATGGTTAAAGCAAGTCCCTCATGTTAGGCTGTAAACCCCACGAAAGACCCCACATGTCCTGCTCACTAGCATGTTCACAGCCAGCCCCAGAACATAAATCTTAACTCAAACAAGACACCAAAGGAAGAGATGGCCATGGGCTGCTGTCTCTAAGTTACCTGACAGTTTGTATGCCTCTTTAGAATGGGCTAAGCAGAGGGGAAAGCAAATTGCTCCTCACATAGGATGTAAACCCAATGGCCTGTGGCTGGAGGATAGGCAGCAGATGAGAGGCAGGCCACCAAGCTCTGGGAAAACACAGGGAGCTTTCATTTAAAAGGGCCTCATGGCAGCCTCCTCACTCTTCCTCCAAGGAGGGGACTCTCCAGGGCACTCACCCCAAAAATCCTGACTAGCACTGGGCCCATCAAAAGGAGCCAGGGATATGAAAGTCAGGGATGTAGGTGAGCACAGAGATGGGAACATCTGTGTCAACTCCCTACTCCAGCCAAGAAGAGTGCTGAGGGCCAGAGGGGCCCAGCCACGGAGCAACAGCTGATGGTGTCAGCCCTGACAGGAGTGGATCTAATATAGCACACTGGCCCAGGTTCCCCGAAGGCCCATTTATTATTGCATGCATCATACTCACGTAGTTTAAGAACGTGGCCACACGATTCCCCGTCCCTAAACGCTTGAAAGCATCTTGCTCATTTTTCTATAAAATTAAGTGAGAATGAACAGGTGGACCTGGCCCCAGTACTTACATAGTTAAGAAACGTCGCTAACCTATTCCCTTCCGTTTTGAGGCCGCTGTCAAAAGGTCGCTGCAACAAATAACAACTTTCACCCACATTTGCAGATAATTCCACCCCCCAACTCACAAGACTGGGGCCAAAAGGGTCAAGGGAAGGCTATAAGCATGTATTCCATACATCAGCCTGGACCATGGGCCATGGCTGCAAAGGAAACCCTGGCCAGGGCACAGGGAAAGGGGGGGGGGGGGGGGCAGGAACCAGGAACAGCTTTCACAAAGATCTAATGAGGTCCTATGCTTTACAGGGAAATAGCCAGGGTACACTGGGTTCCACAGGCCCCAGACTTCCTGATTTAGACTTTTCCAGTAACAAAGAGTTGGTCCTGGTAAGGTTTGCGGGGGGGGGGGGGGGGGGGGGGGGGGGGGTTGCCTAATATAGAGACTGAAGTGCTCAGAGAAGCTCCAGCATTCTCAAAACAGCTGGAGCAGCGCCCTCTAGAAGTAGCCATGGTTTGGGCCTTACCCTAGAGAAGTCAAAATGTGGCTCATATTGTCCTCCCATTCCATAATTAGCAACCTGGTGGGAAAGAACAGCATCAGACCTTGTCAGCAGGATGAACAGTCCTGAAGCAGCCCATCTCTCCAGGAAGACTTTCTCCCCACAACAACAGAAAACACCTGTACCCCTTAATAACCAGAACCCCCAAGTGCATCTTCTCTAAGGTGGATGGTAACTATGCCCTGCCAGCACAGGCAGACCAAACGGTTCAAATGTACCTCGGCCATGTCCAAGAGTAAGGCTACAGCATAAATGGGGTTTCCCAAACACAAGATGGGGAACCTGCAGACAGCCACTGTGGAGAAACTCCAGCCCTTTAGGGACACTCAGATGGCAGCAGAGAGAGCTTTCCTTAAGGCAGGGCGTGGCCTATGTGTTTGCAAGACAATAGGAAGGTAATCCAGAGGAAAACCAACAAACCCAAGACAGGAACTTTTTTCTTATGCTAGTTTGGGTAACTCAGTACCTCAGTACCCAAACTTGGGTACCTCAGTACCTGACACTGCTCCTGCCACCTGTGTCACTGTGCCCTGGTTACTGTTCCTGGTGAAACTGAGCAGGGAAAATGTATCCCACTCCCTTTCACAGTGGCTCACCGCATAGAGCAGTTCTGCATCCAAGTGAAACAGCAGGACAGGCAGCCAACAGTGGTCCCAGTGGGAGCCTGGACCTGAAGCAGCACCTGAGCCATCTTAGCTTAAGCAACTACCAGATTGTCATTGATTAGATTATAAACTATAAACACCTGACTGAGCAGTTTATCAGCACAATCTAAGTCTTAAGTCACAAATGGTTATTCTAGCCGCAGTGGTCAGAATGAGACAAAATTCAAGATGAAGTACAGAATTTGACATGGAAGCTGACAGATAAAGTGGTACCACCAATGTCCATCTGGGAACATCTGGCTACTGTTTCTTACTGAAGCCCTAAAAACCTCTGGGGCTCAGCTATTAGTCTTCAGGAAGTTAGTATGTTTTGCATATTCTTTTTGGCGATTCCAAGAATCAGATGTGAGATTTTGTAAAACTGGCAATAATGAAGACCTATACCTATAGACATGAGGGAGAGAGAGGGAGGGGGTACTTTACAAGAAAGAAAATCCCCTATTTAAAAAGAAAGCAATATGCATCAAATGTGATGTAGTGCAGAATTTGGAAAGCATGATTTTCAGTGTCCACATAATTTAAAATTTTGATATGAAGAATCAGTGGATGAAAATATACTATCATAGGCTGCTTTAGCCTTCAAGATTCCTGCACCAGAAATACCTGGAAATTCTATCAACAGTGTGAAGTGGCCAGGTTCAACAGGTGGCCCTAAGGCTGAACGTATATCTAAGGAGGGAAGTGCTACAGCAGTTGATAAAGTGATATTGCAAACACTTTCTTTGGGTCCCGTTGTTGAAAACTTGGAAGAAAATTTTAAACATGACTGGAATTATCATGCCAATGCACTATGCAAAATTTGATCACCGCTTACTGATGGAACTACAGGGTATGGCTGTACTTTCTAATATTCCCATTTGTGGGATCGGATGCTTTAAACTTGTAGATCCCTCGGAGAGAAAGAAGCTGCACTACTATAGCAGGTTCATCTTTTTAGTTTTGGGAATCACATTTGATCGTCTGCTGATACTATTGTGTCTATACTATTTATTGTCCGCAAAGAATGCAAGTGTCTTAGGAGCTTCTGGATTTGCAATCAGCTTCACCATCTGGGCAAACTCAGAACTTTAATAACAAGCAACTATCCATCAAACCTGATTCCTTGGCTAAAATGAACAAGTCAGGAAATGATAGGTGTTGGAGAAGATGCAGAGAAAGGGGAACCCTCTTATACTCCTGCTGACAATGCAAGGTGGTATAGCCATGCTGGAAAACCATATGGAAGTTCCTCAAAAAGTTGAAAATAGAGCTACCCTACAACCCAGCAATGGCACTACTAGTATTTACCCCAAAGACACAAATGTAGTGATCTGAAGGGGCACTTGCACCAATGTTTCTAGCAGCAATGTCCACAAAACCCAAACTATGCAAAGAACCCAGACGTCCATTGACAGATGAATGGATAAGGAAGATATGGTATATATGTACCTATATATACATATATATATACACACACACACACACAATGAAATATTACTCAGCCATTTTAAAAAAAGAAATCTTGCCATTTGCAATGACATGGATGGAACTAGTGGATATTATGTTAACCAAAATAAGTCTATCCAGAGAAAAACAATTATCATATGATTTCATTCATATGCAGAATTTAAGAAACAAGACAGAGGAGCATAGGGTAAGGGAAGAGAAACATAAAACGAAACCAGAGAGGGAGACAAACCATAAGAGACTCTTACCTCTAGGAAACAAACTGAGGGTGGCTGGAAAGGAGTTGGGGGGAATAGGAAAACTGGGTGATAGGCATTAAGGAGGGCATGTAATGTAATGAGCGCTGGATGTTTTACACAACTGATGAATCACTGAACTCTGCCTCTGAAACTAGTAATATACTATATGCTAATTAACTGAATTTAAATTTATAAATAAATAAATCCCCCACCTCCTCCCCCCGCCAAGAAAACTGATTCCTGTGAGGAAGCATGCATTTGAATCTTTAGATGTGTTGTTATGAAAGTAGAAGAGCCAGTCATTTGAAAAATGGGTAATTTATGATACTGAGATCAGAGTGAAGACCAAAAACAATGGTCAGAAATTACTCTTTTAGAAAGGCTGAGACATCCAATCAGAAGTGCCCTCAATCTTAGAGAATTCCTTCAGTGTAGCATCAGACAAGCCTTCATCCAATTCATAAGAAAGCCTCAATTGCTCTTTTTCTTCCAAATGATCTAGTGCAAACACATCAACTACAGATGAAAGAGCGTCAACAGGGAGCAGAAGAACCAACTCCTTTCCAGATTCCTAACATTCTGAGGGACCATGGAGTACAGGCTCTTGCTAGTGCCTAGGCACTGACTATACTTCAACCAATCCACAACAAATAAGCACTTAGAAGAAGGTGCTGACACCCAGGTTCCTGTCCCCCAGACCATGTAGGGTCAGGTCAAAGCTTTCAACACTGTTGGCTGGCAAAGGAAATGCCAAAATAGTTTGCAGAAGAAGGCAAACAAAAATAGGGCTTCAGCCCCTAGACAGCTATAGTCTGGGTCTTCCAGAAGAGCCTTGATTTT
Organism: Vulpes lagopus; assembly: GCF_018345385.1. NCBI lineage: Eukaryota > Metazoa > Chordata > Mammalia > Carnivora > Canidae > Vulpes > Vulpes lagopus. The sequence continues at coordinate 112,001,323 of NC_054830.1, read as the reverse complement.
AAGAGTCCCTCCACAGGGAGTCCTGGCATTCAGATCCCACTCATTACTGACCTACAACATGATGAGCCAAACAAGATGGAGCCAGGGTTGTGGCAGAGAAGCTAGTCCAAGTTTTATACTGCCTTCTCAGCTGCATGTGAGATAGGGTACAGAGGGTGTAGCCCGGGAGCCAGCCAAGATAGCAACAGGGGCATAGATCCCATCTAGTCTTCTCAGCCCATTGGTCCAGGGTATGGAATCAGCCAATCAAGCAGAATGCTGTCCTCCATGATGGCCATGAGAGTTCTAACACTGGCTCTGAGAGTGGCAGATGTGTTAACAACAACAGATATGCTCCATGAAGATATGAATCACAACAATGCCAACAGAAATGAACTTAGTGCAATGAGAATCTCTACTGCTCTTGAAATGGTGCAAGTGGGAGATGTGGCAAAAGCTCCCTTCGATGTACTTGTTTATAGAACTACTTTAAAATTAAATTAAGTTTGTGGTGCCTGTGTGGCTCAGTCAATTAAGCACCCGATTCTCGATTTTGGCTCAGGTCACGATCTCAGGGTCATGAGATCAAGCCCCATGTCAGGCTCTGTGCTTAGCACGGAGTCTGCTTGAGATTCTCTCTCCCTCTGCCTCTGCCTCTGCCCCTCCCCCTGCTTGTACACATACCTGCACAGTCTCTCTCAATAAATAAATGAAATCTTTTAAAAGAAATGCGAAAGAAAGAAAAGAAAGGAAAGAAAGAAAGAAAAAAAGAAATGCCAGTGAAACTTCTCTGGAGGTGTCTCAGGTCAACACTTTACAATAGAACCCAGATGTTCCAATGTTCAGAAGGGAGCATGGCCAAAACTGACTTTTTTTTTTAAGATTTATTTATTCATGAAAGAGAGAGAGAGAGAGGCAGAGACACAGGCAGAGAGAGAAGCAGGCTCCATGCAGGGAGCCTGACATGGGACTCAATCCCGGGTCTCCAGGATCACACCCTGGGCCGAAGGCGGCGCTAAATCGCTGGGCCACGGGGGCTGCCCCCAAAACTGATTTGAACTCAATATATACCAGAGGATACATTATTAGGAGCTCTACCCAGCTGCCATGTCTTCACAATCACCTTTGAAATAAAGGCAGAAAGCCAGGGTTCCAAAGGGGCTACTTTGAAAAAAGCTCCTCACTCTCATCAGCCTCTTCAGACCTCACTTTTTCTACCAATGGATCACAGAACCCTTTATTTACCTCTAAGTGCGTATGAACCATAGGCATCAGAACTATGACCTTTGCAGATATTTATAGCTCTCTTAGCAGTGTCTCTAAAATAACTCAGGATTTCAGCTTCCATAGTCAAGAGAGACAAATGGGTCTGCCATGCCCACCACTGAACCCTAGCTCCTAGTATGATACTCAGCACACAGAAGACAACCAATATCTGTTGAATGATAACTGTTGGACTGACAGTAGGCATGCTTAATTCTGGCTTCCCTGTGTGAGGTCACTCCATATTCACAGCACTGTGCAGTCACACAGTTCACTAGGAAAGCTTCCCAACGCCTGGCTTGGGGCACCCTGGGAGACCATCTGCCCAGAAATGTTCCCACTTCCCAACTATAGGGGCCAGGCGTACCTGCAGCAGTTCTGCAGTCTTTACTGTCAGTCCTGTGATGTGCTGCATCCGAAGATTCACTCGAGCCACAACAGGGTCATCATCTTCCTCCAGCCACGAGCTAAGCCAAGAAAAGGAAAGTGGAGAAGGTAGCTTAGATGAGGTCTTAAACTCTCCCCCTAGAGTCAGGGCCAGGACTACCAGGCAACACAGGGTGTGTATTCTAAGTAGGGAAATACCGGCAAGTAGAACAAGCCAAGCCGAGCTCCCTTCAGTAGAAACTAGGAAGCCCTGTAGATAGGGTTTGAGCAGCCATCATTCCCCACCCCCCCCCACCCCCCACCCCCACCATCACCTCTGCTAACCTTTTGGAAACTCTGTAGCTGGCAACAGTGAGGACGCCTGTCTTGGGATCACGGACAGTGGCTCGTGCAAGCTGGAAGGCAGGAAGAGAAGGCAGACTTATCTTTCTTTGCCTTGAGTGTTTTCCTAGAGAGACTGGGACCAGATCTGCCATTCAGACCAACTGGGAAAACAAGTTTTTGAGGCAGTGGCCCTAGACAAGGCACCATGATCCTGCAAGCCAGGGAAAAGCAGTAGTCTGAGGCCTCCACATTCCTGTTCTGCTGTGAGACCCTGGCCACTGCCATGCTCAGTCACTGCCGAGCCCTGCTCCCACCCAGGTCTGTGCTGTCCGCAGAATTATGCCTATGGAGTCTCCTTTGTCCATTCACCCATCTGCCTGGACAGATTGCCTTCTCACCAGGCATACATACAGCCCCTGCCTGAGCACCACCTTTGCTTGACCTGGTCCTTTTGAACCACAGCGACCTTCTCTGCCAATAAACTATCATCCTGCTGCAGCACCTCCCACTGGGCTTCCACCACTGTGAAGAGCAAAGAAGGGAGGCACACTTTCTACTCAGCAGCCTCACAAGATCAGATGGTAGAATCTAGAAAGGATCATACAGGCTGAAATATGTGACCTGCTGCCTGGAAGCCACTTATCTCACATGTATGCTAATGTACACACATCCACCAACACCCCTAACCTACCTCATAGGCTTTGAATCTCCACAGACAGGTACAATGATGCTCCCAGGAAGCACCTGATACTCAAAGCCATCTCTGCCATGATTCAGCTGTGTACTGTCCTAATGACCTCACATGGATGGAACCAAAGACCCAGATACCCCCACCCCTACAGCACTTCCCCTTAATTTCCATAAATATTTAATGAGCACCTACTACGTGGCCGGCACTACCCTGGGTGACCAAGACATGGCCCCTGTCCTCATGCAATTCCATCAAGTGGGGAAGGCAGAAAACTAGCTGCCCAACTGCAGCCCAACATGAGGAGAGCGGCAAATGGAGTCAGTTTAATGTCTGCAGGAGCTCAGTCTATACTATACTCAGGAATGGTCAGGGGGAGATCACCTAGCTGAAATACGTGCCAGGTAAGCAGGAGTTCGCCAAGTAGGGGAACATGACAGGAACAGGGAAGGAACAGCAATGCTGAGGTCCAGGGATGAAAGTGGGTGTGTGATACCATGACTGGATTAGATGTCAGAGGAAAGAGATGAGAATAGGCCAAAGAGGCACGTGGGGACTGGGCCTGGAAGCAACCTTGTGGCAAATAACAGAGAAGGCAGGTAAGGGACACTCACAATCAGAATGTGGACACCTCTGGGAAAGCTGAGTAACGTGGGGCAAAAGTGGTAACAAGGCAGCCAGCAAGGAGCTCAAGCAGAGATCAAGGCAAGAGTTGATGGTAGAAGGGATGGAGAGGTAGAAGGGATGGAGAGGTGTGGCTGGATCAGAATATTGGCCAGGAGATCCCGTAACCAGGATGCTGCACTACTGCAGCAATTTCTGGCAACCCAACAGTGTGCCCAGGGCAGAGGGCTTCCCCAAGCTCCTGTGTACAATTCCTCCTGATGACAAGTGCAGCTGCAGCCAAACCCCCTCCAAATATCTGAGTCTCAACACTGGCTTGACATCCACAAGGAGGCTGTGGGGAAGCTATGTTCTGCTCCCAGAGACAGGCAGAGCTATTCTGAAAGCAGGCCAAGGACCTAAAAAAGCAGCTGCCAGGCATTCCCTGCAGACTAAGGTAAGCTCATGGGCCCTACTTCAAAGCCAGAATAGCATGTGTCCCTCACAGGCTCCGGAAAGGAGAGGTCAGCTTGTAGTGGCTCATGTCATGGCTTCAATTCAAAGACAAGTTCTCCCAACACTCTCCCCACACTGCCCCTGCCACACACATATGCACACACACACACACCCCACATGAATATACACAGAAATGTTTCAGTGCCTTGGCCTGAGGGACAAGTCAGGAATCTCTCAAAAGGTCCTGGCATAACAAAGCTCTCTCACCTGACAACCAGGGAAACAGTTTTCTTCCTTGGAGGACTTTGCAGCTGACTCAGGGAGTGGAAAGGGTGGGTCCGAGTACCCATTCTCCACACACTTTGGCTAGACCATCCCTCAGCAACCTCAATGATTGATTCTGGGCACTAGATGTCCTTGTACCTCAAGCCAAGGTCACTTCAGGATGAGGTGCAGAGGCCAGGATAGGAACCTATTTTCCATCTCCCCACGAGTGTAGGACCTCTTGCCACTACAAGTCTATTAGAAGCAGAGTAATAGGGGATCCAGCTAAATCTCCCCCCCGCCCCCCACCCCGCCGCCACCCTGTAATCACCAGAGATAGGAAAAGGGTGTGCACATGGCAGGAACTGGTTCTCTTTAAATGACGTCAAATGTGAACAAATATTCCATGAACCAGAAATACAAAAATAATTTTATAGCCTGATGACGTACGTACAAAACCAACAGCCAACTGCATACTTAGCAGTGAAATAACAGAGGAATCCCCAGGAAATTCAGAAACAAGACCAGGATGCCAACAGTTAACAATGCTCAAGGAGTTCTGAGCAGTTCAACAAGATGATAAAAACAATGGAACTATAATGATTAGGAAGGAGAAAACAAATTTTTCCTTATTTGTAGCTGATGATCATGTCTGAACAACCCAAGAGAATCAGCTAAAAATCAAAAGAGGAAAAGTGAGTTGAACAAGTGGCAGCAATCTGCACAGGTCTGTTTGCTTGTGGGTAAAATGAAGACAGTGACACAACACAGTGTGCTTAACAGACATGATATTTAATATATGTAATATATGTTAAGCACTTAGAATAGGGCCTGTCACACCTAAGAATTCAGGAACACAGGGGCAGCAGGGTGGCTCCGTCGGTTAAGCATCCAACTCTTGATTTCAGCTCAGGTCATGATCTCAGGGTTGTGAGAAGGAGCCCTGAGAAGGCTCCGCGCTCAGCGGGAGTTTGAAATTCTTTCCCTCTAACCTCCCCCCACCACATTCAATCACATGTGCTCTCAAAAAAATTAATTAAAAAAAAAACAAACTCAATAAACATTAGCTGTGGGGGATCCCTAGGTGGCTCAGTGGTTTAGCACTGCCTTTGGCCCAGGGTGTGATCCTGGAGTCCCTGGATCGAGTCCCACGTCAGGCTCCCTGCATGGAGCCTGCTCCTCCTTCTGCCTGTGTCTCTGCCTTTCTCTGTCTCTCTGTGTCTCTCATGAATAAATAAATAAAATTAAAAAAAAAAAAAAACATTAGCTGTGACTATAAAATATATTTTATAATTAATACTTCAATATATAATAGTAAACTAATACAACATAACCAGTAAAAATATGGTAATAAAAAAAACATACCTAGGAATAAACTTAACAAGAAATGTACTAGGCATTTATGAAAAAGTTTACAAGATATAAATAAATGGAGAGACCTGGAGTGCTTGTGAATGAGAAGACTGCATACTGTTCTTCCTCCAAGTCAATCACTTCTTCACAGTACTAACTGGGACCTCCATATGACCCAGGCTGGCAGCATCTATGGAAGTTCCCCCAAAACTCACTCACACACCAGTCCCCACCAGGTGAGCTGACACTTCCTGCTGTGGACAGGCCCTGCTCCCAAGGAGTCCTTCTGTCATAGCACTTGGCTGTCCACATTGGTTTCTTCAGTTTTCTTTGCCACTGGACCATGAACCCAGAAAGTCATACTGAGTCTGCAGTACCAGAGCACCTAGACAGCAGACTTGTGCTAGGTATCAGCAAAGGCCAGAAGAGTAAGCAAACAAACCACCCCATGATACACCCCATGATACAAGGGATTAGGCACCCAGGAAGGAACTGCAGAGATACCTACTTTGGGTTTCGCAATCTCCTTGATCCTCTCGATTTCCTCATCAGACATGACATCATAATACCTGACGATATGCGGGCTGTCCCACTCATCCTCCTCTTTGAAGGGGGCGATGAGCAGCTGTGGCGTCCTGTTGCCATGGTGGTACCTACAGAAAAGCCTCTTCTGCCTCCGGGGAGTCTAGGGAGCATACACAGCAATAGGCTCTGAGCATAGTGAGTCCTAATCCTGGGTCCCAGGCTGGCTGGCTGGCTGGCTGGCTGCAGGTATAGGTCTCACACCCCATGTCCAGCAGCTGTCCCTCCTGCCCCACCACAGATGGAAAAAGCCTTTCAGCTTGAATGAGAGAAATGATACCCTATAAATCATGTCATGTTTTCTCTCTTGCAAGGTCCTGTGGCACAGGATAATCCCTGATCCTTCTCACAGAGATATGAGTAAGTCAGAAGGGCTGAGGCATGAGAGAGGCCATTCTAGGTGGAGAAGCCACTGGGAGGAATGTAGATATGCAGGGACAAGGCCCAGAAATCATCCCATACCTGAGCCTCCTGAGGAAGCACTAGGATCCCAGGACTTTCAAAAATCAGTGACACCAGAGACTAAGACTAAGCCGTTAGGTACTGCTGTGTCTTAACCAGAGACCACAGTTTCCCATGGGGCACATCCACACCCATGGTTTTCCTCACAGCAGGAGTTGAGCAGAAGGCAGGCATGTTAGGGTAGGGAGAGGAACTCAGAAATAACTTAGAGGATCTGAACTCTGCCTGGGACATCAGGGGAGACAATATCCCATCCTAACCTCAGAAAACACCCACCCATCAGTCTCACCAGACATTTCAAAGAACTGGACAAGATACTGAGGAAACAGCCTATATACAGAGAAACATCCTCCCCAAATCTGTCCATCCAGAGCCAAAGTCTAGGTCCATATGTGGGACCTGGCCATGTGTCTCACCAGTTTGACACCCTCCCCACGACAGAGGCTCTCATAAACATCCCTCTCAGGCAAGTAGTCCACAGGCCTCTCATAGATGCTTTCCTGAGTGGCCAGTCCGGCTTCTGTCTGATTTAATAACATTTTTTCTCTTTCTTCCTCCAGCAACCGTTCAAAGTACCGCAGATTCCCTCCAGCTCGTTCATGGCTTGGGTCTTAGAAAGAGCAGAGAACAAGAAGGGAAAGGAAACCACAAACATCTGTTAGGTCATTTAAAGACATTACTCTGTAAGTGGTTTTCCCTCCCAGCAGCTCATTTGCACACAGCATTTTGCTTTCCACGGCACCTAACCAGGGCTCACCGGTCAGAGCAGAAAAGCCAATATGGGTCTCCCCACTCTGTCAGAGATGGGAAGGGAACAACAGAGGGGGTTGCTTAGCCAGCCGCACAGGGGGCTCTCCTCTCAGACCTCCCTGTAGGGCCCAAGGGCACAGGTTGAGAAAAGCACCCAGACTCCTGCCTCCTCCTCCACACTTGGCTGTGAGTCAGTTCACCCATCCCCAAGAGTACATCCATTACTGGTGACCACATCACATGCTGGCCACAATGAGAAGGCAGGCTGAAATTCTGGCAAAAAGAACAGCCACGTGACAATGCCATAGCTTCATTGTGTGGGCCTCCCAACACAAAGGAGCAAGCTTGGCAGGATTACTGTGCCACTCCATAGATGAGGAAACCAAGGTTCAAAGATATTAATAGATTTAGGTTAAGGTTATACTGAACAGGAAGCTAGGCGTCCTGATTCCCAGGACATGGCTCTTACTAACATGACAGCATCTACAAAGCTCTCTTTCCATATCAGTCTTACAGGACACGTTTATGGTAGCTGGCATCATATCAGACTCAAGTCCCATGAAAAGCAACATCAAAAGAAAGTCTTTGCTAATCTGTGAAATTCCAGATTATGACAATCCCATATATTAGTAAGAGGTGGATAGGACAGATAGGTTTTAAAGACACAGTGCTGGGCAGCCTGGGTGGCTCGGTGGTTTAGCGCCGCCTGCAGCCCAGGGTGCAATCCTGGAGACCTGGGATCGAGTCCCACGTCAGGCTCCCTGCATGAAGCCTGCTCTCCCTCTGCCTTTCTGTCTCTCTCTCTGTCTCTCATTAATAAATAAAATCTTTTTTAAAAAATTGAATAAAGACACAGTGCTTTTAATCTACTTCAGTCCAACACCACAAGACACTTAAAATACTAATGCTATAGCAAGTTCCCAGGAAGACCTCAGACCTCTAAGGGGTAGGGCCAGGGTCACTGCAGTCATTCTGTAGCACAACTTGCCTCCTGAGCTCCTTCTGACAATGTGAAGGCTCACCCTGCAGAGCGGCAGATGCACTGCAGCACTGGATTCCTATTTTAAAAGGGAGTGTGCAGAGCCACAGGTCAGAGTGTATCCATAAGCAACTGGGCAAGGGTTAAGGCCAGAAATGAGGCAAATAAAGAGCTAACTGGCAGCTAGAATGGGCCTGAAAGCAGTAAGGCATTAGTCACTGGCCAGGCTCCAACCCAGGAGAGGGGCCAAGTAGTGGCTGATAGAATGACCAGTTCTCTGTCCAGCCCCGCATTGGCTCTGACCTTCCCTAGAACTTCCTTACCAAGAGAGAGCAGGCGGCGGGTAAGCTCCAGGGCACGGTGCAGGTCACCCAACTGGAAGACAGCATAGCTCAGGTAGTCTAGCACCTGGGCCTTGGATGTGGTGGCCTCCTCTCCAGCATCGAGCTGCTTCAGTACCTGCTCCATCCACAAGACTGTGTGGTAATAGTCGCCTTCATTATAGGCTGAGCGGCCCATCCCAAAGCAGTCATCCACACTCAGCACGGCCTGGTACTTGGTTCCTGCAGCAGGAGAAGCAAACAGTCAGGCTCTAAAGAGCCTCTGGGCTAGGGAGAATGATTCCCATACTGAGGAAGCCTGGGTCATGGGGAGGGGGGCATGATCCCAGCAGAGTCAGGGCTTTACACCATGCACTTCAAAGTGAGCACAGGGATCCCTGGGTGGCGCAGCGGTTTGGTGCCTGCCTTTGGCCCAGGGCGCGATCCTGGAGACCCGGGATCGAATCCCACATCAGGCTCCCGGTGCATGGAGCCTGCTTCTCCCTCTGCCTGTGTCTCTGCCTCTCTCTCTCTCTCTGTATGACTATCATAAAACAAAACAAAACAAAACAAAAAAACAAAGTGAGCACAACCAGGCTGGGCCTGCCTTGGACTGGGGTTTGCAGCCAACGTCCTGGCCACAGACTCCCCTTCTCCCATGTTGTGAAGAAGCCCAAGAAATAGTAGTATACAAGAGAATATGAAGGTCCTGTGAGCCACAGAGGAGATGTCTGCTGGGCAGCTGGCCATATGAGTCTGGAAGGTAGAAAAATCAGTTGAATATAAAAAACAGAATGGGACGCCTGGGTGGCTCAGCGGTGAAACATCTGCCTTTGGCTCAGGGTGTGATCCTGGAGTCCCAGGATTGAGTCCCACATCGGGCTCCCTGCATGGAGCCTGCTTCTCCCTCTGCCTATGTCTCTGCCACCCTCTCTTTGTGTTTCTCATGAATAAATAAATAAAATCTTAAAAAAAAAAAAAACAGAACTTAAGTGGCAGCTAAAGGCATGGATGAGTACAAGCAGTTCCAGCAAGAGTGTGAGGAAACAGTAGAGAAAGTGGCTAAAGCCAGAACCTTACAGACCACCTAGAGAAATAGGACAGAGTAACAATGAGAAGGACCTAAGAGGTAGCACAAACAGAGCAAGAATGGTGGGACAGATGCCAAGAGAGGTCAGAGCCAAGCCTGTAGTGCCAGCTTTGACCACTAGGTGGCGGGGACATTGCTGAGTATCAATTCTGCAGGTCCTGTGACCACAGGTTATTTGCCATGAGCTCAACACTGGAAAGTGACCTTGAAGATAGTCTTAAGTCAAGAAGGATGAAATATAATATGCTACCTATAGGAAAAATGTAGAATTTAGGGTAGCGGTAAGATGAGCGGGACCATGAGTGTATTCCTCAGGGAACAATGAAAAAGCAGGCCCCTTGTGGAGGTAGAATTCATAGGCCTCAGGATTCTGACTTGGGCTGCCAACGGATTGAAGTACTTTTGCTCAGGCAAGGGGGGAGTAGACATTTCAAAAGGCAATGGAGGATTTCAGTTTGGAACATGTGACCTTTGAGGAGCCCAGAGAACACCCAAGTAGAGATGCCCCACAGGCATTTGCCCTTACTGGTTGGAAGCTTTGGCGATAAGCCTTGAGAGGAAACACAGATGTGGATGTCATCCATATACATGTGATGGAAATGGCTGGGCTCACCTGGAGAAGGTGCTTAGGGAAAATTCTATGTAAGGGAATCCTGGGGATTAACTCCCTTCCACCCCTCCCTGCCTCTCCAGGACATGCAAGGGTCTGTTAACTGAATGTACAAGGTCAATGCTTGAGTGTGTCTCCCTCATCCTATCACTCTACAGCTACAAGGTGAACATACCCTGCAGGTGCCCTGAGGGGCCTTCTCTCACTGGCTCCAAGACCTGGCTTGATCAAACATGACTGAGGCAGAAGTATAAACTCTTTCCCTTCCCACTGGCTCACCATACTCCTCAGCACTAGAACTCCAGGCCTTGACGAGCTGACAGACAATGCCTCTTTCTCCCACATTTTGTGATTCCTGGTTTGTGCCTCCTCCGGGGTCCCCATGGGCAAGTAGCATCCAAAGTCTAATAGGGTCTAACTGAACCACTGGGTTTAGTGGCCTCTAACAGTCCCCCAATCCCAATATATCTTCTTGTAAGCATACTGAGGCAATGAGGAGAAAGGGGCCTGTTTAAAAAAAAAATAAAAATAAATTAAAAAAAGATAGTAGAAAGCCGAAAAGAGAAGCAATAGAGATCAGTGCCCCAGAATTCAAAGGAGAGAGAACATCAGGAAGACTGGGACAATGAAGGTGCCAAATACTACTGAAAAATTAAAGAACATTATCCCTGAAACTCATCCACTGGCTTAGCAGCTGAGTGGACACTGATGACTTGGCAGAGGCAGGATCATTGGAAAGTGGGCAAAGAGGCCAGACTCTGCGTATTCAGGAGGACCCAGGAAGCAAGGAAGTGAAGAGCGTGTGGATGACTATCCAGCAGCCTAGCCAGGTTAGGCTAAGCAAGAGATCATTGAACAGCAGAGACTCAAAGGGCCTTGGATCCTGAGGGAGGGGTTTGTAAGATGAATAAGAACCCAAGGTGTGTGTGAGCTCAGGGGGAAGAGCCAAGTGGGGTAGGCCAAGAATGAAATGGATAGAGGCTTATAACTGAGGACACACAGGACACAGGGCTAAATCCAGAGATCAGCCTTTGTCAAAAAGAAGTCAGAGGGTGTGGGGACAGAAGCAGGTCTAGAAGCAGATCTAAGTGGTGCTCTGGGGGCAGAGGCCAGGGCGTCCTGAGCAGCAGCCTTGGGCTTCTCTTAGAAGAGAAAGGAGAAGGTGTGAGAGGAAGAGGAAGGAGCTGAGGGGAGATGGCTGTCATGGGGCGGTAGGGGGTGGGGGAAGACAGACCTGGCACCAACTGGAAACCCAAAAGAGCATCACTGCCAACAGTGATGGTGTGCCTGAGGGTAGAGACCACAAGACGGCAGTGGCTCCAGCCCTGTCCAGACGCCATAGGAGACACACATGCACTGGATGGGCAAAGCCTGAGGTGGTTAAGGTACCTGGAAGTTGCCCTTTGGAAATTGTGTCTGGATCCAGCTTGTATGTGTCCTGAAGTCTCATCAGGGCCTTGGCAGCTCCCATTTCATCCTCGTCCGTGGGGAAGAACTGCCGCTGCACAGAGAGGTTGGCAATAAAACCTTCCAAATGAGAGTGAGAACAGGAAGTTACCCTTGATCCAAGGGCACAATTCCACCTGGGATCAGAAAGGTATCCACGGGACAGTTTCTCCCTGCCCCTTCCCTCAAAGGCTGTGTCCCCTTCCTCCAAGAAGCCCTCCCTGATGACTCCAGTTCATGGAGATCTCTTTCTTCCTCCTCACTGTACAGAATGCCTGTACTACTCATTTGGAATTGAACAAAGATGGCCCCACAAACTGGTTAGCAGGTCTGAGTCTTGGCTCCAAAGTGCTCAGTCAGAATTGGAGGAGATAGAAGGGACAGAGGACAGAAATGGTAATTGAAAAGGACTCAGGGAGGATCTGTTGATCACTTCATGGAAAATGAATCACATGGAAAACCTTGATCCAGGATCATTGCAGGGGGCAGGGGGCCAGAAAAACAGACCTCCGGCCCACATTCCAGGTCAAGAAGCCCAAGTGACAGAGGTGATTAACTCAGGGAACCTAGCTAGACACTCATTATTGACCACTGGCACTTACCATCCAGAAAGGTAATGATGACAGTCTCAGAGGGGATCTGGTGCTGTCTCCACCCCCCAGATTAAGGACTAGGGGACCATCTGGCCAGAACAAGCACTGAGGTGGGCTGCTCAAGCCCAGCATGGTACCCTGAGAGATCACACTGGCTCTTGTTCTTGCTCTCAAGAGGACTCCTACTACTCAAATCTGCAATGAATTCAAAAGGCATGAGCTCTCTGAATGTAGTGCTCAAGACCATAGCCTGGAACCTAGGCTAGTCCCTGACCAAAGAAATATCCAAGGAGGCTGTTCGAGGACTCCAAGCCCTGGCTCTGAAGCAAGACATGCACTCTTACAATCTCCGGACTCCAGGTGGAGGCCAGGCCCTCTCAAACTGATTCAGGGGTTTTAATTCTGACTGTGAACTAAGAATTGGGAGAGGAATGCCATGGCCCCTGCTTTCCTGGCCTCTTCCTCAGGGCAGCAGCACCCACAGCCACCTACTCTCAGGACCTCAGGCTCAAACACCCACTTCAAACCATGCCAAACCCAGGCACCAAGAAGCTGTAATCCTGCTTTTCTCCTGGCTGCACAGTCAGGGATTCTAAAGAGTCTGGAATTCAGGAAAAAGAAAACATGCCCCCAGAAAAAGCCACACCGTCAGCAAGTCCCCCTCATCTCAAGTCAGAGGTAAAAACAACCTATTGCTCTCTGGGCCAGTCCTGTCTGCCTTCTGTTAATTATAAGGTTTTCTAAAAGAACCAGATGTTGATGGGGGCTGAGGGGAGGGGTGGGGGAGCTGGTGGTGGAAAGCAAGACCAGGGAGCGGAAGGTCATCCCGGAAGGCAGGCTTATTCTACTGCAGTGCAGTGCCTGCCCGCAGAACAGCCAGTTCTGAGCTACAGCCCCAGGCTGGAAGACAGGGGGCTGGGAAAGGCAGCCATGGCTTCTGGAGGCGGTGAGCTCACTGGGCACAGTTCCAGCCTGGCTGAACTCACCAATCCCTCCCCAGAGGCCACCCTGCCCCCAGCCAAGCCCAGCCCAGTCTGGCCACATGGGCTGAACTGCCTCAGCCAGAGACAACTAGTCTGAAGTTAATCAGAACTCCCAACTCCGGGAGAAGAGTCACTGAGTTCAGGAGGCTGAGCCCCAGGCTGGAGTCAGGAGGGCCCGCAAACATGCCTGCCCGACCATCTCCTGCTGAGAGGAAAATGTTAGAGCATAGAAAAATACCAGCATAGTCAAAGACATTAAGCACAGTTAAAACTTTGAAAAATTTCATACTCTGACTTCCAAATACCACTTCTAGGGATTTAAACTAAGAAAAATAATCAAAGACAAGGCATAAAGATGTATATGCACAATTGCTGATAATTTACAAACCCCACATCCACTAACTTGACCAGTTTTATACTATATCTGTATGACCTTACCGTACAGCCATTAAAGTCATATCGTATAACATTAATGGACATATAAAGAAGCTGAAAATTTCAGGAAAACACTGTATGCTTATGGCACAAATCTGCCTACAGATAGGTTTTCTCTAAAAGTTATGAATGGGAATGGATTTAGATGAGACCCATAATCCCTGGCTTACAATGGTCCCATCACCCAGCCTGACTCACTTTTTGTTAATTCATTTGGTCCCTCAAAGCAAGTGAGTCTGCATTTCCTGCAAAATATGAATGGGTCCATTTCTTCTTTTAATGTAAATTCAAGTGTAGGAAGACTGGAATTTTAATAGCGCTGATCACTAGACAAGTGGTTAAGAATTCTAATTTTCAAGGTGCCTGGGTAACTCAGTTGGTTAAGCATCTGCCTTAAGCTCAGGTCATGATCCCAGGGTCCTGGCATTGGGCCCTATATCAGACTCCCTGCTCAGCAAGGAGTCTGCTTCTCCTCTTCTCCCTCTGCCCTTCTCGCCTGCTCATGCTCTCTCTAAAATAAATAAAATCTTTAAAAAAAAAAAAAAAAAAAGAATTCTAACTTTCTTACATTATTTTGTTTTCTAACTTTTCTACAAGGACACATTAGTAAAGCATTATTTAAAGAAGTATTTAAGGGGTGCCTGGGTGGCCTGGGTAGCTCAGTCAGGGGAGTCTGCCTTGGGCTCAGGTCCTGATCCCTGATCCCATACTGGGCTCCCTGCTCTGCGGGAGGGGGGCAACTTCTCTCTCTCTCCCGCCCGAAGTTCCCCTTGCTTGTGTGCATGTTCTCTCTCTGTCAAATGAATAAAATCTTTTTAAAATAAATAAATGAATATTTTTTTAAAAGGAAATGAAAACACTAGGAAAAGGCCAGAACTGATTATTCTCACATATTAAAAACAAAGACAGCCAAATGCTGTCCCTACAGAGAAGGGAGATGGGTACAGGAGTGGCAGTGTGCATATTCCCACACTGCCCGTGCCCACCAACACCCCCACACCCAGGACAAACTCAGACACACACTCCCCAGACACAGGCACAGGGACATTCTGGCTCCCAAGCACCTGCTCACCAGTCCTCACCTGCAGCCGAGTTCTGCAGGACCAGATCCTCCAGTGCAGGCCAGTCTGTGTTGAGCCGCTTCACAAGTTTATAGGCATTCACTGGGTGAGCCAGGTAACCTTCAGGGTCAGCAGCTGACTTGCTGGTCAAGGCTTCCATCTTGTTGGCCCAGCTGTGGAAACAGAGGAAAAGGAAGACTAACACGCCCCCCCACACATACCAGTCTTGACCAGTAATTTTGCTGGTGAGATTCAGGACTCTTTTCTGTGGAGAGGCAATAAAAAATGAACACAGCAACTCCTCACTGACACTTGCAGTTCCTTAATCTAGAGAAGAGGTGAGAATCCCAATGTACATAAAAAGGCTTATAAATAGGGAAACTAAGGTGCCCTCAGCCCATGCCCTGAGCCACTCTGGGGGACTGGCATGAAGTAACCTCCACAGCAACCCCTCACTGCTCTCTAAAGGGCTTCCTCTTATGGGCACCCTGGATGGGTTCAGGGGTGAGGGTGGGGGACTTAGGACATCAGATACCTCTTAATCTTAGAGAGTTTGGCTTCCTCCACAAGGATGTACCCCTTCAAAGACTGCACCAGGTCCTTCTCTGCATAAATTAGGTCAGTCATGTGCCCTGTAGGGAAAGAAAAAAGGGCAGTAAGAAGTGGATGAGGAACGTCCATCCCCCTTCCTTGAGGCACAACAGCACAAGTCCTCTGGGCCACTGGCATATCACTTCTCTTGGGACCTTGAGGATTTGGGAGTTTAAGGGGACCTAGGAACTCCCACGGTCCTGGACCGCAGCTTCAATAAGACAGAGATGGAGGCTTCAAGGGGATGGTGAGATGAGTGCACTAGGAGTACCTGAAGGAAGAAGCCCTAATTCTCATTCACCTACTGGCACCCAGGTGGGTCATGGCACCAAGGCATGGACATCATAAGGGCTTCTTTGCTCAGAACCACTCTCTGGCCCTGAACAGAGATGGTCAGAGAGGCCAGGAAGCCCAGGAGCAACCTGCACTTCTCAGGGAGGAGACCCAGTTGAGACAGGTGGCTCCCAAGAAGGACATTCAGGTCATCGGGGCCTCAGAAGGGGAAAGAGCAGCTCTGTGAGCCCCACTTTCCCCAGAACTGGTCAAAACCAGTGGATGAGCCATCCCACCTTGAGTGAGAACAGGCTTCAGGTGGTGACATTCCCTGGCACTTGAGCCAAGGATTGCTCAGGTAGATGACAGTCCTGTTGGCACATACCAATAGAAGTGAAGAATTCAGCCTGCACACAGCCCAGGACACCAAACCAGGCCACCAGCAATGTGGACACCCAGCGTTTCATGGTCACAGAGAGCAGTGTCCGCAAGGCATTCAGTGACAGCCACTGGATCAACGGGTGAAAAAAGCAACTTAGGTGAGGAGATACATACACAGGTACACACAGACACATACGGCCAAACGTGCCAAAACTCTGACTAGGACACAGAAACTAAGAATATCCTGCATCGGCAGTGCAAAGAGGCCAGGGTGTGCAACCAGTGATGTGCTCAATTCCAGCCCAGTGGGAGAGCTCGCACCCTCCAGATTCCCAGTAACTGCCAGCAACCATGGAAAGGCTGAATGGTGTGGGAGACTGTCACCTCTGATTCCAAGAGTCAGTCCAAGACTGCCCCACCCCTTCTCATTTCCCAGACTGCCTGTCTTATTTGTCTTTCTTTCCAACACACATGTCAGGATGGGGCCAGGTGCTGGAGACCTACAGGTAACATGTAACTCGTGCCTGCAAGAAGTCTGAAAGTGTAGGAGAGACAATGACAGAAAGAGAACGTGACACAATAGGCTCCAGGGAACCCACACCCCAAATGAGGTGTATGGCAGATGGTTGGCCAGAAGGGGAATAAAACTGCCCCCCGCCAGTCTGCACCTGGCCACAGCAAAGGCAGGCTGGGGAGCAGGCACCCTGGGCAGACACTGCTCTTCCTGTCTGCCACCACAGCAGACACCATCCTCACTGGCAAGGCACCATTCAAAAATATTTACTGAAGATCCACACAGGCTACTCACTGAGCTAGGCACCTGGGATTCAAAAATGAATTGGCCACACAAAGCCAAAACCCTGGGACAGGCTGGCCTGTCGACAGGGATGCAAGACCAGTTTCTGTCTTCTTGTCAGCCTAGAAATAGCCAGACTCAGCCGTGAAGGCAGCAGGCACGACTTGGGACAAGCCCCACTGGCAGCGGACCTAAGCACGTAACGGAAGCTTTGGACATGGTCTCCCAGCTCAGCCACGCAGCGCAGAGCATGCTGGAGCCCCAGCTCAGCCATGTGGCCTAGCAAGCACCTCAGCCTGAGCTCTCCCAGTCCCTTCTCTTCCTGTTCTACTTCACCCAAGCCTCACCAGAAATATATGAAGAGAAAACAAGGAAAACAAACAAACAAAAAAAAATACAAATGCTTCTCCCCAAAATGTAAGCCTAACCTGACAAAATTTCAAATCTGAGGTAATGCCAGTTCATCAGGGTTTCACCTACTATGGGTGATCATACAGTCAGGTCTACGACCCCTTGCCTCTGAAGAAATTTCAATCCACTGTGGTTCCATGTTAGGCTCAGAAAAGCCCAACCACAAGGCCCAACCCCAAACAGATTCCTCTATCAGAAAGAGGAGAGAATAAGCGAATGGCCACATTTGTTCATATCCCTGCCAAATGCCTGCAAAGCCATCAGCATGCCCATCACTGCCCTAGCGGTTGGGGGCCAAGATACACAAAGCAAGATCTTTTGGGCCTGAACCTGCTACAGGGCACAGAGTATCAGGCTAAGGGATGGATTATGGAGTTAGGGCAGCAGAGGAAAGCAAGTCACC